>NW_027142591.1:0-351155 GCF_026170545.1 Melanerpes formicivorus | reverse complement strand
AGACCACCAAGGCAATCACGTAGAACTATTTGGATAACTCTGCGTGATCAGTTTGGTGAGAACATGAACCGCTGGGATGGCCAACCAACTTCTAATCTTTTCAGGAGACTGAGGGAATTGCAAAGTGGCAGAACTCAAGGTAGCAATACCAGAAGGGTAGCTGTTACTTCCACAGTTCCCCAGAACAACTCTAGTGGCTCCAACAGTGGCTCCAGTTATAACATGCAAAGTTATAACACTGCACACTGTGCGCAATGCACATGTGCGCATGTTCCCCATAACTAGGGGTGCCCTGCCTCCCGCCAGGGGGAGGAGAGGGATAACAGAGATAACAGAATCTATTGGGATGTGTACATCCAGTGGCCTGGCACTTCACAATTTCGGAAGTACAGGGCCTTGGTTGACACAGGAGCTCAGTGCACCATAATGCCATCAAATTATCAGGGATCAGAGTCTAGAACTATACTGGGAGTCACTGGTGGATCTCAAGAGTTAAGTAAGGTAGAGGTTAATAGAAGTTTAACTGGTAAACAATGGAGGAAGCATACAGTTGTGACCGGACCTGACGCACCTTGTATTTTGGGAATTGATTTTCGAGAGAAGGGCGTTTCAAAGACCCTAGAGGTTACAAATGGGCTTTTGGAGTAGCTTCAGTAGAAATTGATGGACAAAAATTGAAGCTATCTGCTAGACCTGAGCTTTCTGATGAATCTGCAGTTGTGGGACAACACAAGATACAGGACATTAAATTGCCGGTTGCTTCTCAGACTGTGCATCACAGACAATACAGAACCAATCGTGACTCTTTGTTGCCCATTCAGAATCTGATTCGTCAGTTGGAGAGTCAGAAAGCTGTCAGCAAAACTCATTCACCTTTCAACAGTCCAGTGTGGCCTGTGCGGAAGCAGAATGGAGACTGGCGTCTGACGGTAGACTACCGAGCCCTAAACGAAGTGACACCACCTATGAGTGCAGCAGTACCAGACATGATGGAGCTACAGTATGAGCTGGAATCCAAAGTGGCCAAATGGTATGCTACCATAGACATTGCTAATGCATTTTTCTCTAGTCCCATAGCAGAGGAATGCAGGCCTCAGTTTGCTTTCACCTGGAGAGGAATCCAGTACACTTTCAACAGACTGCCAATGGGCTGGATCCACAGCTCAAGCATCTGTCATGCAGTGATCCACAATGCTCTGGAGAAAGGCAGTGCTCCAGAACACATCCAGTTCATCGATGATATCATCGTCTGGGGTAAAACTGCTGAGGAAGTCTTCGAGAAAGGTAACAAAATCATTGACATTCTTCTGAATGCAGGTTTTGCCATCAAGCCAGACAAGGTGAAAGGACCTACCACAAAGATTCAGTTTCTGGGAGTGCGGTGGCAGGATGGACGCCGACACATTCCAGTGGATGTGGTAAATAGAGTCTCTACCATGGCAAATCCCACCAACAAGCAAGAGACTCTACGTTTCTTGGGGATAGTGGGATTTTGGAGACTGCACATTCCTGGATACAGTCAGATTGTGAAACCTCTGTATGATGTGACTCGAAAGAGAAACCATTTCCACTGGGGACCTGAACAACAAGCAGCCCTTGACCAGATAAAGCAAGAGGTAGTTCAAGCAATGGGTCTGGGACCTGTCCGAGATGGTCCAGACATTAAGAACATTTTGTACAAGGCTGCAAGTGACAATGGTCCAACCTGGTGCTTGTGGCAAAAAGCTCCAGGTGAGACACGTGGACGACCTCTTGGTTTCTGGAGTCGAGGTTACAGAGGTTCAGAGGCTAATTATACTCCAAGAGAAAAAGAGATTCTAGCTGCCTATGAAGGAGTAAAAGCATCTTCTGAAGTAATTGGAACCGAATCACAACTTCACTTAGCCCCCACATTACCAGTTTTGAATTGGATGTTCAAAGGCAAAGGCTCCACACCACATCATGCCACAGACTCAACCTGGTCTAAGTGGATGGCTCTGATAACACAGAGAGCTCGAATGGGAAATCTTGAAAGGCCTGGTCTAGTGGAGGTGATCTCAAGTTGGCCTGAAGGTATCAACTGTGCTAAACCTCCAGAGGAGAAAGTAACTCGTGCTGAGGAAGCTCCTCCTTACAATGACCTTTCTGATGATGAAAAGAAATATGCTCTGTTCACAGACAGTTCCTGTTGTCTTGTTGGAAACAAGCGAAGGTGGAAGTCTGCAGTGTGGAGTCCAACACACCGAGTTGCAGAGGCGAAAGATGGAGAAGGAGAATCCAGTCAGTTCGCAGAGGTAAAAGCTGTCCAGCTAGCTCTCGACGTGGCTGAACGTGAGAGATGGCCAAAGCTTTATCTCTACACCGACTCATGGATGGTAGCTAATGCTCTGTGGGGTTGGCTAAAGAACTGGAAGAAGAGTGGTTGGCAGAGGGAAGGAAAACCCATTTGGGCAGCCGACCTGTGGCAGGACATTGCTGATTGAATCGAGAGAATTCCAGTGAAAGTGAGACACATCGATGCTCACATTCCTAAGAGCAAAGCTACTGAGGAACAGCAACACAACCATCAGGCAGATCTAGCTGCAAGAGTTTCTCAAGTAGACATGGACTCTAATCTTGATCTCGACTGGAAACACCGAGGTGAGATATTCTTAGCTCGGTGGGCTCATGATTTGTCAGGACATCAAGGCAGAGATGCAACATACCAATGGGCTCGTGACAGATCCATAGACATTTCCATGGATGCTATCACACAA
This sequence comes from Melanerpes formicivorus, assembly GCF_026170545.1. Taxonomy (NCBI): domain Eukaryota; kingdom Metazoa; phylum Chordata; class Aves; order Piciformes; family Picidae; genus Melanerpes; species Melanerpes formicivorus. Next base: position 348,420 of record NW_027142591.1, on the reverse strand, counting down.
GTCATCCATGACTGTGACATTTGTGCTGCTATTAAGCAGGCAAAACGACTTAAGCCCTTGTGGTATGGTGACAGATGGTCCAAGTACAAGTATGGTGAAGCTTGGCAGATTGACTACATCACTCTACCACGTTCTCGTTCTGGTAAGCAGTACGTGCTTACTATGGTAGAGGCAAACACTGGATGGTTGGAAACTTATCCAGTTCCACATGCAACTGCACGCAACACCATTCTCGGTCTGGAGAGACAGATCCTGTGGAGACATGGAACTCCAGAGAGGATCGAGTCAGACAACGGAACTCATTTCAAGAACAACCTTGTAAAGAGCTGGGCAAAAGAGCACGGTAGTGAGTGGATATTCCACATTCCCTACTATGCACCAGCTTCAGGGAAGATTGAACACTACAACGGTTTGTTGAAGACCACTCTTAAAGCCATGGGGGGTGGATCTTTGAAAAACTGGGAAAAACATTTAGCACAAGCAACCTGGCTGGTAAATAGTAGAGGTTCAGTGAACCGAGCTGGACCTGCACATTCAGATTTGCTACGGAAAGTGGAAGGTGATAGAGTTCCTGTTGTTAGAGAAAAGAATCTGTTAGGTAAAACTGTTTGGGTATTTTCACCCTCAGGAGAGGCTAAACCTGTCTGAGGGGTGGTTTCAGCTGAAGGTCCGGGTCACACTTATTGGGTAATGCAAGAGAATGGTGAAATTCAGTGTATTCCACAAAGAAATTTAACTTTAGCTGAAAGAGGTTAATTTCAAATTATTGTATAGCTACATCGCGTCCAAAGGAAGAATCAACAAGGAAATCTACGGTGCACGAACCCTGAGATCCCTGAGAGCCCTGAGTCAACTAAGAGACCCTGAGATTCCCTGTTTCCCTTTTCTTCGCTTCGTCGGTGAAGAAATGAACTGTTTTCCATTTTTCTCATTTTCTGATTTTCTTGGACTTTTGAATCATCTACATCTGAGCATAGCCAGAATGGACTATGAAATTTACTCACAAACTGTAAATGTCGTTGTGGATTGGATGGACAGTGTGAACGGCCAATAAAATTGTTTAGAAGGGGTGGACTGTGACTGGTTGACGTTGTCCCCTTAAGAAAGGGAATATGGTGGACGGAAGTTGGTAAACGGAAAGAATAATCTAAACTATTTAATTGGTGAAGTGGGAGGAAGCACCTTCTGAACTGGGACAGCAGGAAGGTATACTGGGCTTTCCAGCACTTTTCTGCAGTCTTGCTTCCGCCTCTTCTTCAGGCAGCAGCTTTCTGTGCTGGGCTTTCTGCCAAGGCTTCGGCCTTCAAACTGACAAACCTGATAAGGCCTGTATTAACTGCTTCCAATTAACACAAAACTGCTTTTAACTTCTCTCTTTCTCTTTCTCTCTCTTTTCTAACCTGCTCTGGGGAAGAGGGGGAGAGAGGGGGAGAGCGGAGGTGGGGAACCCCCTCAGCAAGGGGGGGGGAACTCTCACTTCTGTGTTACTCTGTTGTATATCTTTGTATATATTGTAAATATTGTAAAATTGTATATATTCCCCTGCATACCCTACACTGCTTTGTAAATATACAGCTCCACTGCTTTGCTAATTCAGCTTGTGAGTTTTTTTTTCCTTTCCCTTCAATTTTTCTTTCCCCTTACTTACAGGGGGAAGGGAAGAGGCTTCTTGGCCTTACCCTTCCAACCCACCACACCCAGCCACACCCTCAGACCCAGCCCAGCCCCAGCCACAGCCACAGCCCCAGCCACAGCCCAGCCCCAGCCCTGGACCCAGCCCAAGCCCTGGACCCAGCCCCAGCCCCGGACCCAGCCCCAGCCCAGCCCCAGCCCTGCCCAAGCCCCAGCCCCAGCCCCAGCCCTATCCCAGCCCCAATTCCAACCCCGGCCCAAGCCCAGCCCCAGCTCAGCCCCAGCCCAGCCCCAGCCCCAGCCACAGCCCAGCCCCAGCCCTGGACCCAGCCCCAGACCCAGACCCAGCCCCAGCCCAGCCCCAGCCCTGGACCCAGCCCCAGCCCCAGCCCCAGCCCCAGCCCAGCCCCAGCCCTGCCCCAGCCCCGGCCCCAGCCCTATCCCAGCCCCAATTCCAACCCCGGCCCAAGCCCAGCCCCAGCTCAACCCCAGCCTAGCCCCGGCCCCAACCTCAGTCCCAGCCCTGCTCCCAGCCCCAGCCCCAGCCTCGGCCCCAGCCCTACCCCAGCACTGCCCCAGCAATGAGGCCCAGCCCTGCCCCAGGCCCAGCCCAGCCCCCACCCCAGCCCCACCCTCAGCCCCAGCCCAGCCCCAGCCCTGCCACAGCCTAGCCCCAGCCACAGCCCAGCACCAGACCTGGACCCAGCCCAAGCCGCAGCCCCGGCCCAGCCCAAGGCCCAGCCCTGCCCCAGCCCCAGCCCTAGCCTAGCCCTACTCTCAGCCCCAGGCCACAGCCCCAGCCCCAGCCCTGCCCAAGGCTTGGTTCCAGACTCGGCCCCAGCCCTGCCCCCAACCCAGCCCCGGCCCCTGCCCCCAGCCCTGCCCCCAGCCTGGCCCCAGCCTAGGGCCCAGCCTCCAGCCTAGTTCTGCCCCATCCCAGCCCCAGCCCTGCCCCAGCCCAGCCCCAGCCTCGGGCCCAGCCATGCCCCAGCCCCAGCCCAGCCTCCAGCCCCAGCCCAGCCCCCAGCCCAGGTGCAGACCTTCCACAGCCCAGCCCCAATCCAGCCCCAGCCCAGCTCCAGTCCAGCCCTGCTCCAGCCCTGCCACAGCCCTGCCCCAGCCCCGGCCCCACCCTGCCCCAGACTTGCCCCAGCGCCAGCCCTGCCCCAGCCCAGCCCCACCCTCAGCCCCAGCCCAGCCCCGGCCCCAGCACTGCCCTCAGCCCAGTCCCAGCCCGGCCCCAGCCTAAGGCCCAGCCCCAGCCACAGCCCAGCCCCAGCCCTGGACCCAGCCCCAGCCCCAGCCCCAGCCCCAGCCCTATCCCAGCCCCAATTCCAACCCCGGCCCAGCCCCAGCCCCAGCCCAGCCCCAGACAGCCCCAGCCCTGGACCCAGCCCCAGCCCCGGACCCAGCCCCAGCCCCAGCCCCAGCCCCCGCCACAGCCCAGCCCCAGCCCTGGACCCAGCCCCAGCCCCAGACCAGCCCCAGCCCCAGCCCCGGCCCCATCCCAGCCCCAGCCCCAGGCTAGCCCCAGCCGTGCCCCACCCCTGGCCCCATCCCCGGCCCCATCCCCGGCCCCTGCCCTAGCCCCAGTCCTGCCCCCTCCCAGGCCCCATCCCCAGCCCTGCCCCAGCCCTGCTCTCAGCCCAGCCCCAGCCCCAGACCGGCCATAGCCCTGTCTCAGCCCCGGCCCCAACCCTGTCCCCAGCCCAGCCCCAGCCCTGCACCAGTCCCAGCCACAGCCCCAGCCCCAGCCCATCCTCAGCCCAGCCCCACTCCCAGCACTAGTCCTAGCCCTGCCCCGGCCCCAGCCCTGTCCCCAGCTCCAGCCACAGCCCAGCCCCAGCCCTGTGCCAGTCCCCGCCCCAGCCTCATCCCCAGCCCTGCCCCAGCCCAGCCACAGCCACAGCCCAGACCCAGCCCCAGCCCCAGCCCCAGCCCCAGCCCCAGCCCCAGCCCTGCCCCAGCCCAGCCCTTGCCACAGCCCAGCCTCAGCCCTGGACCCCGCCCCAGCCTCAGCCCAGCCACAGCCCAGCCACAGCCACAGCCCAGCCCCATCCCTGGACCCAGACCCAGCCCCAGCCCCAGCCCCAGCCCAGCCCCACCCCTGCCCCAGTCCCCGCCCCAGCCCAGTCCTGGTTCCAGCCCAGCACCAGCCCTGCCCCAGCCCAAGCCCCAGCCCCAACCCCAGCCCCAGACCAAGCCCCAGCCCAACCCAGTCCCATCCCCATCCCTGCTCCCAGCCCAGCCCCAGCCCCAGCCCAGCCCCAGCCATGCCCCAACCCCAGCCCCAGCCCTGTCCCCAGCCCAGCCCCAGCCCTGCACCAGTCCCAGCCACAGCCCCGGCCCCAGCCACAGCCCAGCCCCCGCCCCATTCCTGCCACCAGCCCAGCCCCCAGCCCTGGCCCCAGCCCTCTCCCCAGCTCCAGCCACAGCCCAGCCCCAGCCCAGCCCCAGCCCTGTCACCAGCCTCATCCCCAGCCCTGCCCCAGCCCCAGCCCATCCTCCAGCCCAACCCTGCCCCAGCCCTCAGCCTAGCCCCAGATCAGCCCCAGGCGAGCCCCAGCCCCAGCCCCGGCTCCAGCCCCCAGCCCTGCCCCAGCCCAGCCCCCAGCCCAGGCGCAGACCAGCCCAAGCCCGGCCCCCAGCCCCAGCCCTGGCCACAGCCCAACCCCAATCCAGCCCCAGCCCTGCCCCAGCCCCAGCCCTATCCCAGCCCCAATTCGAACCCCGGCCCAAGCCCAGCCCCAGCTCAGCCCCAGCACAGCCCTGGCCCCAGCCCTGCCGCCAGCCCAGCCCCGGCCTAGTCCCCAGCCCTGGCCCCAGCCTGGCCCCAGCCTAAGGTGCAGCCTCCAGCCTAGTTCTGCCCCAGCCCCGGCCCCAACCTCAGTCCCAGCCCTGCTCCCAGCCCCAGACCCAGCCCCAGCCCCAGCCCTACCCCAGCCCTGCCCCAGGCCCAGCCCAGACCCCAGCCGAGCCCCACCCCGGCCATAGCCCTGTCTCAGCCCCGGCCCCAACCCTGTCCCCAGCCCAGCCCCAGCCCTGCACCAGTCCCAGCCACAGCCCCAGCCCCAGCCCATCCTCAGCCCAGCCCCACTCCCAGCACTAGTCCTAGCCCTGCCCCGGCCCCAGCCCTGTCCCCAGCTCCAGCCACAGCCCAGCCCCAGCCCTGTGCCAGTCCCCGCCCCAGCCTCATCCCCAGCCCTGCCCCAGCCCAGCCACAGCCACAGCCCAGCCCCAGCCCCAGCCCCAGCCCCAGCCCCAGCCCCAGCCCTGCCCCAGCCCAGCCCTTGCCACAGCCCAGCCTCAGCCCTGGACCCCGCCCCAGCCTCAGCCCAGCCACAGCCGAGCCACAGCCACAGCCCAGCCCCATCCCTGGACCCAGACCCAGCCCCAGCCCCAGCCCCAGCCCCAGCCCCAGCCCAGCCCCACCCCTGCCCCAGTCCCCGCCCCAGCCCAGTCCTGGTTCCAGCCCAGCACCAGCCCTGCCCCAGCCCAAGCCCCAGCCCCAGCCCCAGCCCCAGACCAAGCCCCAGCCCAACCCAGTCCCATCCCCATCCCTGCTCCCAGCCCAGCCCCAGCCCCAGCCCAGCCCCAGCCATGCCCCAACCCCAGCTCCAGCCCTGTCCCCAGCCCAGCCCCAGCCCTGCACCAGTCCCAGCCACAGCCCCGGCCCCAGCCACAGCCCAGCCCCCGCCCCATTCCTGCCACCAGCCCAGCCCCCAGCCCTGGCCCCAGCCCTCTCCCCAGCTCCAGCCACAGCCCAGCCCCAGCCCAGCCCCAGCCCTGTCACCAGCCTCATCCCCAGCCCTGCCCCAGCCCCAGCCCATCCTCCAGCCCAACCCTGCCCCAGCCCTCAGCCTAGCCCCAGATCAGCCCCAGGCGAGCCCCAGCCCCAGCCCCGGCTCCAGCCCCCAGCCCTGCCCCAGCCCAGCCCCCAGCCCAGGCGCAGACCAGCCCAAGCCCGGCCCCCAGCCCCAGCCCTGGCCACAGCCCAACCCCAATCCAGCCCCAGCCCTGTCCCAGCCCCAGCCCTATCCCAGCCCCAATTCGAACCCCGGCCCAAGCCCAGCCCCAGCTCAGCCCCAGCACAGCCCTGCCCCCAGCCCTGCCCCCAGCCCTGCCCCCAGCCCTGGCCCAGCCCAGCCCCAACCTAGGACCCAGCCATGCCCCAGCCCCAGCCCAGCCTCCAGCCCCAGCCCCAGCCCCGGCTCCAGCCCTGCCCTAGCCCCAGCCCCAACCTTGGCCCCAGCCCAGCCTCAGCCACAGCCCTACCCCAGCCCCGGCCGCAGCCCTGTCCACAGCCCAACCCCAGCCCTGCCCCAGTCCCAGCCACAGCCCCGGCCCCAGCCACGGCCCAGCCCCTGCCCCACCCCTGTCCCCAGCCCCAGCCCCAGTCCCAGCCCCAGTCCCAGTCCCAGCCCCAGCCCCGGCCCCAGCGCAGCCCTAACCTAGCCCAGCCCCAGCCCCAGCCCAGCCCCAGCCCTGGACCCAGCCCTGCCCCCAGCCCAGCCCCAGATCAGCCCCAGGCGAGCCCCAGGCCTGCCCCAGCGCCGGTCCTAGCCCTGCCCGAGCCCCAGCCCCGGCTGCAGCCCTGCCCCAGCCCCACTCCTGCCCTAGCCCTAGCCCCAGCCCCAACCTTGGCCCCTGCCCAGCCTCAGCCCCAGCCCTGCCCCAGTCCCAGCCACAGCCCCGGCCCCAGCCACAGCCCAGCCCCCGCCCCATCCCTGTCCCCAGCCCCAGCCCCAGTCCCAGCCCCAGTCCCAGCCCCAGCCCCGGCCCCAGCGCAGCCCTAACCTAGCCCTGCCCCAGCCCCAGGCCTAGCCCAGCCCTGCCCTCAGCCCAGCCCCAGCCCCAGCCCTGCCCCAGCCCTGCCCCAGCCCAGGTGCACACCAGCCCCAGACCAGCCCCCAGCCCCAGCCCCAGACCAGCTTCCAGACCAGTCCCAGACCTGCTACAGCCCTGCCCCAATCCAGCCCCAGCCCAGCCCCAGCCCAGCACCCAGCCCCGGCCCCAGCCCAGCCTCAGCCCGAGCCCAGCCTCCAGCTCAACCCTGCCCCAGCCCCAGGGCTCCCCAGCCCTGCCCCAGCCCCAGACTAGCCCCAGCCCCAGCCCCAGCCCTGCCCCATCTCCAGCCCTAGCCCTGTCCCCAGCCCCGGCCTGTGCCCCTGCCCCAGCCCCAGTCCTGCCCCATCCCAGCCCCCACCCACAGCCCTGCCCTCAGCCCAGCCCCAGCCCCAGCCTGTCACCAGCCACAGCCACAGCCCTGTCCCCAGCCACAGCCCCAGCCCAGCCCGAGCCCCAGCCCCAGCCTGGCCCCAGCCCTGCCCCAGACCCGGCCCCAGCCCTGTCCCCAGCCCCAGCCACAACCCAGCCCCAGCCCCAGCCCCAGCCCTGCCCCAGCTCCAGCCATAGCCCTGTCCCCAGCCCCAGCCCTAGCCCTGTCCCCAGCCCCAGCCCTAGCCCTGTCCCCAGCCCTAGCCCAGCCCTGACCCCAGCCCTAGCCCAACCCTGCCCTCAGCCCAGCCCCAGCATCCCCAGCCCCAGCCCCGGCCCCAGCGCAGCCCTAACCTAGCCCTGCCCCAGCCCCAGGCCTAGCCCAGCCCTACCCCCAGCCCCGGCCCCAGCCCTATCCCAGCCCTGCCCCAGAGCCAGCCCAGCCCCCAGCCCCAGCCCCAGCCCCGGCCCCAGTCTGTCCCCAGGTCCCAGCACAGCTGTAGCCCTGCCCCCAGCCCCGGCTCCAGCCCCAGACCCAGTTCCTTCCCCAGACCCCAGCCCAGCCCCAGCTCTGCCCCAGCCCCCACACCAACCCTACACCAGCCCTTCCTCTAGCCCCAGCCCCAGCCCTGGCCCCAGCTCCAGCCCCAATCCAGCCCCAGCCCTGTCCCAGCCCCAGCCCCAGCCCTATCCCAGCCCCAATTCCAACCCCGGCCGAAGCCCAGCCCCAGCTCAACCCCAGCCTAGCCCCAGCCCCAACCTCAGTCCCAGCCCTGCTCCCAGCCCCAACGCCAGCCTCAGCCCCAGCCCTAACCCAGCCCTGCCCTAGCAACCGGGCCCAGACCCCAGCCCAGCCCCACCCTCAGCCCCAGCCCAGCCCCGACCCCAGCCCTGCCCCAGCCCTGCCCCAGCCCAGCTCCAGCCCTAGCCCAGCCCCAGCCCTGGACCCAGCCTCAGCTCCAGCCCCACCCCCGGCCCAAGCCCCGGCCCCAGCCCAGCTCCAGTCCCAGCCTAGCCCCAGCCCTGCCCTAACCCCGGCCCCATCCCCGGTCCCAGCCCAGCCCTAGCCCAGCCCTGATCCAGCCCCAGCGCTATCCCAGCCCTGCCCTCAGCCCAGTCCCAGGCCTGGACCCAGCCTCACCCCTGCCCCGAGCCCTGCCCCAGCCCTGCCCTCAGCCCAGACCCAGACCTAGCCCGGCCCCAGCCCTGTCCCCAGCCCAGCCCCAGCCCTGCCCCAGTCCCAGCCACAGCTCTGACCTCAGCCCCCTGTACAGCCCCAGACCTGCCCCAGCCCCAGCCCAGCCTCCAGCTTCAGCCCAGCCCCCAGCCCAGGTGCAGACCTTCCACAGCCCAGCCCCAATCCAGCCCCAGCCCAGCTCCAGCCCAGCCCTGCCCCAGCCCTGCCCCAGCCCCGGCCCTACCCTGCCCCAGCCTTGCCCCAGCGCCAGCCCAGCCCCCAGCCCCGGCCCCAGCCCTGCCCCAGCCCTGCCCCAGAGCCAGCCCAGCCCCCAGCCCTGCCCCAGCCCCAGCCCCGGCCCCAGTCTGTCCCCAGGTCCCAGCACAGCCGTAGCCCTGCCCCCAGCCCCGGCTCCAGCCCCAGACCCAGTTCCTTCCCCAGACCCCAGCCCAGCCCCAGCTCTGCCCCAGCCCCCACACCAACCCTACACCAGCCCTTCCTCTAGCCCCAGCCCCAGCCCTGGCCCCAGCTCCAGCCCCAATCCAGCCCCAGCCCTATCCCAGCCCCAATTCCAACCCTGGCCGAAGCCCAGCCCCAGCTCAACCCCAGCCTAGCCCCAGCCCCAACCTCAGTCCCAGCCCTGCTCCCAGCCCCAACGCCAGCCTCAGCCCCAGCCCTAACCCAGCCCTGCCCCAGCAACCGGGCCCAGACCCCAGCCCAGCCCCACCCTCAGCCCCAGCCCAGCCCCGGCCCCAGCCCTGCCCCAGCCCCAGCCCTAGCCCAGCCCTGCCCTCAGCCCAGTCCCAGCCTGGCCCCAGCACTGTCCGCAGCCCCAGCCCCAGCCCCAGCCCTGCCCAAGATTTGGTTCCAGGCCCGGCCCCAGCCCTGCCCCCAGCCCAGCCCCAGATCAGCCCCAGGCGAGCCCCAGGCCTGCCCCAGCGCCGGTCCTAGCCCTGCCCGAGCCCCAGCCCCAGCCCCGGCCGCAGCCCTGCCCCAGCCCCACTCCTGCCCTAGCCCCAGCCCCAGCCCCAGCCCCGGCTCCAGCCCTGCCCTAGCCCCAGTCCTGCCCCAGCCCAAGCCCGGGCTCCAGCCCTAGCCCAGCCCAGACCCAGCCCTGGACCCAGCCCAACCCTCGGCCCCGGCCCCAGCCCCAGCCCCAGCCCAGCCCCGGCCCCAGCCCCAGCCCGGGCCCCATCCCTGGCCCAGCCCCCAACCCAGCCTCAGCCCCATCCCTGCCCTAGCCCCAGCCCCAACCTTGGCCCCAGCCCAGCCTCAGCCACAGCCCTACCCCAGCCCCGGCCGCAGCCCTGTCCACAGCCCAGCCCCAGCCCTGCCCCAGTCCCAGCCACAGCCCCGGCCCCAGCCACAGCCCAGCCCCCGCCCCATCCCTGTCCCCAGCCCCAGCCCCAGTCCCAGCCCCAGTCCCAGCCCCAGCCCCGGCCCCAGCGCAGCCCTAACCTAGCCCTGCCCCAGCCCCAGGCCTAGCCCAGCCCTACCCCCAGCCCCAGCCCCAGCCCTATCCCAGCCCTGCCCCAGAGCCAGCCCAGCCCCCAGCCCCAGCCCCAGCCCCGGCCCCAGTCTGTCCCCAGGTCCCAGCACAGCTGTAGCCCTGCCCCCAGCCCCGGCTCCAGCCCCAGACCCAGTTCCTTCCCCAGACCCCAGCCCAGCCCCAGCTCTGCCCCAGCCCCCACACCAACCCTACACCAGCCCTTCCTCTAGCCCCAGCCCCAGCCCTGGCCCCAGCTCCAGCCCCAATCCAGCCCCAGCCCTGTCCCAGCCCCAGCCCCAGCCCTATCCCAGCCCCAATTCCAACCCCGGCCGAAGCCCAGCCCCAGCTCAACCCCAGCCTAGCCCCAGCCCCAACCTCAGTCCCAGCCCTGCTCCCAGCCCCAACGCCTGCCTCAGCCCCAGCCCTAACCCAGCCCTGCCCCAGCAACCGGGCCCAGACCCCAGCCCAGCCCCACCCTCAGCCCCAGCCCAGCCCCGGCCCCAGCCCTGCCCCAGCCCCAGCCTTAGCCCAGCCCTGCCCTCAGCCCAGTCCCAGCCTGGCCCCAGCCCTGCCCTAGCCCAGCCCCAGCCACAGCCCAGCCCCAGCCCCAGCCCTGCACCCAGCCCCAGACCCTTCTCTAGTAGACTCTTCTCTACTTCCTTGGTTAGTTTGTTTACCATTTCCCATTGTGCTTTTGTTATTTCAATTCCTCTTCCTTCAAAATCTTATGTCTCTTACTTTTCCTTTTACTAATCCTTTTAATTATTCCTGATATTTCCCAACTAAAATTTCTCTAGTCTTTATTTCCCACTTATGCCAATCCCTTTCAATAATTTTCCATGGGGATTTAAATCCTTTTTCTCACCACAAAATAGGTTTTCTGTATTTACCAGCCCAAACTGCCTATTTTCAAATTCAGCATTCAGGACAAAATATTTTTTTGATTGATGCTTTTGACCCCAGATTATCATAACAGTTATTGTGATCGATGTTCGACTTCATGGGAAATGCTGTTTCCTCTTAGTCTTGATTCTTCTGCACATTAGTGAAGGAATAGTTGTTAAAATTAATACCTATTTACTACAAACCTTAACTTATGCTAATACCAAAAAATCCTTAAAACCTTAAAAAACTATGTTGAAATTAATCCATCAAATCAGTGTCTATAGGGTTGGCCTTGCCCTTTCGAGTTTGTGCGCAAAGGTACTAAGGCTGCCATAACCTGTTGACTATGCTCAAGCTGTTTTGTCATTGTCATTGACAACACCTCAGCCTGTTTTTGTAATCCCTTATCAATCACCTCCGTCAACATGGCCATCGGATTGCTTGGCAAGTCCTGAGCCCTCTGCAACAATTCGGCTACCGTCCATCTAGGATCTGCTGATGTAATAAGCTGCTGCGTCTGCTGGTTCCCATTCTGCATTAAACACTGCCTTAAAATTGCCTCTCGGATACCTTCTCCTACGCTTGCTGCTCTAAGTGCGGCAAGCAACTTATCTACAAATTCACCAAGAGGTTCCTGTCTACCTTGCTTAGTTCCCATATAGTGAGGATTTGCATTTCCATCCTTCTGCTTTTCAAAAGCTCTCCTTACTATCTGGGCTGATGCTTGCAAAACAGGCGGCTGTAAAAGTGCCTGTAACTCTGGTCTCTCATACTGTCCCGTTCCACACAACTGATCTACTGTTACACCAAATAATGGATCGTTTTGCTGTCTTTGTACTCCAGCTGCTTGTCTAGCTAGGTGTTCCCACTCATTCAAAAATGTCATAAATTGAGATGCTGTTAGGATCAGCTTCATAACATCATAAGAATCTCTAGGTAACATATTATAGTTCATATAAATAAAATCAATCATCTGTCTAGCTGGTTCAGATTGAATCCCAAACTGACTCTCAGTCTGTCTTAATTGAGATAACAATTTCCATGGCAATTGAGTTACATCAGCCTGAACAACATTTTGCTCCCCAGGGCCCTGTGTATACATTACTGGAAAAGCTTGATGTGAAGCAGCCAGCCGGCTAAACCCTTCCTGACTTCCTTCGGCATTTAAGTGTTCTGCAACCTTTTGCCAATACTCTGCGTGCTTTCTTGCATGATCTTTAACACCACCTCCAGGACCTACCGCCCTGTTTGTCTCCTCTCCCTCACCTACTTTCTTCTCCTCTACAATTTGCTCAGCTGAAAGAGACGGGGAAGGCTCCTCAGCAGAGTCCTGTGTTACAGATTGTAATTCGACTCTGCCACCTAGCCCTTTTACACACACAGCCTTCTCCTTTCTTAAATAATCCTGAACCTCTTCTGACAAAGGCAACCCAGCATGTGTAACACTTGCTCCATTTGGGTCCATATGATCTAATCGTACCCTGGCTTGATAAGCTGCCACTTGCTCCGCACGATGCTGATCCAATGCTGTCATAACCATCTTCCACCATTTTCCACACTCCTTTGCTCCTTTTTCATCATCTAACCCATGCAGCCACAAGTCTTGTCCAAACTTTTTCCACTGCAATCTTTCAAATACCTCATTTGGATCCTTAAAATATCCTAACTCTCCTGCATAGCTTAACAGCGGCACCAACTCCTTCTCAAAATTTAACTTACACTGTCGCTTTTCTAAAAAGCATTTAAATAAATCATACGCTGCCTGCCTATCCATGTCCGTATTTAAACGTTAATACCTGTGCGCACAGTCCTTGTTTAAGCAGTTCCCAGCTCTACAGCGTCTTCGGCTTCAAGGCTGTCTTCCCTTTTCTTGCAGCCTCCTGTACTGCTATCCCGGGCCGGCCTTCTTCTTGCCTCCGGCTTACTGTGAATCTCCCAAGTCCCGAAGAACTTCTTAGACCCTAACCTTTGTCTTCATTAGGGTCCCGTGTTCAAGCGCCACTTACTGCAAGAAGGGGGCCGCTTTAACAACCAATGTGATCAGCGGAATCCAACTTTATTGAGTATCAGACACATCTTATATACAGTTTGCTATAATTATGCCCACTTGGCAACATACTATTGGTTGCTCTCTAAAAGGTTACATCATTGTTTTCACAACTCCGTAGAATTCTTCTATCCGGCCTAATTGCTCTCTTCCCCAGATCTCGCCTCCTCCTTATCTTGCTTGCCTCCCTTCTCAGGGGCAGCAGGACTTAGCATACCAAGCAATCAGCACTTTCTCACATCTCTTACAGCGCCACTATATTATCAACAGAGAATTCTTCAAGGCCTGAATTGCACAGGCGTTCCTGGGACCCAAGGACCCTCTTGTTCAAAACAATCCTCAACACCAACCCTGCCCCAGCCCAAGCCCCAGCCCCAGCCACAGCCCCATCCCAGCCCCCAGCCCAGCCCAGCACCATCCCCATCCCTGACCCCAACCACAGCCCCAGCCCTTCCCCAGCCCCAGCCCCAGCCTCAGCCCCAGCCCAGCCCTAGCCCAGCCCTGCCCTCAGCCCAGCCCCAGTCCAGCCCCAGCCCCAGTCCTGCCCCAGCCCAGCCCCCAGCCCCAGCCCTGTCCCAGCCCTGTCCTCAGCCCAGCCCCAGCCCCAGCCCGACCCCAGCCCTGCCCCAGCCCTGGCCCCAGCCCTTCCCCAGCCCTGCCCCAGTCCCAGCCTCAGCCCCGGCCCCAGCCCCAGCCCCTGCCCAGCCCTAACCTAGCCCTGCCCCAGCCCCAGGCCTAGCCCAGCCCTGCCCTCAGCCCAGCCCCAGCCCCAGCCCAGCCACAGGCCCAGCCCTGCCCCAGCCCAGCCCCAGCCACAGCCCAGCCACAGCCCTGGACCCAGCCCCAGTCCTGTCCCAGCCCCGGCCCCAGCCCTGCTCCAGCCAGCCCCAGCCCAAGGCCCAGCCTCAAGCCTAGTCCTGCCCCAGCCCTGGCCCCAATCCAGCCCCAGCCCAGCCCCAGCCCTTCCCCAGCCCCAGCCCCAGCCTCGGCCCTAGCCCAGCCCTAGCCCAGCCCTGTCCGCAGCCCAGCCCCAGCCCAGCCCCAGCCCTGCCCTCACCCCAGCCCCAGCCCCAGCCCGACCCCAGCCCAAGCCCCAGACACAGCCACAGCCCCATCCCGGCCCCCAGCCCAGCCCAGCCCAGCCCCATCCCCATCCCTGACCCCAACTCCATCCCCAGCCCAGCCCCAGCCCTTCCCCAGCCCCAGCCCCAGCCTCGGCCCTAGCCCAGCCCTAGCCCAGGCCTGTCTGCAGCCCAGCCCCAGCCCAGCCCCAGCCCCACTCCTGCCCCAGCCCAGCCCCCAGCCCCAGCCCTAGCCCCACCCTTGGCCCCAGCCCGGCTCCAGCCCCAGCCCCGGCCCCTGCCCAGCCCCCACCCCAGCCCTGGACCCTGTCCCAGCCCCAGACCTGCCTCAGCCCTGCCCCAGCCCTGGCTCCTGCCCCATCCTTGGCCCCAGCCCAGCCCCAGCCCCAGCCCTAGCCCCACTTTCAGCCCCAGCCCAGCTCCAGCCTCAGCCTTGCCCCAGCCCAGCCCCAGCCCCAGCCCTGGACCCAGCCCCATCCCCAGCCCCAGCCCAGCCCCAGCCCAGCCCCAGCCCTGGACCCAGCCCCAGCCCCAGCCCCACCCTCGGCCCCAGCCCAGCCCCAGCCACAGCCCAGCCCCAGCCCTGGACCCAGCCCTGCCCCAGCCCAGCCCCAGCCACAGCCCAGCCCCTGCCCTGGACCCAGCTCCAGCCCCAGCCCAGCCCTAGCCCAGCCCTGACCCAGCCTCCGCCCTGCTCCAGCTCCAGACCTAGCCCAGCCCTGCCCTCAGCCCAGCCCCAGGCCTGGATCCAGCCCCAGCCCTGCCCCAGCCCTGCCCCAGCCCCGGCCCCAGCCCCAGCCCAGCCCCAGCCCTGACCCCAACCACAGCCCCAGCCCTTCCCCAGCCCCAGCCTCAGCCCCAGCCCTGCCCCAGTCCCAGCCTCAGCCCCGGCCCCAGCCCCGGCCCCTGCCCAGCCCTAACCTAGCCCTGCCCCAACCCAGCCCCCAGCCCCAGCCCTGCCCCAGCCCTGTCCTCAGCCCAGCCCCAGCCCCAGCCCGACCCCAGCCCTGCCCCAGCCCTGGCCCCAGCCCTGCCCCAGCCCTGCCCCAGTCCCAGCCTCAGCCCCGGCCCCAGCCCCGGCCCCTGCCCAGCCCTAACCTAGCCCTGCCCCAGCCCCAGCCCTAGCCCAGCCCTGCCCCAGCCCAGCCCCAGCCACAGCCCAGCCACAGCCCTGGACCCAGCCCCAGTCCTGTCCCAGCCCTGGCCCCAGCCCAGCCCTAGCCCAGCCCCGCCCCAGCCCCAGCCCTAGCCCAGCCCTGCCCTCAGCCCAGCCCTAGCCCTGGACCCAGCCCCAGCCCTGCCTTGAACCCAGCCCTAGTCCGGCCCCAGCCCTGCCCCAGCCCCAGCCCTAGCCCTGCCCCAGCCCCAGCCCTAGCCCAGCCCTGCCCTCAGCCCAGCCCCAGCCACAGCCCAGCCCCAGCCCTGGACCCAGCCCTGCCCCAACCCAGCCCCACCCCCAGCCTTAGCCCTGTCCCCAGCCCCGGCCTGTGCCCCTGCCCCCAGCCCAGCCACAGCCCTGTCCGCAGCCCCAGCCCCAATCCCACCCCAAGCCCCGACCCCAGCAGAGCCCTGGCCCAGCCCTGCCCCAGCCCGGCCTCAGCCCTGCCCCAGCTCCGGCCCTAGCCCTGTCCCCAGCCCAGGCCCCTGCCCCAGCCCAAGCCCCAGACACTGCCACAGCCCCATCCCGGCCCCCAGCCCAGCCCAGCCCAGCCCCATCCCCATCCCTGACCCCAACTCCATCCCCAGCCCAGCCCCAGCCCTTCCCCAGCCCCAGCCCCAGCCTCGGCCCTAGCCCAGCCCTAGCCCAGGCCTGTCCGCAGCCCAGCCCCAGCCCAGCCCCAGCCCCAGTCCTGCCCCAGCCCAGCCCCCAGCCCCAGCCCTAGCCCCACCCTCGGCCCCAGCCCGGCTCCAGCCCCAGCCCCGGCCCCTGCCCAGCCCCCACCCCAGCCCTGGACCCTGTCCCAGCCCCAGACCTGCCCCAGCCCTGCCCCAGCCCTGGCTCCTGCCCCATCCTTGGCCCCAGCCCAGCCCCAGCCCCAGCCCTAGCCCCACTTTCAGCCCCAGCCCAGCTCCAGCCCCAGCCTTGCCCCAGCCCAGCCCCAGCCCCAGCCCTGGACCCAGCCCCATCCCCAGCCCCAGCCCAGCCCCAGCCCAGCCCCAGCCCTGGACCCAGCCCCAGCCCCAGCCCCACCCTCGGCCCCAGCCCAGCCCCAGCCACAGCCCAGCCCCAGCCCTGGACCCAGCCCTGCCCCAGCCCAGCCCCAGCCACAGCCCAGCCCCTGCCCTGGACCCAGCTCCAACCCCAGCCCAGCCCTAGCCCAGCCCTGACCCAGCCTCCGCCCTGCTCCAGCCCCATCCCCATCCCCAGCCCAGCCCCAGCCCAGCCCCAGCCACAGCCCAGCCCCAGCCCTGGACCCAGCCCTGCCCCAGCCCAGCCCCAGCCCCAGCCCTAGCCCTGTCCCCAGCCCCGGCCTGTGCCCCTGCCCCCAGCCCTGCCACAGCCCTGTCCGAAGCCCCAGCCCCAATCCCACCCCAAGCCCCGGCCCCAGCCCAGCCCTAGCCCAGCCCTGCCCCAGCCCAGCCTCAGCCCTGCCCCAGCTCCGGCCCTAGCCCTCTCCCCAGCCCAGGCCCCTTCCCCAGCCCAAGCCCCAGCCCCAGCCACAGCCCCAGCCCAGCCCCAGCCCTGGACCCAGCCCCAGCCCCAGCCCCAGCCCAGCCCCAGCCCAGCCCCAGCCCTGGACCCAGCCCCAGCCCCAGCCCCACCCTCGGCCCCAGCCCAGCCCCAGCCACAGCCCAGCCCCAGCCCTGGACCCAGCCCTGCCCCAGCCCAGCCCCAGCCACAGCCCAGCCCCTGCCCTGGACCCAGCTCCAGCCCCAGCCCAGCCCTAGCCCAGCCCTGACCCAGCCTCCGCCCTGCTCCAGCCCCATCCCCATCCCCAGCCCAGCCCCAGCCCAGCCCCAGCCACAGCCCAGCCCCAGCCCTGGACCCAGCCCTGCCCCAGCCCAGCCCCAGCCCCAGCCCTAGCCCTGTCCCCAGCCCCGGCCTGTGCCCCTGCCCCCAGCCCTGCCACAGCCCTGTCCGAAGCCCCAGCCCCAATCCCACCCCAAGCCCCGGCCCCAGCCCAGCCCTAGCCCAGCCCTGCCCCAGCCCAGCCTCAGCCCTGCCCCAGCTCCGGTCCTAGCCCTGTCCCCAGCCCAGGCCCCTTCCCCAGCCCAAGCCCCAGCCCCAGCCACAGCCCCATCCCGGCCCCCAGCCCAGCTCCAGCCCTAGCCCAGCTCCAGCCCTGGACCCAGCCTCAGCCCCAGCCCCACCCCCGGCCCAAGCCCCGGCCCCAGCCCAGCTCCAGTCCCAGCCTAGCCCCAGCCCTGCCCTAACCCCGGCCCCATCCCCGGTCCCAGCCCAGCCCTAGCCCAGCCCTGATCCAGCCCCAGCGCTATCCCAGCCCTGCCCTCAGCCCAGTCCCAGGCCTGGACCCAGCCTCACCCCTGCCCCGAGCCCTGCCCCAGCCCTGCCCTCAGCCCAGACCCAGACCCAGCCCGGCCCCAGCCCTGTCCCCAGCCCAGCCCCAGCCCTGCCCCAGTCCCAGCCACAGCTCTGACCTCAGCCCCCTGTACAGCCCCAGACCTGCCCCAGCCCCAGCCCAGCCTCCAGCTTCAGCCCAGCCCCCAGCCCAGGTGCAGACCTTCCACAGCCCAGCCCCAATCCAGCCCCAGCCCAGCTCCAGCCCAGCCCTGCCCCAGCCCTGCCCCAGCCCCGGCCCTACCCTGCCCCAGCCTTGCCCCAGCGCCAGCCCAGCCCCCAGCCCCGGCCCCAGGCCTGCCCCAGCCCTGCCCCAGAGCCAGCCCAGCCCCCAGCCCCAGCCCCAGCCCCGGCCCCAGTCTGTCCCCAGGTCCCAGCACAGCCGTAGCCCTGCCCCCAGCCCCGGCTCCAGCCCCAGACCCAGTTCCTTCCCCAGACCCCAGCCCAGCCCCAGCTCTGCCCCAGCCCCCACACCAACCCTACACCAGCCCTTCCTCTAGCCCCAGCCCCAGCCCTGGCCCCAGCTCCAGCCCCAATCCAGCCCCAGCCCTGTCCCAGCCCCAGCCCCAGACCTATCCCAGCCCCAATTCCAACCCTGGCCGAAGCCCAGCCCCAGCTCAACCCCAGCCTAGCCCCAGCCCCAACCTCAGTCCCAGCCCTGCTCCCAGCCCCAACGCCAGCCTCAGCCCCAGCCCTAACCCAGCCCTGCCCCAGCAACCGGGCCCAGACCCCAGCCCAGCCCCACCCTCAGCCCCAGCCCAGCCCCGGCCCCAGCCCTGCCCCAGCCCCAGCCCTAGCCCAGCCCTGCCCTCAGCCCAGTCCCAGCCTGGCCCCAGCACTGTCTGCAGCCCCAGCCCCAGCCCCAGCCCTGCCCAAGATTTGGTTCCAGGCCCGGCCCCAGCCCTGCCCCCAGCCCAGCCCCAGATCAGCCCCAGGCGAGCCCCAGGCCTGCCCCAGCGCCGGTCCTAGCCCTGCCCGAGCCCCAGCCCCAGCCCCGGCCGCAGCCCTGCCCCAGCCCCACTCCTGCCCTAGCCCCAGCCCCAGCCCCAGCCCCGGCTCCAGCCCTGCCCTAGCCCCAGTCCTGCCCCAGCCCAAGCCCGGGCTCCAGCCCTAGCCCAGCCCAGACCCAGCCCTGGACCCAGCCCAACCCTCGGCCCCGGCCCCAGCCCCAGCCCCAGCCCAGCCCCGGCCCCAGCCCCAGCCCGGGCCCCATCCCTGGCCCAGCCCCCAACCCAGCCTCAGCCCCATCCCTGCCCTAGCCCCAGCCCCAACCTTGGCCCCAGCCCAGCCTCAGCCACAGCCCTACCCCAGCCCCGGCCGCAGCCCTGTCCACAGCCCAGCCCCAGCCCTGCCCCAGTCCCAGCCACAGCCCCAGCCCCAGCCACAGCCCAGCCCCCGCCCCATCCCTGTCCCCAGCCCCAGCCCCAGTCCCAGCCCCAGTCCCAGCCCCAGCCCCGGCCCCAGCACAGCCCTAACCTAGCCCTGCCCCAGCCCCAGGCCTAGCCCAGCCCTACCCCCAGCCCTGGCCCCAGCCCTATCCCAGCCCTGCCCCAGAGCCAGCCCAGCCCCCAGCCCCAGCCCCAGCCCCGGCCCCAGTCTGTCCCCAGGTCCCAGCACAGCTGTAGCCCTGCCCCCAGCCCCGGCTCCAGCCCCAGACCCAGTTCCTTCCCCAGACCCCAGCCCAGCCCCAGCTCTGCCCCAGCCCCCACACCAACCCTACACCAGCCCTTCCTCTAGCCCCAGCCCCAGCCCTGGCCCCAGCTCCAGCCCCAATCCAGCCCCAGCCCTGTCCCAGCCCCAGCCCCAGCCCTATCCCAGCCCCAATTCCAACCCCGGCCGAAGCCCAGCCCCAGCTCAACCCCAGCCTAGCCCCAGCCCCAACCTCAGTCCCAGCCCTGCTCCCAGCCCCAACGCCAGCCTCAGCCCCAGCCCTAACCCAGCCCTGCCCCAGCAACCGGGCCCAGACCCCAGCCCAGCCCCACCCTCAGCCCCAGCCCAGCCCCGGCCCCAGCCCTGCCCCAGCCCCAGCCTTAGCCCAGCCCTGCCCTCAGCCCAGTCCCAGCCTGGCCCCAGCCCTGCCCTAGCCCAGCCCCAGCCACAGCCCAGCCCCAGCCCCAGCCCTGCACCCAGCCCCAGACCCTTCTCTAGTAGACTCTTCTCTACTTCCTTGGTTAGTTTGTTTACCATTTCCCATTGTGCTTTTGTTATTTCAATTCCTCTTCCTTCAAAATCTTATGTCTCTTACTTTTCCTTTTACTAATCCTTTTAATTATTCCTGATATTTCCCAACTAAAATTTCTCTAGTCTTTATTTCCCACTTATGCCAATCCCTTTCAATAATTTTCCATGGGGATTTAAATCCTTTTTCTCACCACAAAATAGGTTTTCTGTATTTACCAGCCCAAACTGCCTATTTTCAAATTCAGCATTCAGGACAAAATATTTTTTTGATTGATGCTTTTGACCCCAGATTATCATAACAGTTATTGTGATCGATGTTCGACTTCATGGGAAATGCTGTTTCCTCTTAGTCTTGATTCTTCTGCACATTAGTGAAGGAATAGTTGTTAAAATTAATACCTATTTACTACAAACCTTAACTTATGCTAATACCAAAAAATCCTTAAAACCTTAAAAAACTATGTTGAAATTAATCCATCAAATCAGTGTCTATAGGGTTGGCCTTGCCCTTTCGAGTTTGTGCGCAAAGGTACTAAGGCTGCCATAACCTGTTGACTATGCTCAAGCTGTTTTGTCATTGTCATTGACAACACCTCAGCCTGTTTTTGTAATCCCTTATCAATCACCTCCGTCAACATGGCCATCGGATTGCTTGGCAAGTCCTGAGCCCTCTGCAACAATTCGGCTACCGTCCATCTAGGATCTGCTGATGTAATAAGCTGCTGCGTCTGCTGGTTCCCATTCTGCATTAAACACTGCCTTAAAATTGCCTCTCGGATACCTTCTCCTACGCTTGCTGCTCTAAGTGCGGCAAGCAACTTATCTACAAATTCACCAAGAGGTTCCTGTCTACCTTGCTTAGTTCCCATATAGTGAGGATTTGCATTTCCATCCTTCTGCTTTTCAAAAGCTCTCCTTACTATCTGGGCTGATGCTTGCAAAACAGGCGGCTGTAAAAGTGCCTGTAACTCTGGTCTCTCATACTGTCCCGTTCCACACAACTGATCTACTGTTACACCAAATAATGGATCGTTTTGCTGTCTTTGTACTCCAGCTGCTTGTCTAGCTAGGTGTTCCCACTCATTCAAAAATGTCATAAATTGAGATGCTGTTAGGATCAGCTTCATAACATCATAAGAATCTCTAGGTAACATATTATAGTTCATATAAATAAAATCAATCATCTGTCTAGCTGGTTCAGATTGAATCCCAAACTGACTCTCAGTCTGTCTTAATTGAGATAACAATTTCCATGGCAATTGAGTTACATCAGCCTGAACAACATTTTGCTCCCCAGGGACCTGTGTATACATTACTGGAAAAGCTTGATGTGAAGCAGCCAGCCGGCTAAACCCTTCCTGACTTCCTTCGGCATTTAAGTGTTCTGCAACCTTTTGCCAATACTCTGCGTGCTTTCTTGCATGATCTTTAACACCACCTCCAGGACCTACCGCCCTGTTTGTCTCCTCTCCCTCACCTACTTTCTTCTCCTCTACAATTTGCTCAGCTGAAAGAGACGGGGAAGGCTCCTCACCAGAGTCCTGTGTTACAGATTGTAATTCGACTCTGCCACCTAGCCCTTTTACACACGCAGCCTTCTCCTTTCTTAAATAATCCTGAACCTCTTCTGACAAAGGCAACCCAGAATGTGTAACACTTGCTCCATTTGGGTCCATATGATCTAATCGTACCCTGGCTTGATAAGCTGCCACTTGCTCCGCACGATGCTGATCCAATGCTGTCATAACCATCTTCCACCATTTTCCACACTCCTTTGCTCGTTTTTCATCATCTAACCCATGCAGCCACAAGTCTTGTCCAAACTTTTTCCACTGCAATCTTTCAAATACCTCATTTGGATCCTTAAAATATCCTAACTCTCCTGCATAGCTTAACAGCGGCACCAACTCCTTCCCAAAATTTAACTTACACTGTCGCTTTTCTAAAAAGCATTTAAATAAATCATACGCTGCCTGCCTATCCATGTCCGTATTTAAACGTTAATACCTGTGCGCACAGTCCTTGTTTAAGCAGTTCCCAGCTCTACAGCGTCTTCGGCTTCAAGGCTGTCTTCCCTTTTCTTGCAGCCTCCTGTACTGCTATCCCGGGCCGGCCTTCTTCTTGCCTCCGGCTTACTGTGAATCTCCCAAGTCCCGAAGAACTTCTTAGACCCTAACCTTTGTCTTCATTAGGGTCCCGTGTTCAAGCGCCACTTACTGCAAGAAGGGGCCGCTTTAACAACCAATGTGATCAGCGGAATCCAACTTTATTGAGTATCAGACACATCTTATATACAGTTTGCTATAATTATGCCCACTTGACAACATACTATTGGTTGCTCTCTAAAAGGTTACATCATTGTTTTCACAACTCCGTAGAATTCTTCTATCCGGCCTAATTGCTCTCTTCCCCAGATCTCGCCTCCTCCTTATCTTGCTTGCCTCCCTTCTCAGGGGCAGCAGGACTTAGCATACCAAGCAATCAGCACTTTCTCACATCTCTTACAGCGCCACTATATTATCAACAGAGAATTCTTCAAGGCCTGAATTGCACAGGCGTTCCTGGGACCCAAGGACCCTCTTGTTCAAAACAATCCTCAACACCAACCCTGCCCCAGCCCAAGCCCCAGCCCCAGCCACAGCCCCATCCCGGCCCCCAGCCCAGCCCAGCACCATCCCCATCCCTGACCCCAACCACAGCCCCAGCCCTTCCCCAGCCCCAGCCCCAGCCTCAGCCCCAGCCCAGCCCTAGCCCAGCCCTGCCCTCAGCCCAGCCCCAGCCCAGCCCAGCCCCAGCCCCAGTCCTGCCCCAGCCCAGCCCCCAGCCCCAGCCCTGCCCCAGCCCTGTCCTCAGCCCAGCCCCAGCCCCAGCCCAACCCCAGCCCTGCCCCAGCCCCGGCCCCAGCCCCAGCCCAGCCCCAGCCCTGCCCCAGCTCCGGCCCTAGCCCTGTCCCCAGCCCCGTCCCCAGCCCCGTCCCCTACCCCAGCCCTGGCTTCTACCCAGCCCCGGCCCCAGCCCTTCCCCAGCCCTGCCCCAGTCCCAGCCTCAGCCCCGGCCCCAGCCCCGGCCCCTGCCCAGCCCTAACCTAGCCCTGCCCCAGCCCCAGCCCTAGCCCAGCCCTGCCCTCAGCCCAGCCCCAGCCCCAGCCCAGCCACAGGCCCAGCCCTGCCCCAGCCCAGCCCCAGCCACAGCCCAGCCACAGCCCTGGACCCAGCCCCAGTCCTGTCCCAGCCCCGGCCCCAGCCCAGCCCTAGCCCAGCCCTGCCCCAGCCCCAGCCCCAGCCCTAGCCCAGCCCTGCCATCAGCCCAGCCCCAGCCCAGTCCCCAGCCCCAGCCCTGCCCAGCCCTGCCCTCAACCCAGCGCCAGCCCCAGCCCGACCCCAGCCCGACCCCAGCCACGCCCCAGCCCCAGCCCCAGCCCTGCCCCAGCTTCAGTCCCAGACCCAGCCCCGGCCCCAGCCCTGCTCCAGCCAGCCCCAGCCCAAGGCCCAGCCTCAAGCCTAGTCCTGCCCCAGCCCTGGCCCCAATCCAGCCCCAGCCCAGCCCCAGCCCTTCCCCAGCCCCAGCCCCAGCCTCGGCCCTAGCCCAGCCCTAGCCCAGCCCTAGCCCAGCCCTGTCCGCAGCCCAGCCCCAGCCCAGCCCCAGCCCTGCCCTCACCCCAGCCCCAGCCCCAGCCCGACCCCAGCCCTGCCCCAGCCCCGGCCCCAGCCCCAGCCCAGCCCCAGCCCTGGCCCTAGCCCTGTCCCCAGCTCCATCCCCTACCCCAGCCCTGGCTTCTACCCAGCCCCGGCCCCAGCCCAGCCCCAGCCCCAGCCCTAGCCCTGTCCCCAGCCCCGGCCTGTGCCCCTGCCCCCAGCCCAGCCACAGCCCTGTCCGCAGCCCCAGCCCCAATCCCACCCCAAGCCCCGGCCCCAGCCCAGCCCCAGCCCTGGCCCTAGCCCTGTCCCCAGCCCCGTCCCCTACCCCATTCCTGGCTTCTACCCAGCCCCGGCCCCAGCCCCAGCCCCAGCCCTGCCCCAGTCCCAGCCTCAGCCCCGGCCCCAGCCCCGGCCCCTGCCCAGCCCTAACCTAGCCCTGCCCCAGCCCCAGCCCTAGCCCTGCCCCAGCCCCAGCCCTAGCCCAGCCCTGCCCTCAGCCCAGCCCCAGCCACAGCCCAGCCCCAGCCCTGGACCCAGCCCTGCCCCAGCCCAGCCCCACCCCCAGCCCTAGCCCTGTCTCCAGCCCCGGCCTGTGCCCCTGCCCCCAGCCCAGCCACAGCCCTGTCCGCAGCCCCAGCCCCAATCCCACCCCAAGCCCCGGCCCCAGCCCAGCCCTAGCCCAGCCCTGCCCCAGCCCAGCCTCAGCCCTGCCCCAGCTCCGGCCCTAGCCCTGTCCCCAGCCCAGGCCCCTTCCCCAGCCCAAGCCCCAGACACAGCCACAGCCCCATCCCGGCCCCCAGCCCAGCCCAGCCCAGCCCCGCCCAGCCCCATCCCCATCCCTGACCCCAACCCCATCCCCAGCCCAGCCCCAGCCCTTCCCCAGCCCCAGCCCCAGCCCCAGCCTCGGCCCTAGCCCAGCCCTAGCCCAGTCCTGCTCCAGCCCAGCCCCCAGCCCCAGCCCTAGCCCCACCCTCGGCCCCAGCCCAGCTCCAGCCCCAGGCCCGGCCCCTGCCCAGCCCTAACCTAGCCCTGCCCCAGCCCAGTCCCCAGCCCCAGCCCTGCCCCAGCCCTGCCCCAGCCCCGGCCCCAGCCCTGCCCCAGCTTCAGTCCCAGACCCAGCCCCGGCCCCAGCCCTGCTCCAGCCAGCCCCAGCCCAAGGCCCAGCCTCAAGCCTAGTCCTGCCCCAGCCCTGGCCCCAATCCAGCCCCAGCCCAGCCCCAGCCCTTCCCCAGCCCCAGCCCCAGCCTCGGCCCTAGCCCAGCCCTAGCCCAGCCCTGTCCGCAGCCCAGCCCCAGCCCAGCCCCAGCCCTGCCCTCACCCCAGCCCCAGCCCCAGCCCGACCCCAGCCCTTCCCCAGCCCCGGCCCCAGCCCCAGCCCAGCCCCAGCCCTGGCCCTAGCCCTGTCCCCAGCCCCATCCCCTACCCCAGCCCTGGCTTCTACCCAGCCCCGGCCCCAGCCCAGCCCCAGCCCCAGCCCTAGCCCTGTCCCCAGCCCCGGCCTGTGCCCCTGCCCCCAGCCCAGCCACAGCCCTGTCCGCAGCCCCAGCCCCAATCCCACCCCAAGCCCCGGCCCCAGCCCAGCCCCAGCCCTGGCCCTAGCCCTGTCCCCAGCCCCATCCCCTACCCCATTCCTGGCTTCTACCCAGCCCCGGCCCCAGCCCCAGCCTCAGCCCTGCCCCAGTCCCAGCCTCAGCCCCGGCCCCAGCCCCGGCCCCTGCCCAGCCCCAGCCCTAGCCCTGCCCCAGCCCCAGCCCTAGCCCAGCCCTGCCCTCAGCCCAGCCCCAGCCACAGCCCAGCCCCAGCCCTGGACCCAGCCCTGCCCCAGCCCAGCCCCACCCCCAGCCCTAGCCCTGTCCCCAGCCCGGGCCTGTGCCCCTGCCCCCAGCCCAGCCACAGCCCTGTCCGCAGCCCCAGCCCCAATCCCACCCCAAGCCCCGGCCCCAGCCCAGCCCTAGCCCAGCCCTGCCCCAGCCCAGCCTCAGCCCTGCCCCAGCTCCGGCCCTAGCCCTGTCCCCAGCCCAGGCCCCTTCCCCAGCCCAAGCCCCAGACACAGCCACAGCCCCATCCCGGCCCCCAGCCCAGTCCCGCCCAGCCCCATCCCCATCCCTGACCCCAACTCCATCCCCAGCCCAGCCCCAGCCCTTCCCCAGCCCCAGCCCCAGCCTCGGCCCCAGCCCAGCCCTAGCCCAGGCTTGTCCGCAGCCCAGCCCCAGCCCAGCCCCAGCCCCAGTCCTGCCCCAGACCAGCCCCCAGCCCCAGCCCTAGCCCCACCCTCGGCCCCAGCCCAGCTCCAGCCCCAGCCCCGGCCCCTGCCCAGCCCTAACCTAGCCCTGCCCCAGCCCCAGCCCTGGACCCAGCCCTGCTCCAGTCCAGCCCCAGCCCCAGCCCCAGCCCTGCCCCAGCCCAGGCCCCATCCCCAGCCCTGCCCCAGCCCTGCCCTCACCCCAGCCCCCACCCCAGCCCTGGACCCTGTCCCAGCCCCAGACCTGCCCCAGCCCTGCCCCAGCCCTGGCTCCTGCCCCAGCCCCGTCTCCAGCCTCAGCCCCAGCCCTGCACCAACCCAGCCCCAGCCCAAGGCCCAGCCTCAAGCCTAGTCCTGCTCCAGCCCTGGCCCCAATCCAGCCCCAACCCTACCCATACCTCAGCCCTAGCCCCAGCCCTGCCCCAGCCCCATCACTTCCCAGCACCCAGCACCAGCCTCAGCCACGGACCCAGCCCCGGACCCAGCCCAGCCTACAGCCCCAGCCCCAGCCCAGTCCCGGTCCCAGCCCAGCCCCAACCCTGTCCCAGCCCAATCCCCAGCCCCAGCCACAGCCCCATCCCGGACCCCAGCCCCAAACTCGGCCCCCGCCCAGTGCTAGCCCAGCCCTGCCCCCAGCCCTAGCCCAGCCCTGCCCTCAGCCCAGCCCCAGCCCAGCCCCAGCCCCAGACCTGCCCAGCACTAGCCCCAGCCCTGTCCCTGCCCCAGCCCCAGCCCCACCCCCACCCCCGGCCTCAGCCCCAGCCCCAGCCCTGCCCCAGCCCTGACCAAGCCACAGCCTGGCCCCAGCCCTGTCCCCAGACCCACCCTCGTCCCCAGCCCAGCCCCTGCCCCAGCCCTACCTCAGCCCAGTCCCGGTCCCAGCCCAGGCCCAGCCCTGCTCCAGCCCAATCCCCAGCCCAAGCCCCAGCGCCATCCGTTCCACCAGCCTGGCCCATCCCCATCCCCATCCCTGCCCCCAGCCCGGCCCCAGCCCTGCCCCAGCTCCGGCCCTAGCCCCGTCCCCAGCCCCAGTCCTGCCCCAGCCCCAGCCCTGCCCCAGTCCCAGCCACAGCCCCGGCCCCAGCCACAGCACAGCCCCCGCCCCATCCCTGCCCCCAGCCCAGCCCCAGCCCCAGCCCAGCCCCAGCTCTGCCCCGGTCCCAGCCCCAGCTCTGCCCCAGTCCCAGCCCCAGCCCCAGCCCCAGCCCTGCACCGAACCCAGCCCCAGCCCAGACCCCAGCCCTGCCCCAGCCCCAGCCCTGCACCGAACCCAGCCCAGCCCCAGCCCCAGCCCAGCCCCAGCCCCAGGCCTGCACGGAACCCAGCCCCAGCCCAGACCCCAGCCCTGCCCCAGCTCGGGCCCCAGCCCTGTAACCAGCCCCAGTCCTGCTCCAGCCCCGGCCCCAGCCCTAGCCCCAGCCCCAGCCTCAACCTCAGATCCAGCCCTGCTCCCATCCCCGGCCCCAGTCCCAGCCCCAGCCCGGACTCAGCCCTGCCCCAGCCCCAGCCCCAGCCCTGCCCCAGCCCCAGCCCTAGCCCAGCCCTGCTCTCAGCCCAGCCCCAGGCCTGGACCCAGCCCCAGCCCTCCCCCGAACCCAGCCCCAGCCTGGCCCCAGCCCTGTCCCCAGCCCCAGCCCCTGCCCCAGCCCCACCCTCGTCCCCAGCCCAGCCCCTGCCCCAGCCCTACCCTGTTGCTGGGGTTTGTTTTGAGCAAGAGGGGACATGGGTCCCAGGAACACCTGTGCAATTCAGGCCTTGAAGAATTCTCTGTTGATAATATAGTGGCGGAGTAGGAGATGTGACAAAGTGCTGATTGCTTGGTATGCTGAAGTCCAGCTGCCCCTGAGATGGGAGGCAAGCAAGATAAGGAGGAGACGAGATCTGGGAAAGAGAGCAATTAGGCCGGATAGAAGAATTCCACAGAGTTGTGAAAACAATGATGTAACCTTTTAGAGAGCAACCAATAGTATGTTGCCAAGTGGGCATAATTATAGCAAACTGTATATAAGATGTGTCTGATGCTCAATAAAGTTGGAATCCGCTGATCAAATTGGTCGAATAAGCGGCCCCCTTCTTGCAGTAAGTGGCGCTCGAACACGGGACCCTAATGAAGACAAAGGTTAGGGTCTAAGAAGTTCTTTGGGACGTGGGAGATTCACAGTAAGCCGGGAGGCAAGAAGAAGGCCGGCCCGGGATAGCAGTACCGGAGGCTGCAAGAAAAGGGAAGACAGCCTTGAAGCCGAAGACGCTGTGGAGCCGGAAACTGCTTAAACGAGGACTGTGCGCACAGGTATTAACGTTTAAATACGGACATGGATAGGCAGGCAGCGTATGATTTATTTAAATGCTTTTTAGAAAAGCGACAGTGTAAGTTAAATTTTACAAAGGAGTTGGTGCCGCTGTTAAGCTATGCAGAAGAGTTAGGATATTTTAAGGACCCAAATGAGGTGTTTGAAAGATTGCAGTGGAAAAAGTTTGGACAAGACTTGTGGCTGCATGGGTTAGATGATGAAAAACGAGCAAAGGAGTGTGGAAAATGGTGGAAGATGGTTATGACAGCATTGGATCAGCATCGTGCGGAGCAAGTGGCAGCTTATCAAGCCAGGGTACGATTAGATTATACGGACCCAAATGGAGCAAGTGTTACACATGCTGGGTTGCCTTTGTCAGAAGAGGTTCAGGATTATTTAAGAAAGGAGAAGGCTGCGTGTGTAAAAGGGCTAGGTGGCAGAGTCGAATTACAATCTGTAACGCAGGACTCTGGTGAGGAGCCTTCCCCGTCTCTTTCAGCTGAGCAAATTGTAGAGGAGAAGAAAGTAGGTGAGGGAGAGGAGACAAACAGGGCGGTAGGTCCTGGAGGTGGTGTTAAAGATCATGCAAGAAAGCACGCAGAGTATTGGCAAAAGGTTGCAGAACACTTAAATGCCGAAGAAAGTCAGGAAGGGTTTAGCTGGCTGGCTGCTTCACATCAAGCTTTTCCAGTAATGTATACACAGGTCCCTGGGGAGCAAAATGTTGTTCAGGCTGATGTAACCCAATTGCCATGGAAATTGTTATCTCAATTAAGACAGACTGAGAGTCAGTTTGGGGTTCAATCTGAACCAGCTAGACAGATGATTGATTTTATTTATATGAACTATAATATGTTATCTAGAGATTCTTATAATGTTATGAAGCTGATCCTAACAGCATCTCAATTTATGACATTTTTGAATGAGTGGGAACACCTAGCTAGACAAGCAGCTGGAGTACAAAGACAGCAAAACGATCCATTATTTGGTGTAACAGTAGATCAGTTGTGTGGAATGGGACAGTATGAGAGACCAGAGTTACAGGCACTTTTACAGCCGCCTGTTTTGCAAGCATCAGCCCAGATAGTAAGGAGAGCTTTTGAAAAGCAGAAGGATGGAAATGCAAATCCTCACTATATGGGAATTAAGCAAGGTAGACAGGAACCTCTTGGTGAATTTGTAGATAAGTTGCTTGCCACACTTAGAGCAGCAAGCGTAGGAGAAGGTATCCGAGAGGCAATTTTAAGGCAGTGTTTAATGCAGAATGGGAACCAGCAGACGCAACAGCTTATTACATCAGCAGATCCTAGATGGACGGTAGTCGAATTGTTGCAGAGGGCTCAGGACTTGCCAAGCAATCCGATGGCCATGTTGACGGAGGTGATTGATAAGGGATTACAAAAACAGGCTGAGGTGTTGTCAATGACAATGACAAAACAGCTTGAGCATAGTCAACAGGTTATGGCAGCCTTAGTACCTTTGCACACAAACTCGAAAGGGCAAGGCCGACCCTATAAGCAGTCATCAGGCGAAATACAGTGTCATCGAAAAGCGTAAGGCGGAGATATTGTCTAAAGTAATGCCTGGACTTTTGGCCCATAGATCCGCTTTAGGGCATTTCCCTAGCGGAGATAGTTATTTTGATGAAGCTTGTTGGAGAGAATACAGGAACAAGTTGTGGGACTTGGTTATAGGTGGTGATAAAACTGCTATAAAGCTGCAAAAGTCGTGGCAAGAATGCATGAACTGTGTTAAAACCTACGAACTGAAACAGCGAATGGCTGCTGCAGTTAGAGCAACTTTGTCAGGACGAGATGCAGCGCCAGGTGTATCTGAGTTGCAGCTGAAAGATGTGTCTGAGAACTGTTGACCGATCGACTGGGGCCGCCCCCGATACATCTTGCAGCGACCACACCGCGTTTACTAGCCGTCACCACTGCCGTTTGCACACAGCGGGGAAAAAGCCGGAAAAAGGCAGCTCAGTGTGTTCGACCCCTTTTTATCAACACCTTCCTCTGACATCGCCAGCGACGGCTCGGATTCGGAAGACAATACCGGCAGCGAGGAATTCAAACAGTGCCGACTTTGCTTTACGGCCCCTCTTAGAAAAAAATGGAGCGCTTGGAGGCTCGCGGTTACAGTGTTCCTGCCACTGCTCTCCTCCCGCGAGCCCTGCCGGCCCCCGCGGATACCGACGGCTCCAACCATGGCGGTACCGGCTGACGCACCACTGACACCGACAACGCCGACAGTAGCAGCGGAGCAGCTGCCACGGCAGCAGCCCCCACCCCTTTCCCCTGCAGCGGCTTTAGCTGCACTACTCTGTTTTGATTTAAAGCAACAGTACTCATTTTGTCATTTCTGATTGTAGCATCTTTCAGAGATTTGTTATATAGAGTTTTGTTAAGTTTTTCTAATAAGCATAATGAATAAGTAAGCATTTGGTATTTATAAGTACTTAGTACATAGTAATTGCAGTAAGGTGTATGTACTTAGTAAAGAGTTCAAATTGTAAGATTTTCTTTTGGTTCGAACCTTCTTAGTTGTCTGCCTAGGCATTTCAAAGGAGCTCCATGTAATATAGTTAAGGAATGTATAAACAGGTTTTAATTTTGGAAAGTGTTTTTTAGTTAATGTAACAATTTTATTTCTTTTTAGACACTGATTTGATGGATTAATTTTAACATAGTTTTTTAAGGTTTTAAGGATTTTTTGGTATTAGCATAAGTTAAGGTTTGTAGTAAATAGGTATTAATTTTAACAACTATTCCTTCACTAATGTACAGAAGAATCAAGACTAAGAGGAAACAGCATTTCCCGTGAAGTCGAACATCGATCACAATAACTGTTATGATAATCTGGGGTCAAAAGCATCAATCAAAAAAATATTTTGTCCTGAATGCTGAATTAGAAAATAGGCAGTTTGGGCTGGTAAATACAGAAAACCTATTTTGTGGTGAGAAAAAGGATTTAAATCCCCATGGAAAATTATTGAAAGGGATTGGCATAAGTGGGAAATAAAGACTAGAGAAATTTTAGTTGGGAAATATCAGGAATAATTAAAAGGATTAGTAAAAGGAAAAGTAAGAGACATAAGATTTTGAAGGAAGAGGAATTGAAATAACAAAAGCACAATGGGAAATGGTAAACAAACTAACCAAGGAAGTAGAGAAGAGACTCCAAATGGAATTTTGAAGTGGGTTAAGGAGTTAAAATCTGTAGGGCTCCTGAAGAATGTAACTGCTGCCGAGAAGAAAATACACCCGGCTGCTGGTTGCACCCAGTAGGCTAAGGAGGCAGAGTTAACATATACTGGTGGAGCCTAATTTTGATCCTAACCCTATTTGCACATAAGGAGTCCAATCGAGATCAAAAACCACGTTCCCATGTGTGGATGAATTCTCTTTCAACATCAGTAATGATATACAGATTAAAAGGAGCTAAGATCATAACCCCATTAATCATATTGATGATAGCACCATTTGAAGTAAGGTCATGGGAACAAAACCATAGATGCAATAAAAGTGCAGCAAATTGAAATCAGTAGTCTCTCGAAAATATCTACTCTGAATAGATTAGCTTTGGATTTTTTATATAAGGAAGGGGGTGTAAGTGTAGTCATAAATGTAAGTTGTTGTAGTTTTGTTAATCTAGAGAAACGAGTGGAAACAGATTTACAGGCGATTGTAAACCACAATCAGATATTACATCAGATTTCTTTAGATGATACTTCTTGTGGATTTAAAGAAATATGGGATAAATTAACTTTCTGGTTACCAGATCTAAATTGGCTTAAACATTTGTTTGTAATATTGTTGGAATAATTGTAATATTGCTATGCATAATACTCTGCAATTGTTGTTACAAAATACTAAGACCTTTAAGTAAGATTGCTCATGTCAACGAGTTACAAGTAGAGAATTATGATCAGAATGTGATCAGAACAGATGAACTTAATTATGATCCAATTAAGAAGGAGGTTCTGAAATATCTGGAAATTTTACCACAAATCAATGGTGAAAAAAAAAAAAACAAAAACAACCAAAAGGGGGAATTGTGATGAATATACTGGTGATTTGTGTTAAAATTGTAAGACTTAGAGTGCACTGGGATTAAGGGTCAGGATCTTGTGAGGCCTGTTTAGAGGGTAAAGGGAAAGAAACCTATCTTGCAGACTTGCAAGGATACTGTCTGGTTAATTGGAGACACCACGGCTGAGAAGGAGCTGTCTTAAAGATAAACATTCAGAACTAGGAATTTGTTTTCTTCAGATAAGAAGCCTGCACAATTGAGCATGTGTGAAAGTGGATGCTTTGACCCTTACCACACTGAATGTAGGGAGAAGGGATTTATATGTTATCTCACCAGTTCGCTATAATTTTACACACCTAGAGGGAAAATCAAAATTCATAACAACACAACATGCATTTTCATTTTTGATTGAAAACATCAACAAATGGTACCAATAAGAGATCAGTATTACTAGGATGAGCAAAAACGCATTATTATGGGTAATTTTTATATTGGGCAAGGCAATGAAGCTCTTTTGCTCTTGCTGATTGCCTGCAAGTTTTCTGTCTGTGAAGCTAGAGCCTGGCCAGATCTACCTTCACAGATTAAAGAAATCTTGCTACCATTAAACAAATTATGATTTTTGACCATCCTAGAGAAAATAAAGGTGCAACATAACAGGTAATAATGAATTGATTAAACTTTTCCAGACGTGTCTGATAGGGACACCCAGACTTAATGTAAATATGTTTGTTAATTATAGTAGTAAGTTTTAAGGCTCTTAGGTATCATTGTACTCATTTTGATTATTGTTAAGCTTGTTATAATTGTATTATGCAAAGTGTTCAAAGAATAACCTCCAAGGCCTTACTTGCACAAAAGAAAAACGGGGGAATTGTTGAGGATTGTTTTGAGCAAGAGGGGCCTTGGGTCCCAGGAACGCTTGTGCAATTCAGGCCTTGAAGAATTCTCTGTTGATAATATAGTGGCGGAGTAGGAGATGTGAGAAAGTGCTGATTGCTTGGTATGCTGAAGTCCAGCTGCCTCTGAGATGGGAGGCAAGCAAGATAAGGAGGAGGTGAGATCTGGGAAAGAGAGTAATTAGGCCGGATAGAAGAATTCCAGAGAGTTGTGAAAACAATGATGTAACCTTTTAGAGAGCAACCAATAGTATGTTGCCAAGTGGGCATAATTATAGCAAACTGTATATAAGATGTGTCTGATGCTCAATAAAGTTGGATTCCGCTGATCACATTGGTCGTTAAAACGGCCCCTTCTTGCAGTACAGCCCCAACCCAGACCCCATCCCCAGCCCTGCCCCAGCCCTGTCCCTCAGCCCAGCCCCAGCCCTGACCCAGCACCGGCCCCAGCCCCAGCCCCACACTCGGCACCAGCCCAGCCCCAGCCCCAGCCCCAGTCCTGCCCCATCCCAGCCCCCATCCCCAGCCCTGCCCCAGCCCTGACCCCTGCCCAGCCCAGCCCAGCCCAGCCCCAGCCACAGCCCAGCCCCAGCCCTGGCCCCAGCCCCACCCTCGGCACCAGTCCTGCCCCAGACCCAGCCCCAAACTTGGCCCCAGCCCAGCCCCAGTTCCAGACCTGACCCAGGCCTGCACCAGCCCCGGCCCCAGCCCCAGCCTTGGCCGCAGCCCAGCCCAGCCCTAGCCCTGCCCCTAGCCCAGCACAAGCCCTGCCCCAGCCGCAGCCCCATCCCTGCCCCATCCCCAGCCCTAGCCCAGCCCCAGCTGCAGCCCAGCCCCAGCACTGACCCCAGCCCGGTCCCAGCACAGCCCCAGCCCCAGCCCCTGCCCCAGCCCTGCCCCAGCCCCAGCCCTAGTCCCAGCACTGCCCCTGCCCTACCCCAGCCCAGTCCCAGTCCCAGCCCAGCCCCAGCCCTACCCTAGGCCCAGCCCGGCCCCAGCCCTGCCCCCAGCCCAGCCCCACCCCATGGCCCAGCCTCCAGCCTAGCCCTGCCCCAGCCCCGGCCCCAATCCAGCCAAATCCCCAGCCCCAAACTCAGTCCCTGCCCTTCTCCCAGCCCCGGCCCTAGCCCCGGCCCCAGCCCTACCCCAGCCCTGCCCCAGCCTCGGACCCAGCCCTGGACCCAGCCCCAGCCCCAGCCCAGCTCCAGCCCAGCCCTGCTCCAACCCAGCCCCAGCCCTACCCAAGCCCCAGCTCTGTCCCCAGCCCCAGCCACAGCCCAGACCCAGCCCTGGACCCAGTCCCAGCCCCAGCCCTGTCCCAGTCCCCGCCCCAGCCCCAGCCCCAGCACTGCCCAAGACCCAGCCCCAGCCTTGGCTCCAGCCCTGCCCCAGCCCAGCCCCAGTTACAGCTCAGCCCCAGTCCTGGACCCAGCCCCAGCCCCAGCCCAGCCCCCGCCACAGCCCAGCCCCACCCCCAGGCTAGCCCCAGCTCTGCCCCACCCCCGGCCCCATCCCCGGCCCCAGCCCAGCCCTAGACCGGCCCTGCCCTCAGCCGAGCCCCAGCCCAGCCCCAGCCCCAGCCCTGCCCCAGCCCCAGTCCTGTCCCATCCCAGCCCCAGTCCTGCCCCACCCTGCCCCAGCCCAGCCCCAGCCCCAGCCCCTGCCCCAGCCCTGCCCCAGCCCCAGCCCCAGCCCCATCCCCAGTCCTGCCCCAGCCCTGCCCCAGCCCCGGCCCCAGCCCTACCCCAGTCCTGCCCCAGCCTCGGGCCCGGCCCTGCTCCTGGCCCAGCTCAGACCTCAGGCCAGCCCCACCCTCGGCCACTGCCCAGCCCCACACCAGCCCTGCCCCAGCCCAGCCCCAGCCACAGCCCAGCCGCAGCCCTGGACCCAGCCCCCAGTACCAGCCTCAGCCCCAGCCCCGGCCACAGCCCAGACCACAGCCCTAGTCCCAGCCCTGCCCCAGCACTACCCCAGGCCAGATCCCAGCCCAGGCCCACCCTCGGCCCCAGCCCAGCCCCAGCCCCAGCCCCAGCCCTGCCCCAGCCACAGCCCAGCCCCAGCCCTGGAACCAGCCCCAGCCCCAGCCCCGGCCTCAGGCTCGACTCCAGCCCAGGCCCAACCCCAGGCCCAGCCCAGCCCTAGCCCTGCCCCCAGCCCAACACAAGCCCTGCCCCAGCCCTGCCCCAGCCCCAGCCCTAGTCCCAGCACTGCCCCTGCCCTACCCCAGACCAGTCCCAGTCCCAGGCCAGCCCCAGCCCTGCCCTCAGCCCAGTCCCAGCCCGGCCCCAGGCCCAGTCCTGCCCCAGCCCAGCCCCCATCCCCAGCCCAGCCCCACCCCATGGCCCAGCCTCCAGCCTAGCCCTGCCCCAGCCCCGGCTCCAACCCAGTCCCATCCCCAGCCCCAAACTCAGTCCCTGCCCTTCTCCCAGCCCCGGCCCTAGCCCTGGCCCCAGCCCTACCCCAGCCCTGCCCCAGCCTCGGGCCCAGCCCTGGACCCAGCCCCAGCCCCAGCCCAGCTCCAGCCCAGCCCTGCTCCAACCCAGCCCCAGCCCTACCCAAGCCCCAGCTCTGTCCCCAGCCCCAGCCACAGCCCAGACCCAGCCCTGGACCCAGTCCCAGCCCCAGCCCTGTCCCAGTCCCCGACCCAGCCCCAGACCCAGCCCCAGCCTAGCCCCAGCCCTGCCCCAGCCCCAGTCCCAGCCCCGGCCCCAGGCTCGGCTCCAGCCCAGCCCCAGCCCCAGCCCCAGCCCAGCCCCAGCCCCAGCTCCAGCCCAGCCCCAGCCCAGGCCCCAGGCCGGGCCCCAGCCCCATCCCAGCCCCCAACCCTAGTCCCAGCACTGTCCCTGCCCTACCCCAGCCCAGTCCCAGTCCCAGCCCATACAGCCCTGCCCCAGCCCCAGCCCCCATCCCCAGCCCGGCCCCAGCCCTGCCCCCAGCCCAGCCCCACCCCATGGCCCAGCCTCCAGCCTAGCCCTGCCCCAGCCCCGGACCCAATCCAGCCCCATCCCCAGCCCCAAACTCAGTCCCTGCCCTTCTCCCAGCCCCGGCCCTAGCCCCGGCCCCAGCCCTACCCCAGCCCTGCCCCAGCCTCGGGCCCAGCCCTGGACCCAGCCCCAGCCCCAGCCCAGCTCCAGCCCAGCCCTGCTCCAACCCAACCCCAGCCCTACCCAAGCCCCAGCTCTGTCCCCAGCCCCAGCCACAGCCCAGACCCAGCCCTGGACCCAGTCCCAGCCCCAGCCCTGTCCCAGTCCCCGACCCAGCCCCAGACCCAGCCCCAGCCTTGACTCCAGCCCTGCCCCAGCCCAACCCCAGTTACAGCTCAGCCCCAGTCCTGGACCCAGCCCCAGCCCCAGCCAAGCCCCGGCCCCAGGCTCGGCTCCAGCCCAGCCCCAGCCCCAGCCCCAGCCCAGCCCCTGCCCAGGCCCCAGGCCCAGCCCCAGCCCCAGCCACATTCCTGCCCCCAGCCCAGCCCCATCCCTGCCCCCAGCCCAGCCCCAGCCCCAGCCTAGCCCCAGCCCTGCCCCAGCCCCTGCCCCAGCCCTGCCCCAGCCCCAGCCCCAGCCCCAGTCCTGCCCCAGCCCTGCCCCAGCCTCGGGCCCGGCCCTGCCCCTGGCCCAGCTCAGACCTCAGGCCAGCCCCACCCTCGGCCCCAGCCCTACCCCAGCCCTGCCCCAGCCCCTGCCCCAGCCCTGCTCCAGCCCCAGCCCTGTTGTCGGGCAAGAGGGGACATGGGTCCCAGGAACACCTGTGCAATTCAGGCCTTGAAGAATTCTCTGTTGATAATATAGTGGCGGAGTGGGAGATGTGACAAAGTGCTGATTGCTTGGTATGCTGAAACCCAGCTGCCCCTGAGATGGGAGGCAAGCAAGATAAGGAGGAGGCGAGATCTGGGAAAGAGAGCAATTAGGCCGGATAGAAGAATTCCACAGAGTTGTGAAAACAATGATGTAACCTTTTAGAGAGCAACCAATAGTATGTTGCCAAGTGGGCATAATTATAGCAAACTGTATATAAGATGTGTCTGATACTCAATAAAGTTGGATTCCGCTGATCACATTGGTTGTTAAAGCGGCCCCTTCTTGCAGTAAGTGGCGCTTGAACACGGGACCCTAATGAAGACAAAGGTTAGGGTCTAAGAAGTTCTTCGGGACGTTGGGAGATTCGCAGTAAGCCGGGAGGCAAGAAGAAGGCCGGCCCGGGATAGCAGTACCGGAGGCTGCAAGAAAAGGGAAGACAGCCTTGAAGCCGAAGACGCTGTAGAGCCGGAAACTGCTTAAACGAGGACTGTGCGCACAGGTATTAATGTTTAAATACGGATATGGATAGGCAGGCAGCGTATGATTTATTTAAATGCTTTTTAGAAAAGCGACAGTGTAAGTTAAATTTTACAAAGGAGTTGGTGCCGCTGTTAAGCTATGCAGGAGAGTTAGGATATTTTAAGGACCCAAATGAGGTGTTTGAAAGATTGCAGTGGAAAAAGTCTGGACAAGACTTGTGGCTGCATGGGTTAGATGATGAAAAACGAGCAAAGGAGTGTGGAAAATGGTGGAAGATGATTATGTCAGCACTGGATCAGCATCGTGCTGAGCAAATGACAGCTTATCAAGCCAGGGTACGATTAGATTATACGGACCCAAATGGAGCAAGTGTTACACATGCTGGGTTGCCTTTGTCAGAAGAGGTTCAGGATTATTTAAGAAAGGAGAAGGCTGCGTGTGTAAAAGGGCTAGGTGGCAGAGTCGAATTACAATCTGTAACACAGGACTCTGGTGAGGAGCCTTCCCCGTCTCTTTCAGCTGAGCAAATTGTAGAGGAGAAGAAAGTAGGTGAGGGAGAGGAGACAAACAGGGCGGTAGGTCCTGGAGGTGGTGTTAAAGATCATGCAAGAAAGCACGCAGAGTATTGGCAAAAGGTTGCAGAACACTTAAATGCCGAAGGAAGTCAGGAAGGGCTTAGCCGGCTGGCTGCTTCACATCGAGCTTTTCCAGTACTGTATACACAGGTCCCTGGGGAGCAAAATGTTTTTCAGGCTGATGTAACTCAATTGCCATGGAAATTGTTATCTCAATTAAGACAGACTGCGAGTCAATTTGGGGTTCAATCTGAACCAGCTAGACAGATGATTGATTTTATTTATATGAACTATAATATGTTACCTAGAGATTCTTATAATGTTATGAAGCTGATCCTAACAGCATCTCAATTTATGACATTTTTGAATGAGTGGGAACACCTAGCTAGACAATCAGCTGGAGTAAAAAGACAGCAAAACGATCTATTATTTGGTGTAACAGTAGATCAGTTGTGTGGAACGGGACAGAATGAGAGACCAGAGTTGCAGGCACTTTTACAGCCGCCTGTTTTGCAAGCATCAGCCCAGATAGTAAGGAGGGCTTTTGACAAGCAGAAGGATGGAAATGCAAATCCTCACTATATGGGAATTAAGCAAGGTAGACAGGAACCTCTTGGTGAATTTGTGGATAAGTTGCTTGCCGCACTTAGAGCAGCAAGCGTAGGAGAAGGTATCCGAGAGGCAATTTTAAGGCAGTGTTTAATGCAGAATGGGAACCAGCAGACACAGCAGCTTATTACATCAGCAGATCCTAGATGGACGGTAGCCGAATTGTTGCAGAGGGCTCAGGACTTGCCAAGCAATCCGATGGCCATGTTGACGGAGGTGAGTGATAAGGGATTGCTAAAACAGGCTGAGGTGTTGTCAATGACAATGACAAAACAGCTTGAGCATAGTCAACAGGTTATGGCAGCCTTAGTACCTTTGCGCACAGACTCGAAAGGGCAAGGCCGACCCTATAAGCAGTCATCAGACGAAATACAGTGTCATCGAAAAGCGTAAGGCGGAGATATCGTCTAAAGTAATGCCTGGACTTTTGGCCCATAGATCCGCTTTAGGGCATTTCCCTAGCGGAGATAGTTATTTTGATGAAGCTTGTTGGAGAGAATACAGGAACAAGCTGTGGGACTTGGTTATAGATGGTGATAAAACTGCTATAAAGCTGCAAAAGTCGTGGCGAGAATGCATGAACTGTGTTAAAACCTACGAACTGAAACAGCGAATGGCTGCTGCAGTTAGAGCAACTTTGTCAGGACGAGATGCAGCGCCAGGTGTATCTGAGTTGCAGCTGAAAGATGTGTCTGAGAACTGTCGACCGATCGACCGGGGCCGCCCCCGATACATCTTGCGGCGACCACACCGCGTTTACCAGCCGTCACCACTGCCGTTTGCACACAGCGGGGAACCTTCCTCTGACATCGCCAGCGACGGCTCGGACTCGGAAGACAATATCGGCAGCGAGGAATTCAAACAGCGCCGACTTTGCTTTACGGCCCCTCTTAGAAAAAATGGAGCGCTTGGAGGCTCGCGGTTACAGTGTTCCTGCCACCGCACTCCTCCCGCGAGCCCTGCCGGCCCCCGCGGATACCGACGGCTCCGACCAAGGCGGTACCGGCTGACGCACCACCGACACCGACAGCGCCGACAGTAGCAGCGGAGCAGCTGCCACGGCAGCAGCCCCCACCCCTTTCCCCCGCAGCGGCTTTAGCCGCACTACTCTGTTTTGATTTAAAGCAACAGTACTCATTTTGTCATTTCTGATTGTAACGTCTTTCAGAGATTTGTTATTTAGAGTTTTGTTAAGTTTTTCTAATAATCATAATGAATAAGTAAGCATTTGGTATTTATAAGTACTTAGTACATAGTAATTGCAGTAAGGTGTATGCACTTAGTTAAGAGTTCAAATTGTAAGATTTTCTTTTGGTTCGAACCTTCTTAGTTGTCTGCCTAGGCATTTCAAAGGAGCTCCATGTAATATAGTTAAGGAATGTATAAACAGGTTTTAATTTTGGAAAGTGTTTTTTAGTTAATGTAACAATTTTCTTTCTTTTTAGACACTGATTTGATGGATTAATTTTAACATAGTTTTTTAAGGTTTTAAGGATTTTTTGGTATTAGCATAAGTTAAGGTTTGTAGCAAATAGGTATTAATTTTAACAACTCTTCCTTCACTAATGTGCAGAAGAACCAAGACTGAGAGGAAACAGCATTTCCCATGAAGTCGAACATCGATCACAATAACTGTTATGATAATCTGGGGTCAAAAGCATCAATCAAAAAAAATATTTTGTCCTGAATGCTGAATTTGAAAATAGGCAGTTTGGGCTGGTAAATACAGAAAACCTATTTTGTGGTGAGAAAAAGAATTTCAATCCCCATGGAAAATTATTGAAAGGGATTGGCATAAGTGGGAAATAAAGACTAGAGAAATTTTCGTTGGGAAATATCAGGAATAATTAAAAGGATTAGTAAAAGGAAAAGTAAGAGACATAAGATTTTGAAGGAAGAGGAATTGAAATAACAAAAGCACAATGGGAAATGGTAAACAAACTAACCAAGGAAGTAGAGAAGAGACTCCAAATGGAATTTTGAAGTGGGTTAAGGAGTTAAAAAATCTGTAGGGCTCCTGAAGAATGTAACTGCTGCCGAGAAGAAAATACACCCGGCTGCTGGTTGCACCCCAGCAGGCTGAGGAGGCAGAGTTCACATATACTGCTGGAGCCTAATTTTGATCCTAACCCTATTTGTACATAAGTAGTCCAATCGAAATCAAAAACCACGTTCCCATGTGTGGAATCTTGATCAGACCGGAGAGAAAAGACTTGAACTTGAAAAAGCAATGGTAAATTTTTCTGCTACAGTTGAAATCATGGTAAATGCAAGCACAGATGCAATAAAAGTGCAGCAAATTGAAATCAATAATCTCTCGAAAATATGTACTCCGAATAGATTAGCTTTGGATTTTCTATATGTTAAGGAAGGGGGGGTATGTGTAGTCATAAATGTAAGTTGTTGTAGTTATGTTAATCTAGATAAACGAGTGGAAACAGATTTACAGGCGATTGTAAACCACAATCAGATATTACATCAGATTTCTTTAGATGATACTTCTTCTGGATTTAAAGAAATATGGGATAAGTTAACTTTCTGGTTACCAAACCTAAATTGGCTTAAACATTTGTTTGTAATATTGTTGGAATAATTGTAATATTGCTATGCATAATACTCTGCAATTGTTGTTACAAAATACTAAGACCTTTAAGTAAGATTGCTCATGTCAATGAGTTACAAGTAGAGAATTATGATCAGAATGTGATCAGAACAGATGAACTTAATTATGATCCAATTAAGAAGGTTCTGAAATATCTGGAAATTTTAACACAAATCAATGGTGACAAAAAAAAAAAAAAAGGGGGGGGGGAATTGTGATGAATATACTGGTGATTTGTGTTAAAATTGTAAGACTTAGAGTGCACTGGGATTAAGGGTCAGGATCTTGTGAGGCCTGTTTAGAGGGGTAAAGAGAAAGAAACCTATCTTGCAGACTTGCAAGGGCACTGTCTGGTTAATTGGAGACACCACGGCTGAGAAGGAGCTGTCTTAAAGATAAACATTCAGAACTAGGAATTTGTTTTCTTCAGATAAGAAGCCTGCACAATTGGGCATGTGTGAAAGTGGATGCTCTGACCCTTACCACACTGAATGTAGGGAGAAGGGATTTATATGTTATCTCACCAGTTCGCTATAATTTTACACACCTAGAGGGAAAATCAAAATTCATAACAACACAACATGCATTTTCATTTTCGATTGAAAACATCAACAAATGGTACCAATAAGAGATCAGTATTACTAGGATGAGCAAAAACGCATTATTATGGGTAATTTTTATATTGGGCAAGGCAGTGAAGCTCTTTTGCTCTTGCTGATTGCCTGCAAGTTTTCTGTCTGTGAAGCTAGAGCCTGGCCAGATCTACCTTTACAGATTAAAGAAATCTTGCTACCATTAAACAAATTATGATTTTTGACCATCCTAGAGAAAATAAAGGTGCAACATAACAGGTAATAATGAATTGATTGAACTTTTTCAGACGTGTCTGATAGGGATACCCAGACTTAATGTTAATATGTTTGTTAATTATAGTAGTAAGTTTTAAGGTTCTTAGGTATCATTGTACTCATTTCGATTATTGTTAAACTTGTTTATAATTGTAATATGCAAAAGTGTTCAAAGAATAACTTTCAAGGCCTGAATTGCACAAGGTGTTCCTGGGACCCATGTCCCCCCTCTATGCGGGACATGGGTCCCAGGAACACCTGTGCAATTCAGGCCTTGAAGAATTCTCTGTTGATAATATAGTGGCGGAGTGGGAGATGTGAGAAAGTGCTGATTGCTTGGTATGCTGAAACCCAGCTGCCCCTGAGATGGGAGGCAAGCAAGATAAGGAGGAGGCGAGATCTGGGAAAGAGAGCAATTAGGCCGGATAGAAGAATTCCAGAGAGTTGTGAAAACAATGATGTAACCTTTTAGAAAGCAACCAATAGTATGTTGCCAAGTGGGCATAATTATAGCAAACTGTATATAAGATGTGTCTGATACTCAATAAAGTGGAATCCGCTGATCAAATTGGTCGTTAAAGCGGCCCCCTTCTTGCAGTACAGCCCCAGCCCCAGTCCTGCCCCAGCCCTTCCCCAGCCCCGGCCTCAGCCCTGCCCCAGCCCAGCCCCAGCCACAG
Organism: Melanerpes formicivorus; assembly: GCF_026170545.1. Lineage (NCBI taxonomy): Eukaryota > Metazoa > Chordata > Aves > Piciformes > Picidae > Melanerpes > Melanerpes formicivorus. The sequence goes on along the minus strand of NW_027142591.1, from coordinate 306,500 downwards.
CCCAGCCACAGCCCTGGACCCAGCCCCAGAACCAGCCCCAGCCCCAGCCCCGGCCACAGCCCAGACCACAGCCCTAGTCCCAGCCCTGCCCCAGCACTACCCCAGGCCAGATCCCAGCCCAGCCCCACCCTCGGCCCCAGCCCAGCCCCAGCCCCAGCCCTGCCCCAGCCACAGCCCAGCCCCAGCCCTGGACCCAGCCCCAGCCCCAGCCCCGGCCTCAGGCTCAGCTCCAGCCCAGCCCCAGCCCCAGCCCCAGCCCAGCCCCAGCCCAGGCCCCAGGCCCAGCCCCAGCCCCATCCCAGCCCCCAGCCCTAGTCCCAGCCCAGCCCCTGCCCTACCCCAGCCCAGTCCCAGTCCCAGCCCAGCCCCAGCCCTGCCCCCAGCCCAGCCCCACCCCCATGGCCCAGCCTCCAGCCTAGCCCTGCCCCAGCCCCGGCCCCAATCCAGCCCCATCCCCAGCCCCAAACTCAGTCCCTGCCCTTCTCCCAGCCCCGGCCCTAGCCCCGGCCCCAGCCCTACCCCAGCCCTGCCCCAGCCTCGGGTCCAGCCCTGGACCCAGTCCCAGCCCCAGCCCTGTCCCAGTCCCCCACCCAGCCCCAGCCCCAGCTCCAGCCTTGGCTCCAGCCCTGCCCCAGCCCAGCCCCAGTTACAGCTCAGCCCCAGTCCTGGACCCAGCCCCAGTCCCAGCCCCGGCCCCAGGCTCGGCTCCAGCCCAGCCCCAGCCCCAGCCCCAGCCCCAGCCCAGCCCCAGCCCCCAGCTCCAGCCCAGCCCCAGCCCAGGCCCCAGGCCCAGCCCCAGCCCCATCCCTGCCCCCAGCCCAGCCCTAGCTTCAGCCTAGACCCAGCCCTGCCCCAGCCCCAGCCCCGGGCCACAGCCCCAGACCACAGCCCTAGTCCCAGCCCTGCCCCAGCACTACCCCAGGCCAGATCCCAGCCCAGCCCCACCCTCGGCCCCAACCCAGCCCCAGCCCCAGCCCCAGCCCTGCCCCAGCCACAGCCCTGCCCCAGCCCTGGACCCAGCCCCAGCCCCAGCCCCGGCCTCAGGCTCAGCTCCAGCCCAGCCCCAGCCCCAGCCCCTGCCGCAGCTCAGCCCCAGCCCAGGCCCCAGGCCCAGCCCCAGCCTCAACCCCATCCCAGCCCCCAGCCCTAGTCCCAGCCCAGCCCCTGCCCTACCCCAGCCCAGTCCCAGTCCCAGCCCAGCCCCAGCCCTGCCCCCAGCCCAGCCCCACCCCATGGCCCAGCCTCCAGCCTAGCCCTGCCCCAGCCCCGGACCCAATCCAGCCCCATCCCCAGCCCCAAACTCAGTCCCTGCCCTTCTCCCAGCCCCGGCCCTAGCCCCGGCCCCAGCCCTACCCCAGCCCTGCCCCAGCCTTGGGCCCAGCCCTGGACCCAGTCCCAGCCCCAGCCCTGTCCCAGTCCCCCACCCAGCCCCAGACCCAGCCCCAGCCTTGGCTCCAGCCCTGCCCCAGCCCAGCCCCAGTTACAGCTCAGCCCCAGTCCTGGACCCAGCCCCAGTCCCAGCCCCGGCCCAAGGCTCGGATCCAGCCCAGCCCCAGCACCAGCCCCAGCCCAGCCCCAGCCCCAGCTCCAGCCCAGCCCTAGCCCAGCCCTTCTCTCAGCCCAGACCCAGCCAGGCCCCAGCCCTGTCCGCAGCCCTAGCCCCAGCCCCACCCTCATCCCCAGGCCCGGCCCAGCCCCCAGCCCAGCCCCACCCTCAGCTCCAACCCAGCCCATGCCCAGCCCTGCCCCAGGCCCAGCCCTAGCCCAGCCCTGCCACAGCCCAGCCCCAGCCCCAGTCCTGTCCCATCCCAGCCCCAGTCCTGCCCCAGCCCTGCCCCAGCCTAGCCCCAGCCCCAGCCCCAGTCCTGCCCCAGCCCTGCCCCAGCCCCGGCCCCAGCCCTACCCCAGCCCTGCCCCAGCCCCGGCCCCAGCCCTACCCCAGCCCTGCCCCAGCCTCTGCCCCAGCCCTGCCCCAGCCCCAGTCCCAGCCCCAGTCCTGCCCCAGCCCTGCCCCAGCCCCGACCCCAGCCCTACCCCAGCCCTGCCCCAGCCTCGGGCCCGGCCCTGCTCCTGGCCCAGCTCAGACCTCAGGCCAGCCCCACCCTCGGCCACTGCCCAGCCCCACACCAGCCCTGCCCCAGCCCAGCCCCAGCCACAGCCCAGCCGCAGCCCTGGACCCAGCCCCCAGTACCAGCCCCAGCCCCAGCCCCAGCCCCGGCCACAGCCCAGACCACAGCCCTAGTCCCAGCCCTGCCCCAGCACTACCCCAGGCCACATATCAGCCCAGCCCCACCCTCGGCCCCAGCCCAGCCCCAGTCCCAGCCCCAGCCCTGCCCCAGCCACAGCCCAGCCCCAGCCCTGGACCCAGCCCCAGCCCCAGCCCCGGCCTCAGGCTCAGCTCCAGCCCAGCCCCAGCCCAGGCCCCAGGCTCAGCCCCAGCCCCATCCCAGCCCCCAGCCCTAGTCCCAGCACTGTCCCTACACTACCCCAGCCCAGTCCCAGTCCCAGCCCAGCCCCAGCCCTGCCCCAGCCCAGCCCCAGCCCAGCCCCCAGCCCCAGCCCGGCCCCAGCCCTGCCCCCAGCCCAGCCCCACCCCATGGCCCAGCCTCCAGCCTAGCCCTGCCCCAGCCCCGGCCCCAATCCAGCCCCATCCCCAGCCCCAAACTCAGTCCCTGCCCTTCTCCCAGCCCCGGCCCTAGCCCTGGCCCCAGCCCTACCCCAGCCCTGCCCCAGCCTCGGGCCCAGCCCTGGACCCAGCCCCAGCCCCAGCCCAACCCCAGCCCTGCCCCAGCCTCGGGCCCAGCCCTGGACCCAGCCCCAGCCCCAGCCCAGCTCCAGCCCAGCCCTGCTCCAACCCAACCCCAGCCCTACCCAAGCCCCAGCTCTGTCCCCAGCCCCAGCCACAGCCCAGACCCAGCCCTAGACCCAGTCCCAGCTCCAGGCCCTGTCCCAGTCCCCAACCCAGCCCCAGACCCAGCCCCAGCCTTGGCTCCAGCCCTGCCCCAGCCCAACCCCAGTTACAGCTCAGCCCCAGTCCTGGACCCAGCCCCAGCCCCAACCCAGCCCCGGCTGTAGGCTCGGCTCCAGCCCAGCCCCAGCCCCAGCCCCAGCCCAGCCCCAGCCCAGGCCCCAGCCCCAGCCCCAGCCCCAGCCCCATTCCTGCCCCCAGCCCAGCCCCATCCCTGCCCCCAGCCCAGCTCCAGCCCCAGCCTAGCCCCAGCCCTGCCCCAGCCCCAGCCCAGCCCCAGCCCTGCCCCCAACCCAGCCTCAGCCCTGGCCCCAGCCCCGGCCCCAGCCCCGGCCCCAGCCCAGCCTCCAGCCCCAGCCCCAGCCTGGGCACCAGCCCAGCGCTAGCCCAGCCCTGCCCCCAGCCCATGCCCAGCCCTGCCCCAGCCCAGCCCATGCCCAGCCCTGCCCTCAGCCCAGCCCCAGCCCTGCCCTCACCCCAGCCCCCAACCCAAGCCCCACCTCTGTCCCCAGCCACAGCCACAGCCCAGCCCCAGCCGTGGACCCAGTCCCAGCCACACCCCTGTCCCAGTACCAGCCCGAACCCCAGCCCTAGTCCCAGCACTGCCCCTGCCCTGCCCCAGCCCAGTCCCAGTCCCAGCCCAGCCCCAGCCCTGCCCTAGGCCCAGCCCTAGCCCAGATCTGCCCTCAGCCCAGCCCTACCCAGCCCTGCCCTCAGCCCAGCCCCAGCCCGGCCCCAGCCCCAGCCCCACTCCTGCCCCAACCCTGCCCCCATCCCCAGCCCCAGCCCCAGCCCTGCCCCCAGCCCAGCCCCACCCCATGGCCCAGCCCTGGACCCAGCCTAGCCCCAGCCCTGCCCCACCCCCGGCCCCATCCCTGGCCCTAGCCCAGCCCTAGCCCAGCCCCTGCCCTCAGCACAGACCACAGCCCTAGTCCCAGCCCTGCCCCTGCACTACCCCAGGACAGATCCCAGCCCAGCCCCAACCATGGCCCCAGCCCAGCCCCAGTTCCAGATCTGCCCCAGGCCTGCACCAGCCCCGGCCCTGGCACCGGCCCTGGCCCCAGCCTCGGCCCCAGCCCCAGCCCCAGGCTCGGCTCCAGCCCTGCCCCAGCCCCAGCCCCAGGCACGGCTCCAGCCCTGCCCCAGCCCCAGCCCCAGCCCTGCCCCAGCCCTACCCCAGCCCTACCCCAGCCCCAGCCCCAGCCCTGCCCCAGCCCTACCCCATCCCTGCCCCCAGCCCAGCCCCAGCCTAGCCCCAGCCCTGACCCAGCCCCAGCCCCAGCCCCATCCCTGCCCCCAGCCCAGCCCCAGTCCCAGCCCTGCCCCCAGTCCAGCCCCAGCCTAGCCCCAGCCCTGACCCAGCCCCAGCCCCAGCCCCAGCCCTGCCCCCAGCACAGCCCCAGTCCCAGCCCTGCCCCAGACCCAGCCCCAGCCTCGGCCCTGCCCCAGCCCAGCCCCAGTGACAGCCCAGCCCCAGCCCTGGACCCAGCCCCAGCCCCAGCCCCAGCCCAGCCCCAGCCCCAGCCCTGCCCCAGCCCAGACCCTGCCACAGCCCAGCCCCAGCCGCGGACCCAGCCCCAGTGCCAGCCCCACCCCTTGCCTCAGCCCTGGCCCCAGCCCAGCCCCAGTCCCAGCCTAGCCCCAGCCCTGCCCCAGCCCCGGCCCCAGCCCCAGCCCTGGACCCAGCCCCAGCCCCAGCCCCGGCCCCAGGCTTGGCTCCAGCCCAGCCCCAGCCCCAGCCCCGGCCCCAGGCTTGGCTCCAGCCCAGCCCCAGCCCCAGCCCAGCCCCAGCCCTGCCCAAGACTTGGTTCCAGCCCCGGCCCCAGCCCTGCCCCAGTCCTCGCCCCAGTCCTGTCCCCAGCCCCAGCCACAGCCCTGCCCCAGCCCTGTCCCAGTCCTCGCCCCAGCCCCAGCCCCAGCCCAGCCCCAACCCTGCCCCAGCCCCAGCCCCAGGCCCGGCCCCAGCCCTGCCCCAGCCCTGGCTCCTTCCCCAGCCCCAGGCCTGCCCAAGCCTTGGTTCCAGCCCCCGGCCCCAGCCCTGCCCCAGCCCCAGCCCAGCCCTTCCCCTGCCCCCAACCCAGCCCCAATCCCCAGCCCCTGCCCCAGCCCTGTCCTCACCCAAGCCCCAACCCCAGCCCCAGCCCTGTCCCCAGCCCCCAGCCCCAGTCCCAGCGCCAGCCCTAGCATCGGCCCCAGCCCTGGCCCCAGCCCTGCCCCATCCCCAGCTCTAGCCTGTCCCTGCCCTCAGCCCAGTCCCAGCCCAGCCCCAGCCCCAGCCCTAGCCCGGCCCCAGCCCTGCCCCAGCCCAGCCCCAGCCACAGCCCAGCCCCAGCCCTGGACCCAGCCCAGCCCAGCCCCATCCCCATCCCTTCCCCCAGCACAGCCCCAGCCCCAGCCCAGCCCCAGCCCCGACCCCAGTCTGGCGCAAGCCCTGTCCCAGCCCTGCACTGACCCCAGCCCCAGCCCAGCCCAAACCCCAGCCCCAGTTCTGCCCAAGCCCTGCCCCCCATCCCTGCCCCTGCCCAGCCCCAGCCACAGCCCTGCCCCCCAGCCCAGCCACGGCCCCAACCCAGCCCCAGCCCCAGCCCCCGGCCCCAACCTCAGTCCCAGCCTTGCCCCCAGCCCAGCCCACCCCCGTCCCCATCCCTGTGCCCAGCCCAGCCCCAGCCCCAGACCTGCCCCAGCCCTGCCCCAGCCCTAGCCCAGCCTCCAGCCCCAACCCAGCCCCATCCCCGGCCCCAACCTCAGCCCCTGACCTAGACCCGGCCCCAGCCCTACCCCAGCCCTGCCCCAGCCTCAGGCCCAGCCCTGGACCCAGCCCCAGCCTCAGCCCAGTTCCAGCCCAGCCCTGCTCCAACCCTGCCCCAGCCCTGCCCCAACCACAGCCCAGCCCCAGCCCAGCCCCAGCCCTGGACCCAGCCCCAGCCTCCAGCCCCGGCCCCAGCCCTGTCCCCATCCCAAGTCCTGCCCCAGCCCTGCCCTCACCCCAGCCCCAACCCAAGCCCCACCTCTATCCCCAGCCCCAGCCCCAGCCCAGCCCCAGCCCTGGACCCAGTCCCAGTCCCAGCCCCAGCCCTGTCCCAGTCCCCACCTCACCCACAGCCCTAGTCCCAGCCCTACCCCAGACCTACCCCAGCCCAGTCCCAGTCCCAGCCCAGCCCTAGCTCTGCCCCCAGCCCTGGACCCAGTCCCAGCCCCAGCCCTGTTTCAGTCCCCACCCCAGACCCATCCCTGTCCCTAGCCCTGCCCCAGCCCTGCCCCCAACGCAGCCCCAGCCCTGCCCCCAACGCAGCCCCAGCCCTGCCCTAGCCCCATCACTTCCCATCCACCAGCACCAGCCCCAGCCCTGCCCCAGCCCCGTCCCTGACCCCAGCCCAGCCCCAGCCCCAGCCTAGCCCCAGCCCTGCCCCACCCCCGGCCCCATCCCTGGCCCTAGCCCAGCCCTAGCCCAGCCCTGCCCTCAGCACAGACCACAGCCCTAGTCCCAGCCCTGCCCCTGCACTACCCCAGGACAGATCCCAGCCCAGCCCCAACCATGGCCCCAGCCCAGCCCCAGTTCCAGATCTGCCCCAGGCCTGCACCAGCCCCGGCCCTGGCGCCGGCCCTAGCCCCAGCCTCGGCCCCAGCCCCAGCCCCAGGCTCGGCTCCAGCCCTGCCCCAGCCCCAGCCCCAGGCACGGCTCCAGCCCTGCCCCAGCCCCAGCCCCAGCCCTGCCCCAGCCCTACCCCAGCCCTACCCCAGCCCCAGCCCCAGCCCTGCCCCAGCCCTACCCCATCCCTGCCCCCAGCCCAGCCCCAGCCTAGCCCCAGCCCTGACCCAGCCCCAGCCCCAGCCCCATCCCTGCCCCCAGCCCAGCCCCAGTCCCAGCCCTGCCCCCAGTCCAGCCCCAGCCTAGCCCCAGCCCTGACCCAGCCCCAGCCCCAGCCCCATCCCTGCCCCCAGCCCAGCCCCAGCCCCAGCCCTGCCCCAGCCCAGACCCTGCCACAGCCCAGCCCCAGCCGCGGACCCAGCCCCAGTGCCAGCCCCACCCCTTGCCTCAGCCCTGGCCCCAGCCCAGCCCCAGCCCCAGCCTAGCCCCAGCCCTGCCCCAGCCCCGGCCCCAGCCCCAGCCCTGGACCCAGTCCCAGCCCCAGCCCCGGCCCCAGGCTTGGCTCCAGCCCAGCCCCAGCCCCAGCCCCACCCCCCCGGCCCCAGGCTTGGCTCCAGCCCCAGCCCCAGCCCCAGCCCCAGCCCAGCCCCAGCCCTGCTCCCAGCCCCAGCCCCAGCCCTGCCCAAGACTTGGTTCCAGCCCCGGCCCCAGCCCCAGCCCCAGCCCTGAACCCAACCCCAGCCCTGCCCGAGCCCCAGTCCTGCCCCAGCCCAGCCCCAATCCCAAGCCCTGCCCCAGCCCTGCCCTCACCCCAGCCCCAACCCAAGCCCGTGCTCTGTCCCCAGCCCCAGCCCCGGCCCCAGCCCCAGCCCCAGCCCTGCCCAAGACTTGGTTCCAGCCCCGGCCCCAGCCCTGCCCCAGTCCTGGCCCCAGTCCTGTCCCCAGCCCCAGCCACAGCCCTGCCCCAGCCCTGTCCCAGTCCTCGCCCCAGCCCCAGCCCCAGCCCAGCCCCAACCCTGCCCCAGCCCCAGCCCCAGGCCCGGCCCCAGCCCTGCCCCAGCCCTGGCTCCTTCCCCAGCCCCAGGCCTGCCCAAGCCTTGGTTCCAGCCCCCGGCCCCAGCCCTGCCCCAGCCCCAGCCCAGCCCTTCCCCTGCCCCCAACCCAGCCCCAATCCCCAGCCCTGCCCCAGCCCTGTCCTCACCCAAGCCCCAACCCCAGCCCCAGCCCTGTCCCCAGCCCCAGCCCCAGTCCCAGCCCCAGCCCTAGCATCGGCCCCAGCCCTGGCCCCAGCCCTGCCCCATCCCCAGCCCTAGCCTGTCCCTGCCCTCAGCCCAGTCCCAGCCCAGCCCCAGCCCCAGCCCTAGCCCGGCCCCAGCCCTGCCCCAGCCCAGCCCCAGCCACAGCCCAGCCCCAGCCCTGGACCCAGCCCAGCCCAGCCCCATCCCCATCCCTTCCCCCAGCACAGCCCCAGCCCCAGCCCAGCCCCAGCCCCGACCCCAGTCTGGCGCAAGCCCTGTCCCAGCCCTGCACTGACCCCAGCCCCAGCCCAGCCCAAACCCCAGCCCCAGTTCTGCCCAAGCCCTGCCCCCATCCCTGCCCCTGCCCAGCCCCAGCCACAGCCCCGGCCCCAACCTCAGTCCCAGCCTTGCCCCCAGCCCAGCCCACCCCCGTCCCCATCCCTGTGCCCAGCCCAGCCCCAGCCCCAGACCTGCCCCAGCCCTGCCCCAGCCCTAGCCCAGCCTCCAGCCCCTAGCCCAGCCCCAGCTCATCCTCACCCAGCCCCAGCCCCAGCCCTGCCCCCAGCTCTAGCCCAGCCCCCAACCCAGCCCTAGGCCAGCCCTGCCCTCAGCCCAGCCCCAGCCCAGCCCCCATCCCCAGTCCTGCCCCAGCCCTGTCCCCAGCCCCAGCCACAGCCCCAGCCCCACCCAGCCCCAGCCCTAGTCCTGCCCCAGCCCGGCCCCAGCCCTGCCCCAGCCCAGCCCAACCCTATCCCCATCCCTTCCCCCAGCACAGCCCCAGCCCCAGCCCAGCCCCAGCCCTGCTCCTAGCCCCGGCCCCAGCCCCAGCCCCAACCCTACCCCAGCCCTGCCCCAGCCTCGGGCCCAGCCCTGTCCCAGGCCCAGCCCAGACCCCAGCCCAGCCTCAGCCCTGGCCCCAGCCCTGCCCCATCCCCAGCCCTAGCCTGTCCCTGCCCTCAGCCCGGCCCCAGCCCTGCCCTCAGCCCAGTCCCAGCCCAGCCCCAGCCCCAGCCCTCAGCCCGGCCCCAGTCTTGCCCCAGCCCCGGCCTCAGCCCCAGCCCTGGACCCAGCCCCAGCCCAAGGCCCAGCCTCCAGCCTAGCTCTGTCCCAGCTGCGTCCCCACCCCAGCCCCAGACTCAGACCCAACCTCAGTCCCAGCCCTGCTCCCAGCCCCAGCCCCAGCCCCAGCCCTGCCCCAGCCCTACCCCAGCCCAAGCCCCAGCCCCATCCCTGCCCCCATCCCAGCCCCAGCCCCAGCCCAGCCCCAGCCCGGCCCCAGCCCAAGCCCCAGCCCCGGCCCCAGCACAGCGCTAGCCCAGTCCTGCCCCCAACCCTGCCCCAGCCCAAACCCCAGCCACAGCCCAGACCCAGCCCTGCCCCAGCCCCAACCCAGCCCAGTCCTGGTCCCAGCCCAGCCCCAGCCCTGCCCCAGACCCAGACCCAGATCCAGACCCAGTCCCAGACCCATCCCTGCCCCCAGCCCAGCCCAGACCCATCCCCATCCCTTCCCCCAGCACAGCCCCAGCCCCAGCCCAGCACCAGCCCCAGCCCTGCCCCAGCCCTGCCCCAGCCTCGGGCCCAGCCCTCTCCCAGGCCCAGCCCAGACCCCAGCCCAGCCCCAGCCCCGGCCCCAGCCCTGCCCCATCCCCAGCCCTAGCCTGTCCCTGCGCTCAGCCCGGCCCCAGCCCTGCCCCAGCCCAGCCCCAGCCACAGCCCAGCCACAGCCCTGGACCCAGCCCAGCCCAGCCCCATCCCCATCCCTTCCCCCAGCACAGCCCCAGCCCCAGCCCTGCCCCCAGCTCTAGCCCAGCCCCCAACCCAGCCCTAGGCCAGCCCTGCGCTCAGCCCAGCCCCAGCCCCAGCCCCCATCCCCAGCCCCGGCCCCAGCCCTGCCCCAGCCCAAGTCCTGCCCCAGGCCCGGCCCCAACCCCAGCCCCAGCCCAGCCCAAGACTGGGTTCCAGCCCCAGCCCCGGCCCCAACCCAGCCCCAGCCCCGGCCCCAACCTTAGTCCCAGCCCTGCTCCCAGCCCCGGCCCCAGCCCTGGCTCCAGCCCTACCCCAGCCCCTACCCCAGCCCTGCCCCAGCCTCGCGCCAAGCCCTGTCCCAGCCCCAGCCCAGAACCCAGCCCACCCTCAGCCCCGGCCCCAGCCCTGCCCCAGCCCCAGCCCTAGCCCAGCCCTGCTCTCAGCCCAGCCCCAGCCAGGCCCCAGCCCTGTCCGCAGCCCTAGCCCCAGCCCCACCCTCAGCTCCAGCCCAGCCCCAGCCCCAGCCCTGGCCCCAGCCCTGCCCCATCCCCAGCCCTAGCCTGTCCCTGCCCTCAGCCCGGCCCCAGCCCGGCCCTCAGCCCGGCCCCAGTCTTGCCCCAGCCCCGGCCTCAGCCCCAGCCCTGGACCCAGCCCCAGCCCAAGGCCCAGCCTCCAGCCTAGCTCTGTCCCAGCTGCGTCCCCACCCCAGCCCCAGACTCAGACCCAACCTCAGTCCCAGCCCTGCTCCCAGCCCCAGCCCCAGCCCCAGCCCTGCCCCAGCCCTACCCCAGCCCAGCCCTGGTCCCAGCCCAGCCACAGCCCTGCCCCAGCCCAAGCCCCAGCCCCATCCCTGCCCCCATCCCAGCCCCAGCCCCAGCCCCAGCCCAGCCCCAGCCCGGCCCCAGCCCGAGCCCCAGCCCCGGCCCCAGCACAGCGCTAGCCCAGTCCTGCCCCCAGCCCTGCCCCAGCCCAAACCCCAGCCACAGCCCAGACCCAGCCCTGCCCCAGCCCCAACCCAGCCCAGTCCTGGTCCCAGCCCAGCCCCAGCCCTGCCCCAGACCCAGACCCAGATCCAGACCCAGTCCCAGACCCATCCCTGCCCCCAGCCCAGCCCAGACCCATCCCCATCCCTTCCCCCAGCACAGCCCCAGCCCCAGCCCAGCACCAGCCCTGCTCCTAGCCCCGGCCCCAGACCCGGCCCCAAGCCTACCCCAGCCCTGCCCCAGCCTCGGGCCCAGCCCTGTCCCAGGCCCAGCCCAGACCCCAGCCCAGCCTCAGCCCTGGCCCCAGCCCTGCCCCATCCCCAGCCCTAGCCTGTCCCTGCCCTCAGCCCGGCCCCAGCCCTGCCCTCAGCCCAGTCCCAGCCCAGCCCCAGCCCCAGCCCTCAGCCCGGCCCCAGCCCTGCCCCAGCCCAGCCCCAGCCACAGCCCAGCCCCAGCCCTGGACCCAGCCCAGCCCAGCCCCATCCCCATCCCTTCCCCCAGCACAGCCCCAGCCCCAGCCCAGCCCCAGCCCCGCCCCCAGTCTGGCGCAAGCCCTGTCCCAGCCCTGCACTGACCCCAGCCCCAGCCCAGCCCAAACCCCAGCCCCAGTTCTGCCCCAGCCCTGCCCCATCCCTGCCCCTGCCCCAGCCCCAGCCACAGCCCTGCCCCCAGCCCAGCCACGGCCCCAACCTCAGTCCCAGCCTTGCCCCCAGCCCAGCCCACCCCCGTCCCCATCCCTGCGCCCAGCCCAGCCCCAGCCCCAGACCTGCCCCAGCCCTGCCCCAGCCCTAGCCCAGCCTCCAGCCCCTAGCCCAGCCCCAGCTCATCCTCACCCAGCCCCAGCCCCAGCCCTGCCCCCAGCTCTAGCCCAGCCCCCAACCCAGCCCTAGGCCAGCCCTGCCCTCAGCCCAGCCCCAGCCCAGTCCCCATCCCCAGTCCTGCCCCAGCCCTGTCCCCAGCCCCAGCCACAGCCCCGGCCCCACCCAGCCCCAGCCGTAGTCCTGCCCCAGCCCGGCCCCAGCCCAAGCCCCAGACCCAGACCCAGCCCCAGCCCCATCCCTGCCCCCAGCCCAGCCCAACCCCATCCCCATCCCTTCCCCCAGCACAGCCCCAGCCCCAGCCCAGCCCCAGCCCTGCTCCTAGCCCCGGCCCCAGCCCCAGCCCCAACCCTACCCCAGCCCTGCCCCAGCCTCGGGCCCAGCCCTGTCCCAGGCCCAGCCCAGACCCCAGCCCAGCCTCAGCCCTGGCCCCAGCCCTGCCCCATCCCCAGCCCTAGCCTGTCCCTGCCCTCAGCCCGGCCCCACCCCTGCCCTCAGCCCAGTCCCAGCCCAGCCCCAGCCCCAGCCCTCAGCCCGGCCCCAGTCTTGCCCCAGCCCGAGCCTCAGCCCCAGCCCTGGACCCAGCCCCAGCCCAAGGCCCAGCCTCCAGCCTAGCTCTGTCCCAGCCGCGTCCCCACCCCAGCCCCAGACTCAGACCCAACCTCAGTCCCAGCCCTGCTCCCAGCCCCAGCCCAGCCCCAGCCCTGCCCCAGACCCAGACCCAGATCCAGACCCAGTCCCAGACCCATCCCTGCCCCCAGCCCAGCCCAGACCCATCCCCATCCCTTCCCCCAGCACAGCCCCAGCCCCAGCCCAGCACCAGCCCTGCTCCTAGCCCCGGCCCCAGACCCGGCCCCAACCCTACCCCAGCCCTGCCCCAGCCTCGGGCCCAGCCCTGTCCCAGGCCCAGCCCAGACCCCAGCCCAGCCCCAGCCCCGGCCCCAGCCCTGCCCCATCCCCAGCCCTAGCCTGTCCCTGCCCTCAGCCCGGCCCCAGCCACAGCCCAGCCCAGCCCTGGACCCAGCCCAGCCCAGCCCCATCCCCATCCCTTCCCCCAGCACAGCCCCAGCCCCAGCCCAGCCCCAGCCCCGACCCCAGCCTCGGGCCCAGCCCTGTCCCAGGCCCAGCCCAGACCCCAGCCCAGCCCCAGCCCCGGACCCAGCCCCGGCCCCAACCCTACCCCAGCCCTGCCCCAGACTCGGGCCCAGCCCTGCCCCAGCCCTAGCCCAGCCTCCAGCCCCTAGCCCAGCCCCAGCTCATCCTCACCCAGCCCCAGCCCCAGCCCTGCCCCCAGCTCTAGCCCAGCCCCCAACCCAGCCCTAGGCCAGCCCTGCGCTCAGCCCAGCCCCAGCCCAGCCCCCATCCCCAGTCCTGCCCCAGCCGTGCCCTCACCCCAGCCCCAGCCCCAGCCCCGGCCCCAGCCCTGCCCCAGCCCAAGTCCTGCCCCAGGCCCGGCCCCAACCCCAGCCCCAGCCCAGCCAAGACTGGGTTCCAGCCCCAGCCCCGGCCCCAACCCAGCCCCAGCCCCGGCAACAACCTTAGTCCCAGCCCTGCTCCCAGCCCCGGCCCCAGCCCTGGCTCCAGCCCTACCCCAGCCCTGCCCCAGCCCCAGCCCAGCCCTGCCCCAGCCCCAGCCCTAGCCCAGCCCTGCTCTCAGCCCAGCCCCAGCCAGGCCCCAGCCCTGTCCGCAGCCCTAGCCCCAGCCCCACCCTCAGCTCCAGCCCAGCCCCAGCCCCAGCCCTACCTCAGTCCCCGCCCCAGCCCAGTCCTGGTCCCAGCCCAGCCCAAGCCCTGCCCCAGCCCCAGCCCTACCCTAGCCCTGCAACAGCCCCAGCCCTGCCCCAGCCCCAGCCCAGCCTCCAGCCCCTAGCCCAGCCCCAGCTCAGCCCCACCCAGCCCAGCTCCAGCCCTATCCCAGCCCAGCCCCAGCCCCTGCCCTACCCCAGCCCTGCCCCAGCAACCAGGCCCAGTCCTGCCCTAGGCCCAGCCCAGACCCCAGCCCAGTCCCACCCTCAGCCCCAGCCCAGCCCCAGCCCCAGCCCTGGACCCAGCCCCGGACCCAGCCCCAACCCGGACCCAGCCCCGGCCCCAGCCCAGCCCCAGCCCCACCCTCGGCCCCAGCCCAGCCCCAGCCCCTGCCCTGGACCCAGCCCCAGCCCCATCCCCAGCCCTACCCCAGCCCTTCCCTCAGCCCTGCCCCAGCCCAGCCCCAGCCACAGCCCAGCCCCAGCCCTGGACCCAGCCCCAGCCCCAGCCCCACCCCCGGCCCCAGCCCCGGCCCCAGCCCAGCCCCATCTCCACCCTCGGCCCCAGCCCAGACCCCAGCCCTAGCCGTGGACCCAGACCCAGCCCTAGCCCCAGCCCTGCCCAAGACTTGGTTCCAGCCCCAGTCCCAGCCCTTCCCCCAGCCCTGCTCTAGCCCAAGGCCCAGCCTCTAGCCTAGTCCTGCCCCAGGCCCGTCCCAAACCCAGCCCCCGCCCCGGCCCCAGCCCTGCACCGAACCCAGCCCCAGCCCGGCTCCACCCTGCCCCAGCATTGCCCCAGCACCAGACCTGCCCCAGCCCAGCCCCACTCTCAGCCCCAGCCCAGCCCCAGCCCCAGCCGTGCCCCAGGCCAGCCCCAGCCAAAGCCCAGCCACAGCCCTGGACCCAGCCCCAGCCCCGGATGCAGCCCCAGCCCCAGCCCAAGCCCCAGCCCCATCCCTGCCCCCATCCCAGCCCCAGCCCCAGCCCAGCCCCAGCCCGGCCCCAGCCCGAGCCCCAGCCCCGGCCCCAGCACAGCGCTAGCCCAGTCCTGCCCCCAGCCCTGCCCCAGCCCAAACCCCAGCCACAGCCCAGAACCAGCCCTGCCCCAGCCCCAACCCAGCCCAGTCCTGGTCCCAGCCCAGCCCCAGCCCTGCCCCAGCCCAGCCCAGACCCATCCCCATCCCTTCCCCCAGCACAGCCCCAGCCCCAGCCCAGCCCCAGCCCTGCTCCTAGCCTCGGGCCCAGACCCAGCCCCAACCCTACCCCAGCCCTGCCCCAGCCTCAGGCCCAGCCCTGTCCCAGGCCAAGCCCTAGCCTGTCCGTGCCCTCAGCCCGGCCCCAGCCCTGCCCTCAGCCCAGTCCCAGCCCAGCCCCAGCCCCAGCCCTAGCCCGGCCCCAGCCCAGCACCAGCCCAGCCCCATCCCCATCCCTTCCCCCAGCACAGCCCCAGCCCAGCCCCAGCCCCGCCCCCAGTCTGGCGCAAGCCCTGTCCCAGCCCTGCACTGACCCCAGCCCCAGCCCAGCCCAAACCCCAGCCCCAGTTCTGCCCAAGCCCTGCCCCCATCCCTGCCCCTGCCCAGCCCCAGCCACAGCCCTGCCCCCAGCCCAGCCATGGCCCCAACCCAGCCCCAGCCCCAACCCCGGCCCCAACCTCAGTCCCAGCCTTGCCCCCAGCCCAGCCCACCCCCGTCCCCATCCCTGCGCCCAGCCCAACCCCAGCCCCAGCCCTGCCCCAGCCCTGCCCCAGCCCTAGCCCAGCCTCCAGCCCCTAGCCCAGCCCCAGCTCATACTCACCCAGCCCCAGCCCCAGCCCTGCCCCCAGCTCTTGCCCAGCCCCCAACCCAGCCCTAGGCCAGCCCTGCCCTCAGCCCAGCCCCAGCCCAGCCCCAGGCCCAGTCCTGCCCCAGCCCAGCCCCCATCCCCAGTCCTGCCCCAGCCCTGCCCTCACCCCAGCCCCAGCCCCAGCCCCGGCCCCAGCCCTGCCCCAGCCCAAGTCCTGCCCCAGGCCCGGCCCCAACCCCAGCCCCAGCCCAGCCCAAGACTGGGTTCCAGCCCCAGCCCCGGCCCCAACCCAGCCCCAGCCCCGGCCCCAGCCCTGGCTCCAGCCCTACCCCAGCCCTGCCCCAGCCTCGCGCCCAGCCCTGTCCCAGCCCCAGCCCAGACCCCTGCCCACCCTCAGCCCCGGCCCCAGCCCTGCCCCAGCCCCAGCCCTAGCCCAGCCCTGCTCTCAGCCCAGCCCCAGCCAGGCCCCAGCCCTGTCCGCAGCCCTAGCCCCAGCCCCACCCTCATCCCCAGGCCCAGCCCAGCCCCCAGCCCAGCCCCACCCTCAGCTCCAGCCCAGCCCCAGCCCCAGCCCTGCCCCTGTCCCCGCCCCAGCCCAGTCCTGGTCCCAGCCTAGCCCAGCCCTGCCCCAGCCCAGTCCCAGACCCAGCCCGGCCCCAGCACTACCCCAGCCCCGGCCCCAGCCCTGTCCCCAACCCTACCCCAGCCCTGCCCCAGCCTCGGGCCCAGCCCAGTCCCAGGCCCAGCCCAGACCCCAGCCCAGCCCCAGCCCCGGCCCCAGCCCTGCCCCATCCCCAGCCCTAGCCTGTCCCTGCCCTCAGCCCGGCCCCAGCCCTGCCCCAGCCCAGCCCCAACCACAGCCCAGCCCCAGCCCTGGACCCAGCCCAGCCCAGCCCCATCCCCATCCCTTCCCCCAGCACAGCCCCAGCCCCAGCCCAGCCCCAGCCCCAACCCCAGTCTGGCACAAGCCCTGTCCCAGCCCTTCACTGACCCCAGCCCCAGCCCAGCCCAAACCCCAGCCCCAGTTCTGCCCAAGCCCTGCCCCCATCCCTGCCCCTGCCCAGCCGCAGCCACAGCCCTGCCCCCAGCCCGGCCACGGCCTCAACCCAGCCCCAGCCCCAGCCCC
Source organism: Melanerpes formicivorus (assembly GCF_026170545.1). Lineage (NCBI taxonomy): Eukaryota > Metazoa > Chordata > Aves > Piciformes > Picidae > Melanerpes > Melanerpes formicivorus. Next base: position 290,505 of record NW_027142591.1, on the reverse strand, counting down.
GGCCCCAACCTCAGTCCCAGCCTTGCCCCCAGCCCAGCCCACCCCCGTCCCCATCCCTGTGCCCAGCCCAGCCCCAGCCCCAGACCTGCCCCAGCCCTGCCCCAGCCCTAGCCCAGCCTCCAGCCCCTAGCCCAGCCCCAGCTCATCCTCACCCAGCCCCAGCCCCAGCCCTGCCCCCAGCTCTAGCCCAGCCCCCAACCCAGCCCTAGGCCAGCCCTGCGCTCAGCCCAGCCCCAGCCCAGTCCCCATCCCCAGTCCTGCCCCAGCCCTGCCCTCACCCCAGACCCAGCCCCAGCCCCGGCCCCAGCCCTGCCCCAGCCCAAGTCCTGCCCCAGGCCCGGCCCCAACCCCAGCCCCAGCCCAGCCCAAGACTGGGTTCCAGCCCCAGCCCCGGCCCCAACCCAGCCCCAGCCCCGGCCCCAACCTTAGTTCCAGCCCTGCTCCCAGCCCCAGCCCAGACCCCAGCCCACCCTCAGCCCCGGCCCCAGCCCTGCCCCAGCCCCAGCCCTAGCCCAGCCCTGCTCTCAGCCCAGCCCCAGCCAGGCCCCAGCCCTGTCCGCAGCCCTAGACCCAGCCCCACCCTCAGCTCCAGCCCAGCCCCAGCCCCAGCCCTACCTCAGTCCCCGCCCCAGCCCAGTCCTCGTCACAGCCCAGCCCCAGCCTTGCCCCAGCCCCAGCCCTACCCTAGCCCTGCAACAGCCCCAGCCCTGCCCCAGCCCCAGCCCAGCCTCCAGCCCCTAGCCCAGCCCCAGCTCAGCCCCACCCAGCCCCAGCCCCAGCCCTGGCCCCATCTCTAGCCCAGCCCCCAACCCAGCCTCAGCCCCATCCCTGCCCCCAGCCCTGGCCCCAGTCCTAGCCCTACCCCAGCCGTGCCCCAACAACCGGGCCCAGCCCTGCCCTAGGCCCAGCCCAGACCCCAGCCCAGCCCCAACCTCGGCCCCAGACCAGCCCCAGCCCCAGTCCAGACTCCAGCCCAAACCTGCCCCAGCCCCCAGCCCAGCCCCATATCAGCCCCACGCGAGCCCCAGCCCCAGCCACGGCTCCATCCCCCAGCCCAGCTCCAGCCCTGTCCCAGCCCAGCCCCAGCCCCTGCCCTACCCCAGCCCTGCCCCAGCAACCAGGCCCAGTCCTGCCCTAGGCCCAGCCCAGACCCCAGCCCAGTCCCACCCTCAGCCCCAGCCCAGCCCCAGCCCCAGCCCTGGACCCAGCCCCGGACCCAGCCCCAACCCGGACCCAGCCCCGGCCCCCAGCCCAGCCCCAGCCCCACCCTCGGCCCCCAGCCCAGCCCCGGCCACTGCCCTGGACCCAGCCCCAGCCCCATCCCCAGCCCTGCCCCAGCCCTTCCCTCAGACCTGCCCCAGCCCAGCCCCACCCTAGCTCCAGCCCAGCCCCAGCCCCAGCCCTGCCCCAGCCCTTCCCTCAGCCCTGCCCCAGCCCAGCCCCAGCCCCAGCCCAGCCCCAGCCCCAGCCCTGGACCCAGCCCCAGCGCCAGCCCCACCCCCGGCCCCAGCCCCGGCCCCAGCCCAGCCCCATCTCCACCCTCGGCCCCAGCCCAGACCCCAGCCCTAGCCCTGGACCCAGACCCAGCCCTAGCCCCAGCCCTGCCCAAGACTTGGTTCCAGCCCCAGTCCCAGCCCTTCCCCCAGCCCTGCTCTAGCCCAAGGCCCAGCCTCTAGCCTAGTCCTGCCCCAGGCCCGTCCCAAACCCAGCCCCCGCCCCGGCCCCAGCCCTGCACCGAACCCAGCCCCAGCCCGGCTCCACCCTGCCCCAGCATTGCCCCAGCACCAGACCTGCCCCAGCCCAGCCCCACTCTCAGCCCCAGCCCAGCCCCAGCCCCAGCCGTGCCCCAGGCCAGCCCCAGCCAAAGCCCAGCCACAGCCCTGGACCCAGCCCCAGCCCCGGATGCAGCCCCAGCCCCAGCCCAAGCCCCAGCCCCATCCCTGCCCCCATCCCAGCCCCAGCCCCAGCCCAGCCCCAGCCTGGCCCCAGCCCGAGCCCCAGCCCCGGCCCCAGCACAGCGCTAGCCCAGTCCTGCCCCCAGCCCTGCCCCAGCCCAAACCCCAGCCACAGCCCAGACCCAGCCCTGCCCCAGACCCAGACCCAGATCCAGACCCAGTCCCAGACCCATCCCTGCCCCCAGCCCAGCCCAGACCCATCCCCATCCCTTCCCCCAGCACAGCCCCAGCCCCAGCCCAGCACCAGCCCCAGCCCTGCCCCAGCCCTGCCCCAGCCCTAGCCCAGCCTCCAGCCCCTAGCCCAGCCCCAGCTCATCCTCACCCAGCCCCAGCCCCAGCCCTGCCCTCAGCTCTAGCCCAGCCCCCAACCCAGCCCTAGGCCAGCCCTGCCATCAGCCCAGCCACAGCCCAGCCCCAGGCCCAGTCCTGCCCCAGCCCAGCCCCCATCCCCAGTCCTGCCCCAGCCCTGCCCTCACCCCAGCCCCAGCCCCAGCCCCGGCCCCAGCCCAGCCCCATCCCCATCCCTTCCCCCAGCACAGCCCCAGCCCCAGCCCAGCCCCAGCCCCGACCCCAGTCTGGCGCAAGCCCTGTCCCAGCCCTGCACTGACCCCAGCCCCAGCCCAGCCCAAACCCCAGCCCCAGTTCTGCCCAAGCCCTGCCCCCATTCCTGCCCCTGCCCAGCCCCAGCCACAGCCCTGCCCCCAGCCCAGCCATGGTCCCAACCCAGCCCCAGCCCCAGCCCCGGCCCCAACCTCAGTCCCAGCCTTGCCCCCAGCCCAGCCCACCCCCGTCCCCATCCCTGTGCCCAGCCCAGCCCCAGCCCCAGCCCTGCCCTAGCCCTGTCCCAGCCCTAGCCCAGCCTCCAGCCCCTAGCCCAGCCCCAGCTCATCCTCACCCAGCCCCAGCCCCAGCCCTGCCCCCAGCTCTAGCCCAGCCCCCAACCCAGCCCTAGGCCAGCCCTGCCCTCAGCCCAGCCCCAGCCCAGCCCCAGGCCCAGTCCTGCCCCAGCCCAGCCCCCATCCCCAGTCCTGCCCCAGCCCTGCCCTCACCCCAGCCCCAGCCCCATCCCTGCCCCCAGCCCAGCCCCAGTCCCAGCCCTGCCCCAGACCCAGCCCCAGCCTCGGCCCTGCCCCAGCCCAGCCCCAGTGACAGCCCAGCCCCAGCCCTGGACCCAGCCCCAGCCCCAGCCCCAGCCCAGCCCCAGCCCCAGCCCTGCCCCAGCCCAGACCCTGCCACAGCCCAGCCCCAGCCGCGGACACAGCCCCAGTGCCAGCCCCACCCCTTGCCTCAGCCCTGGCCCCAGCCCAGCCCCAGCCCCGTCCCTGACCCCAGCCCAGCCCCAGCCCCAGCCTAGCCCCAGCCCTGCCCCAGCCCCAGCCCTGGACCCAGCCCCAGCCCCAGCCCCGGCCCCAGGCTTGGCTCCAGCCCAGCCCCAGCCCCAGCCCCAGCCCAGCCCCAGCCCTGCTCCCAGCCCCAGCCCCAGCCCTGCCCAAGACTTGGTTCCAGCCCCGGCCCCAGCCCCAGCCCCAGCCCTGAACCCAACCCCAGCCCTGCCCGAGCCCCAGTCCTGCCCCAGCCCAGCCCCAATCCCAAGCCCTGCCCCAGCCCTGCCCTCACCCCAGCCCCAACCCAAGCCCGTGCTCTGTCCCCAGCCCCAGCCCTGCCCCAGGCCCAGCCCCAGCCCTAGCCCTGCCCAAGACTTGGTTCCAGCCCCAGCCCCAACCCGGCCCCAGCCCAAGGCCCAGCCTCAAGTCTAGTCCTACCCCAGCCCCGGCCCCAATCCAGCCCCAGCCCTACCCCTGCCCCAGCCCCGGCCCCAGCCCTGTCTCCAGCCCAGCCCCAGCCCTGCCCCAGCCCCAGCCCCAGCCCCGGCCCCAGATCAGCGCTAGCCCAGCCCTGCCCCAGGCCCAGCCCCAACCCCAGCCCTGCCCAAGACTTGGTTCCAGCCCCAGCCCCAGCCCTGTCCCCAGACCCGGCCCCTGCCCTAGCCCCAGTCCTGCCCCATTCCAGCCCCCATCCCCAGCCCTGCCCCAGCCCTGCCCTCAGCCCAGCCTCAGCCCCAGCCCGGCCCCAGCCCCGACCCCAGCCCTGCCCCAACCCGGCCCCAGCCCAAAGCCCTGCCTCAAGTCTAGTCCTACCCCAGCCCCGGCCCCAATCCAGCCCCAGCCCTACCCCTGCCCCAGCCCCGGCCCCAGCCCTGTCCCCAGCCCAGACCCAGCCCTGCCCCAGCCACAGCCCCAGCATCGGCCCCAGCCCAGCCCTAGCCCAGCCATGCCCCAGCCCCAGCCCTAGCCCAGCCCTGCCCTCAGGCCAGCCCCAGCCCTGGACCCAGCCCCAGCCCTGCCCCTGCCCCAGCCCCAGTCCTGTCCCATCCCAGCCCCAGTCCTTCCCCATCCCAACCCCCATCCCCAGCCCAGCCCCAGCCCTGGACCCAGCCCCAGCCTCCAGCCCCGGCCCCAGCCCTGTCCCCATCCCAAGTCCTGCCCCAGCCCTGCCCTCACCCCAGCCCCAACCCAAGCCCCACCTCTATCCCCAGCCCCAGCCCCAGCCCAGCCCCAGCCCTGGACCCAGTCCCAGTCCCAGCCCCAGCCCTGTCCCAGTCCCCACCTCACCCACAGCCCTAGTCCCAGCCCTACCCCAGACCTACCCCAGCCCAGTCCCAGTCCCAGCCCAGCCCTAGCTCTGCCCCAGCCCTGGACCCAGTCCCAGCCCCAGCCCTGTTTCAGTCCCCACCCCAGACCCATCCCTGTCCCTAGCCCTGCCCCAGCCCTGCCCCCAACGCAGCCCCAGCCCTGCCCCCAACGCAGCCCCAGCCCTGCCCTAGCCCCATCACTTCCCATCCACCAGCACCAGCCCCAGCCCTGCCCCAGCCCCGTCCCTGACCCCAGCCCAGCCCCAGCCCCAGCCTAGCCCCAGCCCTGCCCCACCCCCGGCCCCATCCCTGGCCCTAGCCCAGCCCTAGCCCGGCCCTGCCCTCAGCCCAGACTACAGCCCTAGTCCCAGCCCTGCCCCTGCACTACCCCAGGACAGATCCCAGCCCAGCCCCAACCTTGGCCCCAGCCCAGCCCCAGTTCCAGATCTGCCCCAGGCCTGCACCAGCCCCGGCCCTGGCGCCGGCCCTGGCCCCAGCCTCGGCCCCAGCCACAGCCCCAGGCTCGGCTCCAGCCCTGCCCCAGCCCCAGCCCCAGGCACGGCTCCAGCCCAGCCCCAGCCCCAGCCCCAGCCCTGCCCGAGCCCTACCCCAGCCCTACCCCATCCCTGCCCCCAGCCCTGCCCCAGCCCTACCCCATCCCTGCCCCCAGCCCAGCCCCAGCCTAGCCCCAGCCCTGACCCAGCCCCAGCCCCAGCCCCATCCCTGCCCCCAGCCCAGCCCCAGTCCCAGCCCTGCCCCCAGTCCAGCCCCAGCCTAGCCCCAGCCCAGTCCCAGCCCCAGCCCCAGCCCTGCCCCAGACCCAGCCCCAGCCTCGGCCCTGCCCCAGCCCAGCCCCAGTGACAGCCCAGCCCCAGCCCTGGACCCAGCCCCAGCCCCAGCCCCAGCCCTGCCCCAGCCCCAGCCCTGCCCCAGCCCAGACCCTGCCACAGCCCAGCCCCAGCCGCGGACCCAGCCCCAGTGCCAGCCCCACCCCTTGCCTCAGCCCTGGCCCCAGCCCAGCCCCAGCCCCAGCCTAGCCCCAGCCCTGCCCCAGCCCCAGCCCCAGCCCCAGCCCTGGACCCAGCCCCAGCCCCAGCCCCGGCCCCAGGCTTGGCTCCAGCCCAGCCCCAGCCCCAGCCCCAGCCCCAGCCCCAGGCTTGGCTCCAGCCCAGCCCCAGCCCCAGCCCCAGCCCCAGCCCAGCCCCAGCCCTGCTCCCAGCCCCAGCCCCAGCCCTGCCCAAGACTTGGTTCCAGCCCCGGCCCCAGCCCCAGCCCCAGCCCTGAACCCAACCCCAGCCCAGCCCCAGCCCCAGTCCTGCCCCAGCCCAGCCCCAATCCCAAGCCCTGCCCCAGCCCTGCCCTCACCCCAGCCCCAACCCAAGCCCGTGCTCTGTCCCCAGCCCCAGCCCCGGCCCCAGCCCCAGCCCCAGCCCTGCCCAAGACTTGGTTCCAGCCCCGGCCCCAGCCCTGCCCCAGTCCTGGCCCCAGTCCTGTCCCCAGCCCCAGCCACAGCCCTGCCCCAGCCCTGTCCCAGTCCTCGCCCCAGCCCCAGCCCCAGCCCAGCCCCAACCCTGCCCCAGCCCCAGCCCCAGGCCCGGCCCCAGCAATGCCCCAGCCCTGGCTCCTTCCCCAGCCCCAGGCCTGCCCAAGCCTTGGTCCCAGCCCCCGGCCCCAGCCCTGCCCCAGCCCCAGCCCAGCCCTTCCCCTGCCCCCAACCCAGCCCCAATCCCCAGCCCTGCCCCAACCCTGTCCTCACCCAAGCCCCAACCCCAGCCCCAGCCCTGTCCCCAGCCCCAGCCCCAGCCCTGGACCCAGTCCCAGCCCCAGCCCTGTCCCAGTCCCCACCCCAGCCCCTGCCCCAGCCCAGCTCCAGCCCCGGCCCCAACCCTGCCCCAGCCCCAGCCCAAGTCCTGCCCAAGACTTGGTTCAAGCCCCGGCGCCAGCTCAGCCCCCAGCCCAACCTCCAGCCCCTGCCCCAGCCCCGGCCCCAGCCCTGTCCCCAACCCCAGCCCTGCCCCAGGCCCAGCCCCAGCCCCAGCCCTGCCCAAGACTTGGTTCCAGCCCCAGCCCCAACCCGGCCCCAGCCCAAGGCCCAGCCTCAAGTCTAGTCCTACCCCAGCCCCGGCCCCAATCCAGCCCCAGCCCTACCCCTGCCCCAGCCCCGGCCCCAGCCCTGTCCCCAGCCCAGCCCCAGCCCTGCCCCAGTCCCAGCCACAGCCCTGGCCCCAGCCACAGCCCAGCCCCTGCCCCAGCCCTGTCCCCAGCCCCAGCCCCAGTCCCAGCCCCAGCCCTAGCATCGGCCCCAGCCCTGCCCCAGCCCAGCCCCAGTCCCAGCCCCAGCCCTAGCATCGGCCCCAGCCCTGGCCCCAGCCCTGCCCCATCCCCAGCCCTAGCCTGTCCCTGCCCTCAGCCCGGCCCCAGCCCTGCCCTCAGCCCAGTCCCAGCCCAGCCCCAGCCCCAGCCCTAGCCCGGCCCCAGCCCTGCCCCAGCCCAGCCCCAGCCACAGCCCAGCCCCAGCCCTGGACCCAGCCCAGCCCAGCCCCAGCCCCATCCCTTCCCCCAGCACAGCCCCAGCCCCAGCCCAGCCCCAGCCCCGACCCCAGTCTGGCGCAAGCCCTGTCCCAGCTCTGCACTGACCCCAGCCCCAGCCCAGCCCAAACCCCAGCCCCAGTTCTGCCCAAGCCCTGCCCCCATCCCTGCCCCTGCCCAGCCCCAGCCACAGCCCTGCCCCCAGCCCAGCCACGGCCCCAACCCAGCCCCAGCCCCAGCCCCGGCCCCAACCTCAGTCCCAGCCTTGCCCCCAGCCCAGCCCACCCCCGTCCCCATCCCTGTGCCCAGCCCAGCCCCAGCCCCAGACCTGCCCCAGCCCTGCCCCAGCCCTAGCCCAGCCTCCAGCCCCTAGCCCAGCCCCAGCTCATCCTCACCCAGCCCCAGCCCCAGCCCTGCCCCCAGCTCTAGCCCAGCCCCCAACCCAGCCCTAGGCCAGCCCTGCCCTCAGCCCAGCCCCAGCCCAGCCCCCATCCCCAGTCCTGCCCCAGCCCTGTCCCCAGCCCCAGCCACAGCCCCGGCCCCACCCAGCCCCAGCCCTAGTCCTGCCCCAGCCCGGCCCCAGCCCTGCCCCAGCCCAAGCCCCAGACCCAGACCCAGCCCCAGCCCCATCCCTGCCCCCAGCCCAGCCCAACCCCATCCCCATCCCTTCCCCCAGCCCAGCCCCAGCCCCAGCCCAGCCCCAGCCCTGCTCCTAGCCCCGGCCCCAGCCCCAGCCCCAACCCTACCCCAGCCCTGCCCCAGCCTCGGGCCCAGCCCTGTCCCAGCCCCAGCCCAGACCCCAGCCCAGCCTCAGCCCTGGCCCCAGCCCTGCCCCATCCCCAACCCTAGCCTGTCCCTGCCCTCAGCCCAGTCCCAGCCCAGCCCCAGCCCCAGCCCTCAGCCCGGCCCCAGTCTTGCCCCAGCCCCGGCCTCAGACCCAGCCCTGGACCCAGCCCCAGCCCAAGGCCCAGCCTCCAGCCTAGCTCTGTCCCAGCTGCGTCCCCACCCCAGCCCCAGACTCAGACCCAACCTCAGTCCCAGCCCTGCTCCCAGCCCCAGCCCCAGCCCCAGCCCTGCCCCAGCCCTACCCCAGCCCAGCCCTGGTCCCAGCCCAGCCCCAGCACTGCCCCAGCCCAAGCCCCAGCCCCATCCCTGCCCCCAGCCCAGCCCCAGCCCCAGCCCAGCCCCAGCCCGGCCCCAGCCCGAGCCCCAGCCCCGGCCCCAGCACAGCGCTAGCCCAGTCCTGCCCCCAGCCCTGCCCCAGCCCAAACCCCAGCCACAGCCCAGACCCAGCCCTGCCCCAGCCCCAACCCAGCCCAGTCCTGGTCCCAGCCCAGCCCCAGCCCTGCCCCAGACCCAGACCCAGATCCAGACCCAGTTCCAGACCCATCCCTGCCCCCAGCCCAGCCCAGACCCATCCCCATCCCTTCCCCCAGCACAGCCCCAGCCCCAGCCCAGCACCAGCCCCAGCCCCGACCCCAGCCCTGCCCCATCCCCAGCCCTAGCCTGTCCCTGCCCTCAGCCCGGCCCCAGCCCTGCCCTCAGCCCAGTCCCAGCCCAGCCCCAGCCCCAGCCCTCAGCCCGGCCCCAGCCCTGCCCCAGCCCAGCCCCAGCCACAGCCCAGCCCCAGCCCTGGACCCAGCCCAGCCCAGCCCCATCCCCATCCCTTCCCCCAGCACAGCCCCAGCCCCAGCCCAGCCCCAGCCCCGACCCCAGTCTGGCGCAAGCCCTGTCCCAGCCCTGCACTGACCCCAGCCCCAGCCCAGCCCAAACCCCAGCCCCAGTTCTGCCCCAGCCCTGCCCCATCCCTGCCCCTGCCCAGCCCCAGCCACAGCCCTGCCCCCAGCCCAGCCACGGCCCCAACCCAGCCCCAGCCCCAGCCCCGGCCCCAACCTCAGTCCCAGCCTTGCCCCCAGCCCAGCCCACCCCCGTCCCCATCCCTGTGCCCAGCCCAGCCCCAGCCCCAGCCCTGCCCCAGCCCTGCCCCAGCCCTAGCCCAGCCTCCAGCCCCTAGCCCAGCCCCAGCTCATCCTCACCCAGCCCCAGCCCCAGCCCTGCCCCCAGCTCTAGCCCAGCCCCCAACCCAGCCCTAGGCCAGCCCTGCCCTCAGCCCAGCCCCAGCCCAGCCCCCATCCCCAGTCCTGCCCCAGCCCTGTCCCCAGCCCCAGCCACAGCCCCGGCCCCACCCAGCCCCAGCCCTAGTCCTGCCCCAGCCCGGCCCCAGCCCTGCCCCAGCCCAAGCCCCAGACCCAGACCCAGCCCCAGCCCCATCCCTGCCCCCAGCCCAGCCCAACCCCATCCCCATCCCTTCCCCCAGCACAGCCCCAGCCCCAGCCCAGCCCTAGCCCCGACCCCAGCCTCGGGCCCAGCCCTGTCCCAGGCCCAGCCCAGACCCCAGCCCAGCCTCAGCCCCGGCCCCAGCCCCGGCCCCAACCCTACCCCAGGCCTGCCCCAGCCTCGGGCCCAGCCCTGTCCCAGGCCTGCCCAGACCCCAGCCCAGCCCCAACCCCAGCCCCAGCCCTGCCCCATCCCCAGCCCTAGCCTGTCCCTGCGCTCAGCCCGGCCCCAGCCCTGCCCCAGCCCAGCCCCAGCCACAGCCCAGCCACAGCCCTGGACCCAGCCCAGCCCAGCCCCATCCCCATCCCTTCCCCCAGCACAGCCCCAGCCCCAGCCCTGCCCCAGCCCTAGCCCAGCCTCCAGCCCCTAGCCCAGCCCCAGCTCATCCTCACCCAGCCCCAGCCCCAGTCCTGCCCCCAGCTCTAGCCCAGCCCCCAACCCAGCCCTAGGCCAGCCCTGCCCTCAGCCCAGCCCCAGCCCAGCCCCAGGCCCAGTCCTGCCCCAGCCCAGCCCCCATCCCCAGTCCTGCCCCAGCCCTGCCCTCACCCCAGCCCCAGCCCCGGCCCCAGCCCTGCCCCAGCCCAAGTCCTGCCCCAGGCCCGGCCACAACCCCAGCCCCAGCCCAGCCCAAGACTGGGTTCCAGCCCCAGCCCCGGCCCCAACCCAGCCCCAGCCCCGGCCCCAACCTTAGTCCCAGCCCTGCTCCCAGCCCCGGCCCCAGCCCTGGCTCCAGCCCTACCCCAGCCCTGCCCCAGCCTCGCGCCCAGCCCTGTCCCAGCCCCAGCCCAGACCCCAGCCCACCCTCAGCCCCGGCCCCAGCCCTGCCCCAGCCCCAGCCCTAGCCCAGCCCTGCTCTCAGCCCAACCCCAGCCAGGCCCCAGCCCTGTCCGCAGCCCTAGCCCCAGCCCCACCCTCAGCTCCAGCCCAGCCCCAGCCCCAGCCCTACATCAGTCCCCGCCCCAGCCCAGTCCTGGTCCCAGCCCAGCCCCAGTCCTGCCCCAGCCCCAGCCCTACCCTAGCCCTGCAACAGCCCCAGCCCTGCCCCACCCCTGCCCCAGCCCCAGCCCAGCCTCCAGCCCCTAGCCCAGCCCCAGCTCAGCCCCACCCAGCCCAGCTCCAGCCCTATCCCAGCCCAGCCCCAGCCCCTGCCCTACCCCAGCCCTGCCCCAGCAACCAGGCCCAGTCCTGCCCTAGGCCCAGCCCAGACCCCAGCCCAGTCCCACCCTCAGCCCCAGCCCAGCCCCAGCCCCATCCCCAGCCCTGCCCCAGCCCTTCCCTCAGACCTGCCCCAGCCCAGCCCCACCCTCAGCTCCAGCCCAGCCCCAGCCCCAGCCCTGCCCCAGCCCTTCCCTCAGCCCTGCCCCAGCCCAGCCCCAGCCACAGCCCAGCCCCAGCTCTGGACCCAGCCCCAGCCCCAGCCCCACCCCCGGCCCCAGCCCCGGCCCCAGCCCAGCCCCATCTCCACCCTCGGCCCCAGCCCAGACCCCAGCCCTAGCCCTGGACCCAGACCCAGCCCTAGCCCCAGCCCTGCCCAAGACTTGGTTCCAGCCCCAGTCCCAGCCCTTCCCCCAGCCCTGCTCTAGCCCAAGGCCCAGCCTCTAGCCTAGTCCTGCCCCAGGCCCGTCCCAAACCCAGCCCCCGCCCCGGCCCCAGCCCTGCACCGAACCCAGCCCCAGCCCGGCTCCACCCTGCCCCAGCATTGCCCCAGCACCAGACCTGCCCCAGCCCAGCCCCACTCTCAGCCCCAGCCCAGCCCCAGCCCCAGCCGTGCCCCAGGCCAGCCCCAGCCAAAGCCCAGCCACAGCCCTGGACCCAGCCCCAGCCCCGGATGCAGCCCCAGCCCCAGCCCAAGCCCCAGCCCCATCCCTGCCCCCATCCCAGCCCCAGCCCCAGCCCAGCCCCAGCCTGGCCCCAGCCCGAGCCCCAGCCCCGGCCCCAGCACAGCGCTAGCCCAGTCCTGCCCCCAGCCCTGCCCCAGCCCAAACCCCAGCCACAGCCCAGACCCAGCCCTGCCCCAGCCCCAACCCAGCCCAGTCCTGGTCCCAGCCCAGCCCCAGCCCTGCCCCAGACCCAGACCCAGATCCAGACCCAGTCCCAGACCCATCCCTGCCCCCAGCCCAGCCCAGACCCATCCCCATCCCTTCCCCCAGCACAGCCCCAGCCCCAGCCCAGCACCAGCCCCAGCCCTGCCCCAGCCCTGCCCCAGCCCTAGCCCAGCCTCCAGCCCCTAGCCCAGCCCCAGCTCATCCTCACCCAGCCCCAGCCCCAGCCCTGCCCTCAGCTCTAGCCCAGCCCCCAACCCAGCCCTAGGCCAGCCCTGCCCTCAGCCCAGCCCCAGCCCAGCCCCAGGCCCAGTCCTGCCCCAGCCCAGCCCCCATCCCCAGTCCTGCCCCAGCCCTGCCCTCACCCCAGCCCCAGCCCCAGCCCCGGCCCCAGCCCTGCCCCAGCCCAAGTCCTGCCCCAGGCCCGGCCCCAACCCCAGCCCCAGCCCAGCCCAAGACTGGGTTCCAGCCCCAGCCCTGGCCCCAACCCAGCCCCAGCCCTACCCCAGCCCTGCCCCAGCCTCGCGCCCAGCCCTGTCCCAGCCCCAGCCCAGACCCCTGCCCACCCTCAGCCCCGGCCCCAGCCCTGCCCCAGCCCCAGCCCTAGCCCAGCCCTGCTCTCAGCCCAGCCCCAGCCAGGCCCCAGCCCTGTCCGCAGCCCTAGCCCCAGCCCCACCCTCATCCCCAGGCCCAGCCCAGCCCCCAGCCCAGCCCCACCCTCAGCTCCAGCCCAGCCCCAGCCCCAGCCCTGCCCCAGTCCCCGCCCCAGCCCAGTCCTGGTCCCAGCCTAGCCCCAGCCCTGCCCCAGCCCAGTCCCAGACCCAGCCCGGCCCCAGCACTACCCCAGCCCCGGCCCCAGCCCTGTCCCCAACCCTACCCCAGCCCTGCCCCAGCCTCGGGCCCAGCCCAGTCCCAGGCCCAGCCCAGACCCCAGCCCAGCCCCAGCCCCGGCCCCAGCCATGCCCCATCCCCAGCCCTAGCCTGTCCCTGCCCTCAGCCCGGCCCCAGCCCTGCCCCAGCCCAGCCCCAACCACAGCCCAGCCCCAGCCCTGGACCCAGCCCAGCCCAGCCCCAGCCCCATCCCTTCCCCCAGCACAGCCCCAGCCCCAGCCCAGCCCCAACCCCGACCCCAGTCTGGCACAAGCCCTGTCCCAGCCCTTCACTGACCCCAGCCCCAGCCCAGCCCAAACCCCAGCCCCAGTTCTGCCCAAGCCCTGCCCCCATCCCTGCCCCTGCCCAGCCGCAGCCACAGCCCTGCCCCCAGCCCAGCCACGGCCTCAACCCAGCCCCAGCCCCAGCCCCGGCCCCAACCTCAGTCCCAGCCTTGCCCCCAGCCCTAGCCCAGCCTCCAGCCCCTAGCCCAGCCCCAGCTCATCCTCACCCAGCCCCAGCCCCAGCCCTGCCCCCAGCTCTAGCCCAGCCCCCAACCCAGCCCTAGGCCAGCCCTGCGCTCAGCCCAGCCCCAGCCCCAGCCCTGGCCCCATCTCTGGCCCAGCCCCCAACCTAGCCTCAGCCCCATCCCTGCCCCCAGCCCTGGCCCCAGCCCTAGCCCTACCCCAGCCGTGCCCCAGCAACCGGGCCCAGCCCTGCCCTAGGCCCAGCCCAGACCCCAGCCCAGCCCCACCCTCGGCCCCAGCCCAGACCCAGCCCCAGTCCAGACTCCAGCCCAAACCTGCCCCAGCCCCCAGCCCAGCCCCATATCAGCCCCACGCGAGCCCCAGCCCCAGCCACGGCTCCATCCCCCAGCCCAGCTCCAGCCCTGTCCCAGCCCAGCCCCAGCCCCTGCCCTACCCCAGCCCTGCCCCAGCAACCAGGCTCAGTCCTGCCCTAGGCCCAGCCCAGACCCCAGCCCAGTCCCACCCTCAGCCCCAGCCCAGCCCCAGCCCCAGCCCTGGACCCAGCCCCGGACCCAGCCCCAACCCGGACCCAGCCCCGGCCCCAGCCCAGCCCCAGCCCCTGCCCTGGACCCAGCCCCAGCCCCATCCCCAGCCCTGCCCCAGCCCTTCCCTCAGCCCTGCCCCAGCCCAGCCCCAGCCACAGCCCAGCCCCAGCCCCGGCCCCAGCCCAGCCCCATCTCCACCCTCGGCCCCAGCCCAGACCCCAGCCCTAGCCCTGGACCCAGACCCAGCCCTAGCCCCAGCCCTGCCCAAGACTTGGTTCCAGCCCCAGTCCCAGCCCTTCCCCCAGCCCTGCTCTAGCCCAAGGCCCAGCCTCTAGCCTAGTCCTGCCCCAGGCCCGTCCCAAACCCAGCCCCCGCCCCAGCCCCAGCCCAGCTCCACCCTGCCCCAGCATTGCCCCAGCACCAGACCTGCCCCAGCCCAGCCCCACTCTCAGCCCCAGCCCAGCCCCAGCCCCAGCCGTGCCCCAGGCCAGCCCCAGCCCGAGCCCCAGCCCCGGCCCCAGCACAGCGCTAGCCCAGTCCTGCCCCCAGCCCTGCCCCAGCCCAAACCCCAGCCACAGCCCAGACCCAGCCCTGCCCCAGCCCCAACCAGCCCAGTCCTGGTCCCAGACCAGCCCCAGCCCTGCCCCAGACCCAGACCCAGATCCAGACCCAGTCCCAGACCCATCCCTGCCCCCAGCCCAGCCCAGACCCATCCCCATCCCTTCCCCCAGCACAGCCCCAGCCCCAGCCCAGCACCAGCCCCAGCCCTGCCCCAGCCCAGCCCCAGCCCTGCCCCAGCCCCAGCCCTACCCTAACCCTGCAACAGCCCCAGCCCTGCCCCAGCCCTGCCACAGCCCCAGCCCAGCCTCCAGCCCCTAGCCCAGCCCCAGCTCAGCCCCACCCAGCCGCAGCCCCAGCCCTGGCCCCATCTCTGGCCCAGCCCCCAACCCAGCCTCAGCCCCATCCCTGCCCCCAGCCCTGGCCCCAGCCCTAGCCCTACCCCAGCCCTGCCCCAGCAACCAGGCCCAGTCCTGCCCTAGGCCCAGCCCAGACCCCAGCCCAGTCCCACCCTCAGCCCCAGCCCAGCCCCAGCCCCAGCCCTGGACCCAGCCCCGGACCCAGCCCCAACCCGGACCCAGCCCCGGCCCCAGCCCAGCCCCAGCCCCACCCTCGGCCCCAGCCCAGCCCCAACCCCTGCCCTGGACCCAGCCCCAGCCCCATCCCCAGCCCTGCCCCCAGCCCTGCTCTAGCCCAAGGCCCAGCCTCTAGCCTAGTCCTGCCCCAGGCCCGTCCCAAACCCAGCCCCCGCCCCGGCCCCAGCCCTGCACCGAACCCAGCCCCAGCCCAGCTCCACCCTGCCCCAGCATTGCCCCAGCACCAGACCTGCCCCAGCCCAGCCCCACTCTCAGCCCCAGCCCAGCCCCAGCCCCAGCCGTGCCCCAGGCCAGCCCCAGCCAAAGCCCAGCCACAGCCCTGGACCCAGCCCCAGCCCCGGATGCAGCCCCAGCCCCAGCCCAAGCCCCAGCCCCATCCCTGCCCCCATCCCAGCCCCAGCCCCAGCCCAGCCCCAGCCCGGCTCCAGCCCGAGCCCCAGCCCCGGCCCCAGCACAGCGCTAGCCCAGTCCTGCCCCCAGCCCTGCCCCAGCCCAAACCCCAGCCACAGCCCAGACCCAGCCCTGCCCCAGCCCCAACCCAGCCCAGTCCTGGTCCCAGCCCAGCCCCAGCCCTGCCCCAGACCCAGACCCAGACCCAGATCCAGACCCAGTCCCAGACCCATCCCTGCCCCCAGCCCAGCCCAGACCCATCCCCATCCCTTCCCCCAGCACAGCCCCAGCCCCAGCCCAGCACCAGCCCCAGCCCTGCCCCAGCCCTGCCCCAGCCCTAGCCCAGCCTCCAGCCCCTAGCCCAGCCCCAGCTCATCCTCACCCAGTCCTAGCCCCAGCCCTGCCCTCAGCTCTAGCCCAGCCCCCAACCCAGCCCTAGGCCAGCCCTGCCCTCAGCCCAGCCCCAGCCCTGGACCCAGGCCCAGTCCTGCCCCAGCCCAGCCCCCATCCCCAGTCCTGCCCCAGCCCTGCCCTCACCCCAGCCCCAGCCCCAGCCCCGGCCCCAGCCCTGCCCCAGCCCAAGTCCTGCCCCAGGCCCGGCCCCAACCCCAGCCCCAGCCCAGCCCAAGACTGGGTTCCAGCCCCAGCCCTGGCCCCAACCCAGCCCCAGCCCTACCCCAGCCCTGCCCCAGAAACCGGGCCCAGCCCTGGCCCAGGTTCAGCCCAGACCCCAGCCCAGCCCCACCCTCAGCTCCAGCCCAGCCCCAGCCCCAGCCCTACCTCAGTCCCCGCCCCAGCCCAGTCCTGGTCCCAGCCCAGCCCCAGCCCTGCCCTAGCCCTGCAACAGCCCCAGCCCTGCCCCAGCCCTGCCCCAGCCCCAGCTCAGCCCCACCCAGCCCCAGCCCCAGCCCTGGCCCCATCCCTGGCCCAGCCCCCAACCCAGCCTCAGCCCCATCCCGGCCCCCTACCCTGACCCCAGACCTAACCCTACCCCAGCTGTGCCCCAGCAACCGGGCCCAGCCCTGCCCTAGGCCCAGCCCAGACCCCAGCCCAGCCCCACGCTCGGCCCCAGCCCAGCCCCAGCCCCAGTCCAGACTAGAGCCCAAACCTGCCCCAGCCCCCAGCCCAGCCCCAGACCAGCCCCACGTGAGCCCCAGCCCCAGCCACGGCTCCATCCCCCAGCCCAGCTCCAGCCCTGTCCCAGCCCAGCCCCAGCCCCTGCCCTACCCCAGCCCTGCCCCAGCAACCAGGCCCAGTCCTGCCCTAGGCCCAGCCCAGACCCCAGCCCAGTCCCACCCTCAGCCCCAGCCCAGCCCAGACCCCAGCCCTGCCCCAGCCCCAGCCCCAGCCCCAGCCCAGCCCCAACCCGGACCCAGCCCCGGCCCCAGCCCAGCCCCAGCCCCAGCCCCACCCTCGGCCCCAGCCCCAGCCCCATCCGCAGCCCTGCCCCAGCCCTTCCCTCAGCCCTGCCCCAGCCCAGCCCCAGCCACAGCCCAGCCCCAGCCCTGGACCCAGCCCCAGCGCCAGCCCCAACCCCGGCCCCAGCCCCGGCCCCAGCCCAGCCCCATCTCCACGCTCGGCCCCAGCCCAGACCCCAGCCCTAGCCCTGGACCCAGACCCAGCCCTAGCCCCAGCCCTGCCCAAGACTTGGTTCCAGCCCCAGTCCCAGCCCTTCCCCCAGCCCTGCTCTAGCCCAAGGCCCAGCCTCTAGCCTAGTCCTGCCCCAGGCCCGTCCCAAACCCAGCCCCCGCCCCGGCCCCAGCCCCAGCCCTGCACCGAACCCAGCCCCAGCCCGGCTCCACCCTGCCCCAGCATTGCCCCAGCACCAGACCTGCCCCAGCCCAGCCCCACTCTCAGCCCCAGCCCAGCCCCAGCCCCAGCCGTGCCCCAGGCCAGCCCCAGCCAAAGCCCAGCCACAGCCCTGGACCCAGCCCCAGCCCCGGACGCAGCCCCACCCACAGCCCATCCCCAGCCCTGTCCCAGTCCCCACCCCAGCCTCATCCCCAGCCCTACCCCAGCCCAACCCCCAGCCCAGCCCCTGCTCCAGCACTGCCCCAGCCCAAGCCCCAGCCCAGCCCCTGCCCATAGCCCAGCCCCAGCCCTGCCCCCAGCCCACCCCAGCCCATAGCCCAGCCCTGCCCCAGCCCAGCCCTGCCCCAACCCAGCCCCAGCCACAGCCCAGCCCCAGCCCTGGACCCAGCCCCAGGCCCATCCCTGCCCCCAGCCCAGCCCCAGCCCCAGCCAAGCCCCAGCCCTGCCCCAGCCCCAGCCACAGCCTTGGCCCCAGCCCAGCGCAAGCCCAGCCCTGCCCCTGCCCTAGCCCAGCCCTGCCCCAGCCCTAGCCCCAGCCCTGCCCCAGCCCAGCCCCAGCCCCAGTCCAGCCCCATCCTTGGACCCAGCCCCAGCCCCAGCCCCAGCCCCAGCCCAGCCCCAGTCCCTGCCCCAGCCCAGTCCTGGTCCCAGCCTAGCCCCAGCCCTGCCCCAGCCCAAGCCGCAGCCCTAGCCCCATCACCATCCCTGCCCCCAGACCAGCCCCAGCTTTAGCCCAGCCCCAGCCCTGCCCCAGACTCGGGCCCAGCCCTGTCCCAGGCCCAGCCCAGACCCCAGCCCAGCCTCAGCCCCGGCCCCAGCCCTGCCCCAGCCCCAGCCCTAGCCCAGCCCCACCCTCAGCCCAGCTCCAGCCTGGCCCCAGCCCTGTCCGCAGCTCGGGCCCCAGCGCTGCCCTCAGCCCAGCCCCAGCCCCAGCCCGGCCCCAGCCCTGACCCAGCCCTGCCCCCGCACTGTCACCAGCCCAGCCCCAGCCCTGCCCCAGTCCCAGCCACAGCCCAGCCCCCGCACCATCCCTTTCCCCAGCCCCGGCCCCAGTCCCATCCCCAGCCCTGCCCAAGACTTGGTTCCAGCCCCAGCCCCAGCCACAGCCCTGCCCCAGCCCAGCCCCAGCCACAGCCCTGCCCCAGCCCTGCCCCACACCCGGCCCCAGCCCCAGCCCCAGCCCTGCCCCCAGCCCAGCCCCCGCCCCAGCCTACCCCCAGCCCTGCCCCACACCCGGCCCCATCCCAGGCCCCAGCCCAGGCCTAGAACAGCCCAGCCCCAGCCCCGGCCTCAGCTCTGCCCCAGCCCCACACCCGGCCCCATCCCCGGCCCCAGCCCAGCCCTAGCCCAGCCCAGAGCCAGCCCAGGCCCCAGCTCTGCCCCAGCCCCAGCCCCGGCCCCAGCCAAGCCCCAGCCCTGCCCCAGCCCCAGCCACAGCCTTGGCCCCAGCCCTAGCCCAGCCCTGCCCCAGGCCCAGCCCTAGCCCAGCCCTGCCCCAGCCCCAGCCCCAGCCCTGCCCCAGCCCAGCCCCAGCCCCAGTCCAGCCCCATCCCTGGACCCAGCCCCAGCCCCAGCCCCAGCCCAGCCCCAGTCCCTGCCCCAGCCCAGTCCTGGTCCCAGCCTAGCCCCAGCCCTGCCCCAGCCCAAGCCGCAGCCCTAGCCCCATCACCATCCCTGCCCCCAGACCAGCCCCAGCTTTAGCCCAGCCCCAGCCCTGCCCCAGACTCGGGCCCAGCCC
The DNA here is from genome assembly GCF_026170545.1 of Melanerpes formicivorus. Taxonomy (NCBI): domain Eukaryota; kingdom Metazoa; phylum Chordata; class Aves; order Piciformes; family Picidae; genus Melanerpes; species Melanerpes formicivorus. The sequence continues at coordinate 272,034 of NW_027142591.1, read as the reverse complement.
TGTCCCAGGCCCAGCCCAGACCCCAGCCCAGCCTCAGCCCCGACCCCAGCCCTGCCCCAGCCCCAGCCCTAGCCCAGCCCCACCCTCAGCCCAGCTCCAGCCTGGCCCCAGCCCTGTCCGCAGCTCGGGCCCCAGCGCTGCCCTCAGCCCAGCCCCAGCCCCAGCCTGGCCCCAGCCCTGACCCAGCCCTGCCCCCGCACTGTCACCAGCCCAGCCCCAGCCCTGCCCCAGTCCCAGCCACAGCCCAGCCCCCGCACCATCCCTTTCCCCAGCCCCGGCCCCAGTCCCCAGCCCCAGCCCTGCCCAAGACTTGGTTCCAGCCCCAGCCCCAGCCACAGCCCTGACCCAGCCCAGCCCCAGCCACAGCCCCAGCCCTGCCCCCAGCCCAGCCCCAGCCCCAGCCTAGCCCCAGCCCTCCCCCACACCCGGCCCCAGCCCCGGCCCCAGCCCAGCCCTAGCCCAGCCCTGACCCAGCCCAGGCCCCAGCTCTGCCCCAGCCCCAGCCCCGGCCCCAGCCCCGGCCCCAGCCCCAGCCCCAGCCTTGCCCAAGACTTGGTTCCAGCCCCAGCCCCAGCCCCAGCCCTGCCCAAGACTTGGTTCCAGCCCCAGCCCCAGCCCCAGCCCTGCCCCAGCACAGCCCCAGCCCCAGCCCGGCCCCAGCCCTGTCCGCAGCCCCCAGCCCCAGCCCCAGCTTCACCCTCGGCCCTAACCTAGCCCCAGCCACAGCCCAGCCCCAGCCCTGCCCAAGACTTTGTTCCAGCCCCAGCCCCAGCCCCAGCCCCGGCCCCAGCCCAGCCCCAGCCCCATCCCTGCCCCCAGCCCAGCCCGAGCCCCAGCCTAGCCCCAGCCCTGCCCCACACCCGGCCCCATCCCCGGCCCCAGCCCAGCCCTAGCCCAGCCCTGCCCCCAGCCCAGCCCCAGCCCAAGGCCCAGCCTCCAGCCTAGTCCTGCCTCAGCCCCAGCCCCAGCCCCAGCCCCGGCTCCAGCCCTACCCCAGCCCTGCCCCACACCCGGCCCCATCCCCGGCCCCAGCCCAGCCCTAGCCCAGCCCTGACCCAGCCCAGGCCCCAGCTCTGCCCCAGCCCCAGCCCCATCCCTGCCCCCAGCCCAGCCCGAGCCCCAGCATAGCCCCAGCCCTCCCCCACACCCGGCCCCATCCCCGGCCCCAGCCCAGCCCTAGCCCAGCCCTGACCCAGCCCCAGCCCTAGCCCAGCCCTGCCCTCAGCCCAGCCCCCAGGCCAGCCCCTGGCCTGGACCCAGCCGCAGCCTAGCCCCGAACCCAGCCCCAGCCCGGCCCCAGCCCTGCCCCAGCTCGGGCCCCAGCGCTGCCCTCAGCCCAGCCCCAGCCCCAGCCCGGCCCCAGCCTTGACCCAGCCCCGGCCCCCGCACTGTCAGCAGCCCAGCCCCAGCCCTGCCCCAGTCTTAGCCCCAGCCCCGGCCCCAGCCCCAGCCCCAGCCCTGCCCAAGACTAGGTTCCAGCCCCAGCCCCAGCCCCAGCCCTGCCCCAGCCCAGCCCCAGCCACAGCCCGGCCTCAGCCCTGTCCGCAGCCCCAGCCCCAGCCCCAGCCCCACCCTCGGCCCCAGCCTAGCCCCAGCCACAGCCCAGCCCCAACCCTGGACCCAGCCCCAGCCCCAGCCCCAGCCCTGCCCCAGGCCCAGCCCAGACGCCAGCCCAGCCCCATCCCAATCCCTGCCCCCAGCCCCAGCCCCAGCCCTGCCCTAGCCCAAGCCCCAGCCCAATCCATGCCCCTAGCCCAGCCCCAGCCCTGCCCTAGCCCAAGCCCCAGCCCCAGCCCCAGCCCTGTCCCAACCCAGCCACAGCCACAGCCCAGCCCCATCCCTGGACCCAGCCCCAGCCCCAGCCCCAGCCCCAGCCCAGCCCCAGTCCCTGCCCCAGCCCAGTCCTAGTCCCAGCCCAGCCCCAGCCCTGCCCCAGCCCAAGCCACAGCCCCAGCCCCAGCCCGGCCCCCAGCCCAGCCCCAGCCCAGCCCCAGCCCCAGCCCTGCCCCAGGCCCAGCCCAGACCCCAGCCCAGCCTCAGCCCCGGCCCCAGCCCTGCCCCAGCCCCAGCCCTAGCCCAGCCCTGCCCTTAGCCCAGTCCCAGCCTGGCCCCAGCACTGTCCACAGCCCCAGCCACAGCCACAGCCCAGCCCCAGCTCTGGACCCAGCCCCAGCCCCAGCCCACCCCCGGCCTCAGACCCGGCCCCAGCCCAGCCCCAGCCCCATCCATGCCCCCAGCCCAGCATCAGCTCCAGGCTAACCCCAACCCTGCCCCACCCCCAGCCCGATCCCCAGCCGCAGCCCAGCCCTAGCCCAGCCCTGCCCCAGCCCCTGCCCTGCCCCAGCCCCAGCCCTAGCCCAGCCCTGCCCTCAGCCCAACCCCACCCTGGACCCAGCCCCAGCCCTGCCCCGAACCAAGCCCCAGCCCAGCCCCAGCCCTGCCCCAACCCCAGCCCCAGACCCCAGCACAGCCCCAGCCTAGCCCGAGCCACCGCCCCAGCCCTGCCCCAGCACCGACCCCAGCCCAGCCCAAAGCCCAGCCCCAGCCCCGGCCCCAGCCCCCAGCCCTGCCCCAGCCGTGCCCCCAGCCCTGCCCCTGCCCAGCCCCAACCCCAGCCCTGTCCACAGCCCTGTCCCCAGCCCTGCCCCCATCCCTACCCCTGCCCAGCCCTGCCCCAGCCCAGCCCCCAGCCCAGGCACAGACCAGCCCCAGCCCTGCCCCCAGCCCCAGCCCCAGCCCTGCCCCAGCCATGGCCCAGCCCCTGCCCCAGCCCTGCCCCAGCCCAATCCCCTGCCCCAGCCCTGCCCCAATCCCTGCCCCAGCCCCAGCCCTGCCCCAATCCCTTCCCCAGCCCTGGCCCTGCCGCAATCCCGACCCCCGCCCTGCCCCAGCCCCTGCCTAGCCCCGGCCCCAGCTCCGGCCCCAGTCCAGCCCTATCCGTGCCCCAGCCCTGCCTCAGCCTTGGCCCCAGCTTAGCCCCAGCTCAGCCCCAGCTCAGCCCCAGCCCTGCACCATCCCTGCCTCAACCTGGGCCCCAGCCCAGCCCCCAGCCCCGGCCCCAGACCTGGCCCTAGCCCAGCCCCAGCCCTGGCCCCAGCCCTATCCCAGCCCTGGTTCCAACCCCAGCCCAAGCCCAGCTCCAGCTCAGCCCCAGCCCAGCCCCGGCCCCAGCCCTGCCCCAGCCCCACCTCAGCCCCAGTCCAGACCCAGTGCTGCTCCCAGCCTAGCCCCAGCCTCATCCCCAGCCCTGCCCTCAGCCCAGCCCCTGCCCCAGCCCGGCCCCAGCCCTACCCCAGCTCCGGCCCTTGCCCCAGCCCCAGTCATGCCCCATCTCAGCCCCCATCCCCAGCCCTGCCCCAGAACCCATCCCCAGCCCGGCCCCAGCCCTGCACCCAGCCCAGACTTGGCCCAGCAGTGCCCCAGCCCCAGCCCTGCCCCAAACCCAGCCCCAGCCTGGCCCCAGCCCTGCCCCAGCTTGGGCCCCAGCCCTGGCCCCAGCCCCATCCCCATCCCTGCCCCCAGCCCAGTCCCAGCCCTGCCCCAGCCTAGTCCCGGTCCCAGCCCAGCCCCAGCCCTGCCCTGGCCCAAGCCCCAGCCCCAGCCCCAACCCAGCCCCAGCCCCGGCCCCAACCTCAGTCCCAGCCCTACTCCCAGCCCCGGCCCCAGCCTTGGCCCCAGCCCTACCCCAGCACTGCCCCAGCAACCGGGCCCAGCCGTGCCCCAAGCCCAGCCCAGACCCCACCCCAGCCCCACCCTCAGCCCCAGCCCACCCCCAGCCCCAGCCCTGCCCCAGCCCAGCCACAGCCACAGCCCAGCCCCAGACTTGAACCCAGCCACAGCTGCAGCCCCTGCCCCAGCCCAGACCCGGCTCCAGCCCTGCCCCAGCCCCAGCCCTAGCCCTAGCCCAGCCCTACCCTCAGCCCCGGCCCCAGCCCCAGCCCCAGCCCTGCCCAAGACATAGTTCCAGCCCTGGCCCCAGCCCTGCCCCCAGCCCAGCCCCGGCCACTGCCCCCAGCCCTGCCCCCAGCCCGGCCCCAGCCCAAGGCCCAGGCTCCATCCCAGTTCTGCCCCAGCCCCAGCCCCAACCCAGCCCCATCCCTGGCCCCAACCTCAGTCCCAGCCCTGCTCCCAGCCTCGGCCCCAGCCCTGCCCCAGGCCCAGCCCAGACCCCAGCCCAGCCCCACCCTCAGCCCCAGCCCAGCTCCATCCCCATCCCTGGACCCAGCCCCAGCCCAGCCCCATCCCTGGACCCAGCCCCAGCCCCAGCCTCAGCCCTTCCCCAGCACTGCCCCAGCCCCAGCCTCGGCTCCAGCCCAGCCCCAGCCCCAGCCCAGCCTCAGTCCCTGCCCCAGCCCAGTCCTGGTCCCAGCCTAGCCCCAGCCCTGCCCCAGCCCAAGCCACAGCCCTAGCCCCATCACCATCCCTACCCCCAGACCAGCCCCAGCCAAGCCCCAGCCCTGCCCCAGCCCTGCCCCAGCCTCGGGCCCAGCCCTGTCCCAGCCCCAGCACTAGCCCAGCCCCACCCTCAGCCCAGCCCCAGCCTGGCCCCAGGCCTGTCCGCAGCCCCAGCCCCAGCCCCAGCCCTGCCCAGGCACAGCCCAGACCCCAGCCCAGCCCCATCCCAATCCCTGCCCCCAGCCCAGACCTCAGCCCAGTCCCATCCCAATGCCTGCCCCCAGCCCAGCCCCAGCCCTGCCCTAGCCCAAGCCCCAGCCCCCAGCCCCAGCCCTGCCCCCAGCCCAGCCCAGCCCCATCCCAATCCCTGCCCCCAGCCCTGCCTCAGGCCCAGCCCTGCCCCAGCCCAGCCCCGGCCCCAACCCAGCCCCGGCCCCAGCCCCAGTCCCCTCCCTGCGCCCAGCCCAGCCCCTGCCCTGCCCCAGCCCTACCCCAGCCCAGTCCCGGTCCCAGCCCAGCCCCAGCCCTGCCCTAACCCAAGCCCTAGCCCCAGCCCCAGCCCCATCCCTGCCCCCAGCCCAGCCCCAGCCCCAGCTGTACCGCAGCCCTGCCCCAGCCTCGGGCCCAGCCCTGTCCCAGCCGAGCCCCACCCTCAGCCCCAGCCCAGCCCCCGCCCTGCCCCAGCCCCAGTCGTGCCCCAGCCCTGGCCCCAGCCCCAGCCCCAGCCCTGCCCCCAGCCCAGCCCCAGACCAAAACCCAGCCTCCAGCCTAATTCTGCCCCAGCCCCGGCCCCAACCCAGACCCAGCCCTGCTCCCAGCCCTGGCCCCAGCCCCGGCTCCAGCCCTATCCAGCCCTGCCCCAGCCTCGGGCCCAGCCCTGTCCCAGGCCCAGCCCAGACCCCAGCCCAGCCTCAGCCCTGGCCCCAGCCCTACCCCGGCCCCAACCCAGACCCAGCCCTGCTCCCAGCCCTGGCCCCAGCCCCGGCTCCAGCCCTATCCAGCCCTGCCCCAGCCTCGGGCCCAGCCCTGTCCCAGGCCCAGCCCAGACCCCAGCCCAGCCTCAGCCCTGGCCCCAGCCCTGCCCCTGCCCCAGCCCTAGCCCAGCCCCACCCTCAGCCCGGCCCCAGCCTGGCCCCAGCCCTGTCCACAGCCCCAGCCCCAGCCCCAGCCCCACCCTCTGTCCCAGCCTGGTCCCAGCCCTGCCCCAGCCCCAGCCCCAGCCCAGTCCCAGCCCTCCCCTAGCCCAAGCCCTGGCCCCAACCCTGCCCCCAGCCCAGCCCCAGCCCCAGTCCCAGCCCCACCCGTACCACAGCCCTGCCCCAGCCTCGTGCCCAGCCCTGCCCAGCCCCAGCCCAGCCTCCAGCCCCAGCCCAGCCCCCAGCCCAGGTGCAGACCTTCCACAGCCCAGCCCCAATCCAGCCCCAGCCCTGCCCCAGCCCAGCCCCCACCACAGCCCAGCCCCAGCCCTGGACCCCGCCCCAGCCCCAGCCCAGCCCCAGCCAGTTCTAGCTTGGCTTAGTAGGTGTTATGATACAGGTGCTCTGGCTCTAACAGTTGGAGACAAGTCAGCAGCTCAGTTAGGAACTCTCTCAAGGGATAATGGAATAGATAGACATCTAGGCAGGGCTCTCGGTAAGGTTAATCTGTGGATACGCCTTTTAATGGCAGTTGCCCTGAGATACCCTTCTCGAGATGATCTTCCATGGAATCCTAAACCCTGGACTACCATAGATGAGGGAATTAAGCGCTTGGGAGAATTTGCTGTTAGAGAGCTACTCTATGGTGAACATGAAACTCTGAATCCTGATGACATTCCTGTGGGTATTGGTCTTGCTAAAAAGATCATCAAACTTGCTCCTTCTAATTATGCAAACATTCTGGCAAGCAGAATTGTGTCAAGAAATTATGGTGGAGCTTCTCCTACGGTTGGCCAATTCAGTGATCAAATGAGACAATTGGAGGATAGCATGACACGTGGTTCTTTGGTTTCGGCCATTAAAACGATGTCTGGTGATATTCAGAATTGCATAAGAGAGTTAAAAGATGAATTTAGAAATTCCATATCCCAATTGGCACAAAGGGATAATTTCAATTCTCCCTCCAGGTGGGTACAAGTTTCATCTGTGAGGAATACACGTCCTCCAAGGAGGTCATTCCAAAACAGGTCATTCCAAAACAGGTCGTTCCAAAACAGACCACCAAGGCAATCACGTAGAACTATTTGGATAACTCTGCGTGATCAGTTTGGTGAGAACATGAACCGCTGGGATGGCCAACCAACTTCTAATCTTTTCAGGAGACTGAGGGAATTGCAAAGTGGCAGAACTCAAGGTAGCAATACCAGAAGGGTAGCTGTTACTTCCACAGTTCCCCAGAACAACTCTAGTGGCTCCAACAGTGGCTCCAGTTATAACATGCAAAGTTAGAACACTGCACACTGTGCGCAATGCACATGTGCGCATGTTCCCCATAACTAGGGGTGCCCTGCCTCCCGCCAGGGGGAGGAGAGGGATAACAGAGATAACAGAATCTATTGGGATGTGTACATCCAGTGGCCTGGCACTTCACAATTTCGGAAGTACAGGGCCTTGGTTGACACAGGAGCTCAGTGCACCATAATGCCATCAAATTATCAGGGATCAGAGTCTAGAACTATACTGGGAGTCACTGGTGGATCTCAAGAGTTAAGTAAGGTAGAGGTTAATAGAAGTTTAACTGGTAAACAATGGAGGAAGCATACAGTTGTGACCGGACCTGACGCACCTTGTATTTTGGGAATTGATTTTCGAGAGAAAGGGCGTTTCAAAGACCCTAGAGGTTACAAATGGGCTTTTGGAGAAGCTTCAGTAGAAATTGATGGACAAAAATTGAAGCTATCTGCTAGACCTGAGCTTTCTGATGAATCTGCAGTTGTGGGACAACACAAGATACAGGACATTAAATTGCCGGTTGCTTCTCAGACTGTGCATCACAGACAATACAGAACCAATCGTGACTCTTTGTTGCCCATTCAGAATCTGATTCGTCAGTTGGAGAGTCAGAAAGCTGTCAGCAAAACTCATTCACCTTTCAACAGTCCAGTGTGGCCTGTGCGGAAGCAGAATGGAGACTGGCGTCTGACGGTAGACTACCGAGCCCTAAACGAAGTGACACCACCTATGAGTGCAGCAGTACCAGACATGATGGAGCTACAGTATGAGCTGGAATCCAAAGTGGCCAAATGGTATGCTACCATAGACATTGCTAATGCATTTTTCTCTAGTCCCATAGCAGAGGAATGCAGGCCTCAGTTTGCTTTCACCTGGAGAGCAATCCAGTACACTTTCAACAGGCTGCCAATGGGCTGGATCCACAGCTCAAGCATCTGTCATGCAGTGATCCACAATGCTCTGGAGAAAGGCGGTGCTCCAGAACACATCCAGTTCATCGATGATATCATCGTCTGGGGTAAAACTGCTGAGGAAGTCTTCGAGAAAGGTAACAAAATCATTGACATTCTTCTGAATGCAGGTTTTGCCATCAAGCCAGACAAGGTGAAAGGACCTACCACAAAGATTCAGTTTCTGGGAGTGCGGTGGCAGGATGGACGCCGACACATTCCAGTGGATGTGGTAAATAGAGTCTCTACCATGGCAAATCCCACCAACAAGCAAGAGACTCTACGTTTCTTGGGGATAGTGGGATTTTGGAGACTGCACATTCCTGGATACAGTCAGATTGTGAAATCTCTGTATGATGTGACTCGAAAGAGAAACCATTTCCACTGGGGACCTGAACAACAAGCAGCCCTTGACCAGATAAAGCAAGAGGTAGTTCAAGCAATGGGTCTGGGACCTGTCCGAGATGGTCCAGACATTAAGAACATTTTGTACAAGGCTGCAAGTGACAATGGTCCAACCTGGTGCTTGTGGCAAAAAGCTCCAGGTGAGACACGTGGACGACCTCTTGGTTTCTGGAGTCGAGGTTACAGAGGTTCAGAGGCTAATTATACTCCAAGAGAAAAAGAGATTCTAGCTGCCTATGAAGGAGTAAAAGCATCTTCTGAAGTAATTGGAACCGAATCACAACTTCACTTAGCCCCCACATTACCAGTTTTGAATTGGATGTTCAAAGGCAAAGGCTCCACACCACATCATGCCACAGACTCAACCTGGTCTAAGTGGATGGCTCTGATAACACAGAGAGCTCGAATGGGAAATCTTGAAAGGCCTGGTCTAGTGGAGGTGATCTCAAGTTGGCCTGAAGGTATCAACTGTGCTAAACCTCCAGAGGAGAAAGTAACTCGTGCTGAGGAAGCTCCTCCTTACAATGACCTTTCTGATGATGAAAAGAAATATGCTCTGTTCACAGACAGTTCCTGTTGTCTTGTTGGAAACAAGCGAAGGTGGAAGTCTGCAGTGTGGAGTCCAACACACCGAGTTGCAGAGGCGAAAGATGGAGAAGGAGAATCCAGTCAGTTCGCAGAGGTAAAAGCTGTCCAGCTAGCTCTCGACGTGGCTGAACGTGAGAGATGGCCAAAGCTTTATCTCTACACCGACTCATGGATGGTAGCTAATGCTCTGTGGGGTTGGCTAAAGAACTGGAAGAAGAGTGGTTGGCAGAGGGAAGGAAAACCCATTTGGGCAGCCGACCTGTGGCAGGACATTGCTGATTGAATCGAGAGAATTCCAGTGAAAGTGAGACACATCGATGCTCACATTCCTAAGAGCAAAGCTACTGAGGAACAGCAACACAACCATCAGGCAGATCTAGCTGCAAGAGTTTCTCAAGTAGACATGGACTCTAATCTTGATCTCGACTGGAAACACCGAGGTGAGATATTCTTAGCTCGGTGGGCTCATGATTTGTCAGGACATCAAGGCAGAGATGCAACATACCAATGGGCTCGTGACAGATCCATAGACATTTCCATGGATGCTATCACACAAGTCATCCATGACTGTGACATTTGTGCTGCTATTAAGCAGGCAAAACGACTTAAGCCCTTGTGGTATGGTGACAGATGGTCCAAGTACAAGTATGGTGAAGCTTGGCAGATTGACTACATCACTCTACCACGTTCTCGTTCTGGTAAGCAGTACGTGCTTACTATGGTAGAGGCAAACACTGGATGGTTGGAAACTTATCCAGTTCCACATGCAACTGCACGCAACACCATTCTCGGTCTGGAGAGACAGATCCTGTGGAGACATGGAACTCCAGAGAGGATCGAGTCAGACAACGGAACTCATTTCAAGAACAACCTTGTAAAGAGCTGGGCAAAAGAGCACGGTAGTGAGTGGATATTCCACATTCCCTACTATGCACCAGCTTCAGGGAAGATTGAACACTACAACGGTTTGTTGAAGACCACTCTTAAAGCCATGGGGGGTGGATCTTTGAAAAACTGGGAAAAACATTTAGCACAAGCAACCTGGCTGGTAAATAGTAGAGGTTCAGTGAACCGAGCTGGACCTGCACATTCAGATTTGCTACGGAAAGTGGAAGGTGATAGAGTTCCTGTTGTTAGAGAAAAGAATCTGTTAGGTAAAACTGTTTGGGTATTTTCACCCTCAGGAGAGGCTAAACCTGTCTGAGGGGTGGTTTCAGCTGAAGGTCCGGGTCACACTTATTGGGTAATGCAAGAGAATGGTGAAATTCAGTGTATTCCACAAAGAAATTTAACTTTAGCTGAAAGAGGTTAATTTCAAATTATTGTATAGCTACATCGCGTCCAAAGGAAGAATCAACAAGGAAATCTACGGTGCACGAACCCTGAGATCCCTGAGAGCCCTGAGTCAACTAAGAGACCCTGAGATTCCCTGTTTCCCTTTTCTTCGCTTCGTCGGTGAAGAAATGAACTGTTTTCCATTTTTCTCATTTTCTGATTTTCTTGGACTTTTGAATCATCTACATCTGAGCATAGCCAGAATGGACTATGAAATTTACTCACAAACTGTAAATGTCGTTGTGGATTGGATGGACAGTGTGAACGGCCAATAAAATTGTTTAGAAGGGGTGGACTGTGACTGGTTGACGTTGTCCCCTTAAGAAAGGGAATATGGTGGACGGAAGTTGGTAAACGGAAAGAATAATCTAAACTATTTAATTGGTGAAGTGGGAGGAAGCACCTTCTGAACTGGGACAGCAGGAAGGTATACTGGGCTTTCCAGCACTTTTCTGCAGTCTTGCTTCCGCCTCTTCTTCAGGCAGCAGCTTTCTGTGCTGGGCTTTCTGCCAAGGCTTCGGCCTTCAAACTGACAAACCTGATAAGGCCTGTATTAACTGCTTCCAATTAACACAAAACTGCTTTTAACTTCTCTCTTTCTCTTTCTCTCTCTTTTCTAACCTGCTCTGGGGAAGAGGGGGAGAGAGGGGGAGAGCGGAGGTGGGGAACCCCCTCAGCAAGGGGGGGGGGAACTCTCACTTCTGTGTTACTCTGTTGTATATCTTTGTATATATTGTAAATATTGTAAAATTGTATATATTCCCCTGCATACCCTACACTGCTTTGTAAATATACAGCTCCACTGCTTTGCTAATTCAGCTTGTGAGTTTTTTTTTCCTTTCCCTTCAATTTTTCTTTCCCCTTACTTACAGGGGGAAGGGAAGAGGCTTCTTGGCCTTACCCTTCCAACCCACCACACCCAGCCACACCCTCAGACCCAGCCCAGCCCCAGCCCCAGCCCCAGCCCCAGCCACAGCCCAGCCCCAGCCCTGGACCCAGCCCAAGCCCTGGACCCAGCCCCAGCCCCGGACCCTGCCCCAGCCCAGCCCCAGCCCTGCCCCAGCCCCAGCCCCAGCCCTATCCCAGGTCCCAATTCCAACCCTGGCCCAAGCCCAGCCCCAGCTCAGCCCCAGCCCAGCCCCAGCCACAACCACAGCCCAGCCCCAGCCCTGGACCCAGCCCCAGCCCCAGCCCTGGACCCAGCCCCAGCCCAGCCCCAGCCCTGCCCCAGCCCTGCCCCAGCCCTGGCCCCAGCCCCAGCCCCAGCCCTATCCCAGCCCCAATTCCAACCCCGGCCCAAGCCCAGCCCCAGCTCAGCCCCAGCCCAGCCCCGGCCCCAGCCCCGGCCCCAACCTCAGTCCCAGCCCTGCTCCCAGCCCCAGCCCCAGCCTCGGCCCCAGCCCTACCCCAGCACTGCCCCAGCAATGAGGCCCAGCCCTGCCCCAGGCACAGCCCAGCCCCCACCCCAGCCCCACCCTCAGCCCCAGCCCAGCCCCAGCCCCAGCCCTGCCACAGCCCAGCCCCAGCCACAGCCCAGCACCAGACCTGGACCCAGCCCCAGCCGCAGGCCCGGCCCAGCCCAAGGCCCAGCCCTGCCCCAGCCCCAGCCCTAGCCTAGCCCTACTCTCAGCCCCAGGCCACAGCCCCAGCCCCAGCCCTGCCCAAGGCTTGGTTCCAGACTCGGCCCCAGCCCTGTCCCCAACCCAGCCCCGGCCCCTGCCCCCAGCCCTGCCCCCAGCCTGGCCCCAGCCTAGGGCCCAGCCTCCAGCCTAGTTCTGCCCCATCCCAGCCCCAGCCCTGCCCCAGCCCAGCCCCAGCCTCGGGCCCAGCCATGCCCCAGCCCCAGCCCAGCCTCCAGCCCCAGCCCAGCCCCCAGCCCAGGTGCAGACCTTCCACAGCCCAGCCCCAATCCAGCCCCAGCCCAGCTCCAGTCCAGCCCTGCTCCAGCCCTGCCACAGCCCTGCCCCAGCCCCGGCCCCACCCTGCCCCAGCCTTGCCCCAGCGCCAGCCCTGCCCCAGCCCAGCCCCACCCTAGGCCCCAGCCCAGCCCCGGCCCCAGCACTGCCCTCAGCCCAGTCCCAGCCCGGCCCCAGCCTAAGGCCCAGCCCCAGCCACAGCCCAGCCCCAGCCCTGGACCCAGCCCCGGCCCCGGCCCCAGCCCTATCCCAGCCCCAATTCCAACCCCGGCCCAGCCCCAGCCCCAGCCCAGCCCCAGACAGCCCCAGCCCTGGACCCAGCCCCAGCCCCGGACCCAGCCCCAGCCCCAGCCCCAGCCCCCGCCACAGCCCAGCCCCAGCCCTGGACCCAGCCCCAGCCCCAGACCAGCCCCAGCCCCAGCCCCGGCCCCATCCCAGCCCCAGCCCCAGGCTAGCCCCAGCCGTGCCCCACCCCTGGCCCCATCCCCGGCCCCATCCCCGGCCCCTGCCCTAGCCCCAGTCCTGCCCCCTCCCAGGCCCCATCCCCAGCCCTGCCCCAGCCCTGCCCTCAGCCCAGCCCCAGCCCCAGCCCGGCCATAGCCCTGCCCCAGCCCCGGCCCCAACCCTGTCCCCAGCCCAGCCCCAGCCCTGCACCAGTCCCAGCCACAGCCGCAGCCCCAGCCCATCCTCAGCCCAGCCCCACTCCCAGCACTAGTCCTAGCCCTGCCCCGGCCCCAGCCCTGTCCCCAGCTCCAGCCACAGCCCAGCCCCAGCCCTGTGCCAGTCCCCGCCCCAGCCTCATCCCCAGCCCTGCCCCAGCCCAGCCACAGCCACAGCCCAGCCCCAGCCCCAGCCCCAGCCCCAGCCCTGCCCCAGCCCAGCCCTTGCCACAGCCCAGCCTCAGCCCTGGACCCCGCCCCAGCCTCAGCCCAGCCACAGCCCAGCCACAGCCACAGCCCAGCCCCATCCCTGGACCCAGACCCAGCCCCAGCCCCAGCCCCAGCCCAGCCCCACCCCTGCCCCAGTCCCCGCCCCAGCCCAGTCCTGGTTCCAGCCCAGCACCAGCCCTGCCCCAGCCCAAGCCCCAGCCCCAGCCCCAGCCCCAGACCAAGCCCCAGCCCAACCCAGTCCCATCCCCATCCCTGCCCCCAGCCCAGCCCCACCGCCAGCCCAGCCCCAGCCCTGCTCCCAGCCCAGCCCCAGCCCCAGCCCGGCCCCAGCCATGCCCCAACCCCAGCCCCAGCCCTGTCCCCAGCCCAGCCCCAGCCCTGCACCAGTCCCAGCCCCAGCCCTGCCCCAGCCCAGCCCTTGCCACAGCCCAGCCTCAGCCCTGGACCCCGCCCCAGCCTCAGCCCAGCCACAGCCCAGCCACAGCCACAGCCCAGCCCCATCCCTGGACCCAGACCCAGCCCCAGCCCCAGCCCCAGCCCAGCCCCACCCCTGCCCCAGTCCCCGCCCCAGCCCAGTCCTGGTTCCAGCCCAGCACCAGCCCTGCCCCAGCCCAAGCCCCAGCCCCAGCCCCAGCCCCAGACCAAGCCCCAGCCTAACCCAGTCCCATCCCCATCCCTGCCCCCAGCCCAGCCCCACCGCCAGCCCAGCCCCAGCCCTGCTCCCAGCCCAGCCCCAGCCCCAGCCCGGCCCCAGCCATGCCCCAACCCCAGCCCCAGCCCTGTCCCCAGCCCAGCCCCAGCCCTGCACCAGTCCCAGCCACAGCCCCGGCCCCAGCCACAGCCCAGCCCCCGCCCCATTCCTGCCACCAGCCCAGCCCCAGCCCCGGCCCCAGCCCTCTCCCCAGCTCCAGCCACAGCCCAGCCCCAGCCCAGCCCCAGCCCCGTCACCAGCCTCATCCCCAGCCCTGCCCCAGCCCCAGCCCATCCTCCAGCCCAACCCTGCCCCAGCCCTCAGCCTAGCCCCAGATCAGCCCCAGGCGAGCCCCAGCCCCAGCCCCGGCTCCAGCCCCCAGCCCTGCCCCAGCCCAGCCCCCAGCCCAGGCGCAGACCAGCCCAAGCCCATCCTCAGCCCCAGCCCTGGCCACAGCCCAACCCCAATCCAGCCCCAGCCCTGCCCCAGCCCCAGCCCCAGCCCTATCCCAGCCCCAATTCCAACCCCGGCCCAAGCCCAGCCCCAGCTCAGCCCCAGCACAGCCCTGGCCCCAGCCCTGCCGCCAGCCCAGCCCCAGCCTAGTCCCCAGCCCTGGCCCCAGCCTGGCCCCAGCCTAAGGTGCAGCCTCCAGCCTAGTTCTGCCCCAGCCCCGGCCCCAACCTCAGTCCCAGCCCTGCTCCCAGCCCCAGACCCAGCCCCAGCCCCAGCCCTACCCCAGCCCTGCCCCAGGCCCAGCCCAGACCCCAGCCGAGCCCCACCCTCGGCCCCAGCCCCAGCCCTGCCCCAGCCCCACCCCAGCCCAATCCCGGTCCCACCCCAGCCCCAGACCCAACCCCAGCCCTACGGCAGCCCTGTCCCAGCCTCGGGCCCAGCCCTGCCCCAGCCTAGCCCCAACCTCAGCCCCAGCCCAGACGCAGCCCCGCCCCAGCCCTGCCGCAGCCCCAGTCCTGCCCCAGCCCCGGCCACGGCCCCAGCCCCGGCTCTGCCCCCAGCCCAGCCCCAGCCCAAGGCCCAGCCTCCATCCTAGTCCTGCCCCAGCCCCGCCCCAACCTCAGTCCCAGCCCTGCTCCCAGCCCCGGCCCCAGCCCCGGCTCCAGCCCTATCCCAGCCCTGTCCCTGCCTCGGGCCCTGCCCTATCCCAGGCCCAGCCCAGCCTCAGCCCCGGCCCCAGCCCTGCCCCAGCCCCAGCCCTAGCCCAGCCCTGCCCTCAGCCCAGTCCCACCTTGGCCCCAGCACTGTCTGCAGCCCCAGCCCCAGCCCCACCCTCGGCCCTAGCCCAGCCCCAGCCCCAGCCGCAGCGCAGCCCCAGCGCAGACCCAGCCCCAGCCCAGCCCCAGCCCCAGCCCCAGCCCCAGCCCTGCCCCAACCCAGCCCCAGCCATAGCCCAGCCCCAGCCCTGGCCCCAGTCCCAGCCCCAGCCGTGGCCCCATCCCTGACCCAGCCCCCGACCCAGCCTCAGCCCCATCCCAGCCCCCAGCCCCGGCTCCAGCCCCAGCCCCAGCTCCGACCCCAGCCCCCTGCACAGCCCCAGCCCTGCCCCAGCCCCAGCCCAGCCTCCAGCCCCAGCCCAGCCCCCAGCCCAGGTGCAGACCTTCCACAGCCCAGCCCCAATCCAGCCCCAGCCCAGCCCTGCCCCAGCCCTGCCCCAGCCCTGCCCCAGCCCTGTCCCCAGCCCGGCCCCAGCCCTGCACCAGTCCCAGCCACAGCCCCGGCCCCAGCCACAGCCCAGCCCCCGCCCCATTCCTGCCACCAGCCCAGCCCCAGCCCAGCCCCAGCCCCGGCCCCAGCCCTGTCCCCAGCTCCAGCCACAGCCCAGCACCAGCCCCAGACCTGGACCCAGCCACAGCCGCAGCCCCGGACCCAGCCCAGACCTGGCCCAGCGTTGCCCCAGCCCTAGCCCTAGCCCAGCCCTACCCTCAGCCCTGGCCCCAGCCCCAGCCCTGCCCAAGACTTGGTTCCAGCCCCGGCCCCAGCCCTGCCCCAGCCCTGCCCCAGAGCCACCCCAGCCCCCAGCCCCAGCCCCAGCCCCAGCCCCGGCCCCAGTCTGTCCCCAGGTCCCAGCACAGCCGTAGCCCTGCCCCCAGCCCCGGCTCCAGCCCCAGACCCAGTTCCTTCCCCAGACCCCAGCCCAGCCCCAGCTCTGCCCCAGCCCCCACACCAACCCTACACCAGCCCTTCCTCTAGCCCCAGCCCCAGCCCTGGCCCCAGCTCCAGCCCCAATCCAGCCCCAGCCCTGTCCCAGCCCCAGCCCCAGCCCTATCCCAGCCCCAATTCCAACCCCGGCCGAAGCCCAGCCCCAGCTCAACCCCAGCCTAGCCCCAGCCCCAACCTCAGTCCCAGCCCTGCTCCCAGCCCCAACGCCAGCCTCAGCCCCAGCCCTAACCCAGCCCTGCCCCAGCAACCGGGCCCAGACCCCAGCCCAGCCCCACCCTCAGCCCCAGCCCAGCCCCGGCCCCAGCCCTGCCCCAGCCCCAGCCCTAGCCCAGCCCTGCCCTCAGCCCAGTCCCAGCCTGGCCCCAGCACTGTCCGCAGCCCCAGCCCCAGCCCCAGCCCTGCCCAAGATTTGGTTCCAGGCCCGGCCCCAGCCCTGCCCCCAGCCCAGCCCCAGCCCCAGCCCTAGCCCTGTCCCCAGCCCCGGCCTGTGCCCCTGCCCCCAGCCCAGCCACAGCCCTGTCCGCAGCCCCAGCCCCAATCCCACCCCAAGCCCCGGCCCCTGCCCAGCCCTAGCCCAGCCCTGCCCCAGCCCGGCCCCAGCCCTGCCCCAGCTCCGGCCCTAGCCCCACCCCAGCCCAAGCCCCAGACACAGCCACAGCCCCATCCTGGTCCCCAGCCCAGCCCAGCCCAGCCCCGCCCAGCCCCATCCCCATCCCTGACCCCAACCCCATCCCCAGCCCAGCCCCAGCCCTTCCCCAGCCCCAGCCCCAGCCTCGGCCCTAGCCCAGCCCTAGCCCAGTCCTGCTCCAGCCCAGCCCCCAGCCCCAGCCCTAGCCCCACCCTCGGCCCCAGCCCAGCTCCAGCCCCAGGCCCGGCCCCTGCCCAGCCCTAACCTAGCCCTGCCCCAGCCCAGTCCCCAGCCCCAGCCCTGCCCCAGCCCTGCCCTCAACCCAGTGCCAGCCCCAGCCCGACCCCAGCCCGACACCAGCCCCGCCCCAGCCCCGGCCCCAGCCCTGCCCAAGCTTCAGTCCCAGACCCAGCCCCGGCCCCAGCCCTGCTCCAGCCAGCCCCAGCCCAAGGCCCAGCCTCAAGCCTAGTCCTGCCCCAGCCCTGGCCCCAATCCAGCCCCAGCCCAGCCCCAGCCCTTCCCCAGCCCCAGCCCCAGCCTCGGCCCTAGCCCAGCCCTAGCCCAGCCCTAGCCCAGCCCTGTCCGCAGCCCAGCCCCAGCCCAGCCCCAGCCCTGCCCTCACCCCAGCCCCAGCCCCAGCCCGACCCCAGCCCTTCCCCAGCCTTGGCCCCAGCCCCAGCCCAGCCCCAGCCCTCGCCCTAGCCCTGTCCCCAGCTCCATCCCCTACCCCAGCCCTGGCTTCTACCCAGCCCCGGCCCCAGCCCAGCCCCAGCCCCAGCCCTAGCCCTGTCCCCAGCCCCGGCCTGTGCCCCTGCCCCCAGCCCAGCCACAGCCCTGTCCGCAGCCCCAGCCCCAATCCCACCCCAAGCCCCGGCCCCAGCCCAGCCCTAGCCCAGCCCTGCCCCAGCCCGGCCTCAGCCCTGCCCCAGCTCCGGCCCTAGCCCTGTCCCCAGCCCAGGCCCCTGCCCCAGCCCAAGCCCCAGACACAGCCACAGCCCCATCCCGGCCCCCAGCCCAGCCCAGCCCAGCCCCATCCCCATCCCTGACCCCAACTCCAGCCCCAGCCCAGCCCCAGCCCTTCCCCAGCCCCAGCCCCAGCCTCGGCCCTAGCCCAGCCCTAGCCCAGGCCTGTCCGCAGCCCAGCCCCAGCCCAGCCCCAGCCCCAGTCCTGCCCCAGCCCAGCCCCAGCCCAGCCCCAGCCCTGGACCCAGCCCCAGCCCCAGCCCCACCCTTGGCCCCAGCCCAGCCCCAGCCACATCCCAGCCCCAGCCCTGGACCCAGCCCTGCCCCAGCCCAGCCCCAGCCACAGCCCAGCCCCTGCCCTGGACCCAGCTCCAGCCCCAGCCCAGCCCTAGCCCAGCCCTGACCCAGCCTCCGCCCTGCTCCAGCTCCAGACCTAGCCCAGCCCTGCCCTCAGCCCAGCCCCAGGCCTGGATCCAGCCCCAGCCCTGCCCCAGCTCGGGCCCCAACCCTGTCCATAGCCCCGGCCCCTGCGCCAGCCCCACCCTCGGCCCCAGCCCAGCCCCAGCCACAGCCCAGCCCTAGCCCAATCCCTGCCCCCAGCCCAGCCCCAGTCCTGGACCCAGCCCCAGCCCTGCCTTGAACCCAGCCCTAGTCCGGCCCCAGCCCCGCCCCAGCTCCGGCCCAAGCCCTGTCCCCAGCCCAGGCCCCTGCCCCAGCCCCAGTCCTGCCCCATCCCAGCCCCCATCCCCAGCCCTGCCCCAGCCCTGCCCTCAGCCCTGCCCCTGCCCCAGCCCGGCCCCAGCCTAGCCTCCAGCCCCAGCCCCAGCCCTGCCCCAGCCCAGCCCCCATCCCCAGCCCTGCCCCAACCCTGCCCTCACCCCAGCCCCCACTCCAGCCCTGGACCCTGTCCCAGCCCCAGACCTGCCCCAGCCTAGCCCCAGCCCTGGCTCCTGCCCCAGCCCCGTCTCCAGCCTCAGCCCCAGCCCTGCGCCAACCCAGCCCCAGCCCAAGGCCCAGCCTCAAGCCTAGTCCTGCTCCAGCCCTGGCCCCAATCCAGCCCCAACCCTACCCATACCTCAGCCCTAGCCCCAGCCCTGCCCCAGCCCCATCACTTCCCAGCACCCAGCACCAGCCTCAGCCACGGACCCAGCCCCGGACCCAGCCCAGCCTACAGCCCCAGCCCCAGCCCAGTCCCAGTCCCAGCCCAGCCCCAACCCTGCCCCAGCCCAATCCCCAGCCCCAGCCACAGCCCCATCCCGGACCCCAGCCCCAAACTCGGCCCCCGCCCAGCGCTAGCCCAGCCCTGCCCCCCAGCCCTAGCCCAGCCCTGCCCTCAGCCCAGCCCCAGCCCAGCCCCAGCCCCAGACCTGCCCCAGCACTAGCCCCAGCCCTGTCCCTGCCCCAGCCCCAGCCCCACCCCCACCCCCGGCCTCAGCCCCAGCCTCAGCCCTGCCCCAGCCCAGACCAAGCCACAGCCTGGCCCCAGCCCTGTCCCCAGACCCACCCTCGTCCCCAGCCCAGCCCCTGCCCCAGCCCTACCTCAGCCCAGTCCCGGTCCCAGCCCAGGCCCAGCCCTGCTCCAGCCCAATCCCCAGCCCAAGCCCCAGCGCCATCCGTTCCCCCAGCCTGGCCCATCCCCATCCCCATCCCTGCCCCCAGCCCGGCCCCAGCCCTGCCCCAGCTCCGGCCCTAGCCCTGTCCCCAGCCCCAGTCCTGCCCCAGCCCCAGCCCTGCCCCAGTCCCAGCCACAGCCCCGGCCCCAGCCACAGCACAGCCCCCGCCCCATCCCTGCCCCCAGCCCAGCCCCAGCCCCAGCCCAGCCCCAGCTCTGCCCCAGTCCCAGCCCCAGCTCTGCCCCAGTCCCAGTCCCAGCCCCAGCCCCAGCCCTGCACCGAACCCAGCCCCAGCCCAGACCCCAGCCCTGCCCCAGCCCCAGCCCTGCACCGAACCCAGCCCAGCCCCAGCCCCAGCCCAGCCTCAGCCCCAGGCCTGCACGGAACCCAGCCCCAGCCCAGACCCCAGCCCTGCCCCAGCTCGGGCCCCAGCCCTGTAACCAGCCCCAGTCCTGCTCCAGCCCCGGCCCCAGCCCTAGCCCCAGCCCCAGCCTCAACCTCAGATCCAGCCCTGCTCCCAGCCCCGGCCCCAGCCCCAGCCCCAGCCCGGACTCAGCCCTGCCCCAGCCCCAGCCCTAGCCCAGCCCTGCTCTCAGCCCAGCCCCAGGCCTGGACCCAGCCCCAGCCCTCCACCGAACCCAGCCCCAGCCCGGCCCCAGACCTGTCCCCAGCCCCAGCCCCTGCCCCAGCCCCACCCTCGTCCCCAGCCCAGCCCCTGCCCCAGCCCTACCCTGTTGCTGGGGTTTGTTTTGAGCAAGAGGGGACATGGGTCCCAGGAACACCTGTGCAATTCAGGCCTTGAAGAATTCTCTGTTGATAATATAGTGGCGGAGTAGGAGATGTGAGAAAGTGCTGATTGCTTGGTATGCTGAAGTCCAGCTGCCCCTGAGATGGGAGGCAAGCAAGATAAGGAGGAGACGAGATCTGGGAAAGAGAGCAATTAGGCCGGATAGAAGAATTCCAGAGAGTTGTGAAAACAATGATGTAACCTTTTAGAAAGCAACCAATAGTATGTTGCCAAGTGGGCATAATTATAGCAAACTGTATATAAGATGTGTCTGATGCTCAATAAAGTTGGAATCCGCTGATCAAATTGGTCGAATAAGCGGCCCCCTTCTTGCAGTAAGTGGCGCTCGAACACGGGACCCAAATGAAGACAAACGTTAGGGTTTAAGAAGTTCTTCGGGACGTGGGAGATTTGCAGTAAGCCGGGAGGCAAGAAGAAGGCCGGCCCAGGATAGCAGTACCGGAGGCTGCAAGAAAAGGGAAGACAGCCTTGAAGCCGAAGACGCTGTGGAGCCAGAAACTGCTTAAACGAGGACTGTGCGCACAGGTATTAAAGTTTAAATACGGATATGGATAGGCAGGCAGCGTATGATTTATTTAAATGCTTTTTAGAAAAGCGACAGTGTAAGTTAAATTTTACAAAGGAGTTGGTGCAGCTGTTAAGCTATGCAGGAGAGTTAGGATATTTTAAGGACCCAAATGAGGTGTTTGAAAGATTGCAGTGGAAAAAGTTTGGACAAGACTTGTGGCTGCATGGGTTAGATGATGAAAAACGAGCAAAGGAGTGTGGAAAATGGTGGAAGATGGTTATGACAGCATTGGATCAGCATCGTGCTGAGCAAGTGGCAGCTTATCAAGCCAGGGTACGATTAGATCATACGGACCCAAATGGAGCAAGTGTTACACATGCTGGGTTGCCTTTGTCAGAAGAGGTTCAGGATTATTTAAGAAAGGAGAAGGCTGCGTGTGTAAAAGGGCTAGGTGGCAGAGTCGAATTACAATCTGTAACGCAGGACTCTGCTGAGGAGCCTTCCCCGTCTCTTTCAGCTGAGCAAATTGTAGAGGAGAAGAAAGTAGGTGAGGGAGAGGAGACAAACAGGGCGGTAGATCCTGGAGGTGGTGTTAAAGATCATGCAAGAAAGCACGCAGAGTATTGGCAAAAGGTTGCAGAACACTTAAATGCCGAAGGAAGTCAGGAAGGGTTTAGCCGGCTGGCTGCTTCACATCAAGCTTTTCCAGTAATGTATACACAGGTCCCTGGGGAGCAAAATGTTGTTCAGGCTGATGTAACCCAATTGCCATGGAAATTGTTATCTCAATTAAGACAGACTGAGAGTCAGTTTGGGGTTCAATCTGAACCAGCTAGACAGATGATTGATTTTATTTATATGAACTATAATATGTTACCTAGAGATTCTTATAATGTTATGAAGCTGATCCTAACAGCATCTCAATTTATGACATTTTTGAATGAGTGGGAACACCTAGCTAGACAAGCAGCTGGAGTACAAAGACAGCAAAACGATCCATTATTTGGTGTAACAGTAGATCAGTTGTGTGGAACGGGACAGTATGAGAGACCAGAGTTACAGGCACTTTTACAGCCGCCTGTTTTGCAAGCATCAGCCCAGATAGTAAGGAGAGCTTTTGAAAAGCAGAAGGATGGAAATGCAAATCCTCACTATATGGGAATTAAGCAAGGTAGACAGGAACCTCTTGGTGAATTTGTAGATAAGTTGCTTGCCGCACTTAGAGCAGCAAGCGTAGGAGAAGGTATCCGAGAGGCAATTTTAAGGCAGTGTTTAATGCAGAATGGGAACCAGCAGACGCAGCAGCTTATTACATCAGCAGATCCTAGATGGACGGTAGCCGAATTGTTGCAGAGGGCTCAGGACTTGCCAAGCAATCCGATGGCCATGTTGACGGAGGTGATTGATAAGGGATTACAAAAACAGGCTGAGGTGTTGTCAATGACAATGACAAAACAGCTTGAGCATAGTCAACAGGTTATGGCAGCCTTAGTACCTTTGCACACAAACTCGAAAGGGCAAGGCCGACCCTATAAGCAGTCATCAGGCGAAATACAGTGTCATCGAAAAGCGTAAGGCGGAGATATTGTCTAAAGTAATGCCTGGACTTTTGGCCCATAGATCCGCTTTAGGGCATTTCCCTAGCGGAGATCGTTATTTTGATGAAGCTTGTTGGAGAGAATACAGGAACAAGTTGTGGGACTTGGTTATAGGTGGTGATAAAACTGCTATAAAGCTGCAAAAGTCGTGGCGAGAATGCATGAACTGTGTTAAAACCTACGAACTGAAACAGCGAATGGCTGCTGCAGTTAGAGCAACTTTGTCAGGACGAGACGCAGCGCCAGGTGTATCTGAGTTGCAGCTGAAAGATGTGTCTGAGAACTGTTGACCGATCGACTGGGGCCGCCCCCGATACATCTTGCAGCGACCACACCGCGTTTACTAGCCGTCACCACTGTCGTTTGCACACAGCGGGGAAAAAGCCGGAAAAAGGCAGCTCAGTGTGTTCGACCCCTTTTTATCAACACCTTCCTCTGACATCGCCAGCGACGGCTCGGATTCGGAAGACAATACCGGCAGCGAGGAATTCAAACAGCGCCGACTTTGCTTTACGGCCCCTCTTAGAAAAAAATGGAGCGCTTGGAGGCTCGCGGTTACAGTGTTCCTGCCACCGCTCTCCTCCCGCGAGCCCTGCTGGCCCCCGCGGATACCGACGGCTCCAACCATGGCGGTACCGGCTGATGCACCACCGACACCGACAACGCCGACAGTAGCAGCGGAGCAGCTGCCACGGCAGCAGCCCCCACCCCTTTCCCCCGCAGCGGCTTTAGCTGCACTACTCTGTTTTGATTTAAAGCAACAGTACTCATTTTGTCATTTCTGATTGTAGCATCTTTCAGAGATTTGTTATATAGAGTTTCGTTAAGTTTTTCTAATAAGCATAATGAATAAGTAAGCATTTGGTATTTATAAGTACTTAGTACATAGTAATTGCAGTAAGGTGTATGCACTTAGTTAAGAGTTCAAATTGTAAGATTTTCTTTTGGTTCGAACCTTCTTAGTTGTCTGCCTAGGCATTTCAAAGGAGCTCCATGTAATATAGTTAAGGAATGTATAAACAGGTTTTAATTTTGGAAAGTGTTTTTTAGTTAATGTAACAATTTTCTTTCTTTTTAGACACTGATTTGATGGATTAATTTTAACATAGTTTTTTAAGGTTTTAAGGATTTTTTGGTATTAGCATAAGTTAAGGTTTGTAGTAAATAGGTATTAATTTTAACAACTATTCCTTCACTAATGTACAGAAGAATCAAGACTAAGAGGAAACAGCATTTCCCGTGAAGTCGAACATCGATCACAATAACTGTTATGATAATCTGGGGTCAAAAGCATCAATCAAAAAAATATTTTGTCCTGAATGCTGAATTAGAAAATAGGCAGTTTGGGCTGGTAAATACAGAAAACCTATTTTGTGGTGAGAAAAAGGATTTAAATCCCCATGGAAAATTATTGAAAGGGATTGGCATAAGTGGGAAATAAAGACTAGAGAAATTTTCGTTGGGAAATATCAGGAATAATTAAAATGATTAGTAAAAGGAAAAGTAAGAGACATAAGATTTTGAAGGAAGAGGAATTGAAATAACAAAAGCACAATGGGAAATGGTAAACAAACTAACCAAGGAAGTAGAGAAGAGACTCCAAATGGAATTTTGAAGTGGGTTAAGGAGTTAAAATCTGTAGGGCTCCTGAAGAATGTAACTGCTGCCGAGAAGAAAATACACCCGGCTGCTGGTTGCACCCAGTAGGCTAAGGAGGCAGAGTTAACATATACTGCTGGAGCCTAATTTTGATCCTAACCCTATTTGCACATAAGGAGTCCAATCGAGATCAAAAACCACGTTCCCATGTGTGGATGAATTCTCTTTCAACATCAGTAATGATATACAGATTAAAAGGAGCTAAGATCATAACCCCATTAATCATATTGATGATAGCACCATTTGAAGTAAGGTCATGGGAACAAAACCATAGATGCAATAAAAGTGCAGCAAATTGAAATCAGTAGTCTCTCGAAAATATCTACTCTGAATAGATTAGCTTTGGATTTTTTATATAAGGAAGGGGGTGTAAGTGTAGTCATAAATGTAAGTTGTTGTAGTTTTGTTAATCTAGAGAAACGAGTGGAAACAGATATACAGGCGATTGTAAACCACAATCAGATATTACATCAGATTTCTTTAGATGATACTTCTTGTGGATTTAAAGAAATATGGGATAAATTAACTTTCTGGTTACCAGATCTAAATTGGCTTAAACATTTGTTTGTAATATTGTTGGAATAATTGTAATATTGCTATGCATAATACTCTGCAATTGTTGTTACAAAATACTAAGACCTTTAAGTAAGATTGCTCATGTCAACGAGTTACAAGTAGAGAATTATGATCAGAATGTGATCAGAACAGATGAACTTAATTATGATCCAATTAAGAAGGAGGTTCTGAAATATCTGGAAATTTTACCACAAATCAATGGTGAAAAAAAAAAAAAAACAAAAACAACCAAAAGGGGGAATTGTGATGAATATACTGGTGATTTGTGTTAAAATTGTAAGACTTAGAGTGCACTGGGATTAAGGGTCAGGATCTTGTGAGGCCTGTTTAGAGGGTAAAGGGAAAGAAACCTATCTTGCAGACTTGCAAGGATACTGTCTGGTTAATTGGAGACATCACGGCTGAGAAGGAGCTGTCTTAAAGATAAACATTCAGAACTAGGAATTTGTTTTCTTCAGATAAGAAGCCTGCACAATTGAGCATGTGTGAAAGTGGATGCTTTGACCCTTACCACACTGAATGTAGGGAGAAGGGATTTATATGTTATCTCACCAGTTCGCTATAATTTTACACACCTAGAAGGAAAATCAAAATTCATAACAACACAACATGCATTTTCATTTTCGATTGAAAACATCAACAAATGGTACCAATAAGAGATCAGTATTACTAGGATGAGCAAAAACGCATTATTATGGGTAATTTTTATATTGGGCAAGGCAATGAAGCTCTTTTGCTCTTGCTGATTGCCTGCAAGTTTTCTGTCTGTGAAGCTAGAGCCCGGCCAGATCTACCTTTACAGATTAAAGAAATCTTGCT
Source organism: Melanerpes formicivorus (assembly GCF_026170545.1). NCBI lineage: Eukaryota > Metazoa > Chordata > Aves > Piciformes > Picidae > Melanerpes > Melanerpes formicivorus. The sequence continues at coordinate 247,088 of NW_027142591.1, read as the reverse complement.
ACCATTAAACAAATTATGATTTTTGACCATCCTAGAGAAAATAAAGGTGCAACATAACAGGTAATAATGAATTGATTAAACTTTTCCAGACGTGTCTGATAGGGACACCCAGACTTAATGTAAATATGTTTGTTAATTATAGTAGTAAGTTTTAAGGCTCTTAGGTATCATTGTACTCATTTTGATTATTGTTAAGCTTGTTATAATTGTATTGTGCAAAGTGTTCAAAGAATAACCTCCAAGGCCTTACTTGCACAAAAGAAAAACGGGGGAATTGTTGAGGATTGTTTTGAGCAAGAGGGGCCTTGGGTCCCAGGAACGCTTGTGCAATTCAGGCCTTGAAGAATTCTCTGTTGATAATATAGTGGCGGAGTAGGAGATGTGAGAAAGTGCTGATTGCTTGGTATGCTGAAGTCCAGCTGCCTCTGAGATGGGAGGCAAGCAAGATAAGGAGGAGGTGAGATCTGGGAAAGAGAGTAATTAGGCCGGATAGAAGAATTCCACAGAGTTGTGAAAACAATGATGTAACCTTTTAGAGAGCAACCAATAGTATGTTGCCAAGTGGGCATAATTATAGCAAACTGTATATAAGATGTGTCTGATGCTCAATAAAGTTGGATTCCGCTGATCACATTGGTCGTTAAAACGGCCCCTTCTTGCAGTACTGCCCCAACCCAGACCCCATCCCCAGCCCTGCCCCAGCCCTGTCCCTCAGCCCAGCCCCAGCCCCAGCCCGGCCCCAGCCCTGACCCAGCACCGGCCCCAGCCCCAGCCCCACCCTCGGCACCAGCCCAGCCCCAGCCCCAGCCCCAGTCCTGCCCCATCCCAGCCCCCATCCCCAGCCCTGCCCCAGCCCTGACCCCTGCCCAGCCCAGCCCAGCCCAGCCCCAGCCACAGCCCAGCCCCAGCCCTGGCCCCAGCCCCACCCTCGGCACCAGTCCTGCCCCAGCCCCAGCCCCAAACTTGGCCCCAGCCCAGCCCCAGTTCCTGACCTGACCCAGGCCTGCACCAGCCCCGGCCCCGGCCCCAGCCTTGGCCGCAGCCCAGCCCAGCCCTAGCCCTGCCCCTAGCCCAGCACAAGCCCTGCCCCAGCCGCAGCCCCATCCCTGCCCCATCATTAGCCCTAGCCCAGCCCCAGCCCCAGCCCCTGCCCCAGCCCTGCCCCAGCCCCAGCCCTAGTCCCAGCACTGCCCCTGCCCTACCCCAGCCCAGTCCCAGTCCCAGCCCAACCACAGCGCTGCCCTAGGCCCAGCCCGGCCCCAGCCCTGCCCCCAGCCCAGCCCCACCCCATGGCCCAGCCTCCAGCCTAGCCCTGCCCCAGCCCCGGACCCAATCCAGCCAAATCCCCAGCCCCAAACTCAGTCCCTGCCCTTCTCCCAGCCCCGGCCCTAGCCCCGGCCCCAGCCCTACCCCAGCCCTGCCCCAGCCTCGGACCCAGCCCTGGACCCAGCCCCAGCCCCAGCCCAGCTCCAGCTCAGCCCTGCTCCAACCCAGCCCCAGCCCTACCCAAGCCCCAGCTCTGTCCCCAGCCCCAGCCACAGCCCAGACCCAGCCCTGGACCCAGTCCCAGCCCCAGCCCTGTCCCAGTCCCCGACCCAGCCCCAGCCCCAGCACTGCCCAAGACCCAGCCCCAGCCTTGACTCCAGCCCTGCCCCAGCCCAGCCCCAGTTACAGCTCAGCCCCAGTCCTGGACCCAGCCCCAGCCCTAGCCCAGCCCCTGCCACAGCCCAGCCCCAGCCCCAGGCTAGCCCCAGCTCTGCCCCACCCCCGGCCCCATCCCCGGCCCCAGCCCAGCCCTAGACCGGCCCTGCCCTCAGCCGAGCCCCAGCCCAGCCCCAGCCCCAGCCCTGCCCCAGCCCCAGTCCTGTCCCATCCCAGCCCCAGTCCTGCCCCACCCTGCCCCAGCCCAGCCCCAGCCCCAGCCCCTGCCCCAGCCCTGCCCCAGCCCCAGCCCCAGCCCCAGTCCTGCCCCAGCCCTGCCCCAGCCCCGGCCCCAGCCCTACCCCAGTCCTGCCCCAGCCTCGGGCCCGGCCCTGCTCCTGGCCCAGCTCAGACCTCAGGCCAGCCCCACCCTCGGCCACTGCCCAGCCCCACACCAGCCCTGCCCCAGCCCAGCCCCAGCCACAGCCCAGCCGCAGCCCTGGACCCAGCCCCCAGTACCAGCCTCAGCCCCAGCCCCGGCCACAGCCCAGACCACAGCCCTAGTCCCAGCCCTGCCCCAGCACTACCCCAGGCCAGATCCCAGCCCAGGCCCACCCTCGGCCCCAGCCCAGCCCCAGCCCCAGCCCCAGCCCTGCCCCAGCCACAGCCCAGCCCCAGCCCTGGAACCAGCCCCAGGCCCAGCCCCATCCTCAGGCTCGGCTCCAGCCCAGCCCCAGCCCCAGGCCCAGCCCAGCCCTAGCCCTGCCCCCAGCCCAGCACAAGCCCTGCCCCAGCCCTGCCCCAGCCCCAGCCCTAGTCCCAGCACTGCCCCTGCCCTACCCCAGACCAGTCCCAGTCCCAGCCCAGCCCCAGCCCTGCCCTCAGCCCAGCCCCAGCCCGGCCCCAGGCCCAGTCCTGCCCCAGCCCAGCCCCCATCCTCAGCCCAGCCCCACCCCATGGCCCAGCCTCCAGCCTAGCCCTGCCCCAGCCCCGGCTCCAACCCAGCCCCATCCCCAGACCCAAACTCAGTCCCTGCCCTTCTCCCAGCCCCGGCCCTAGCCCTGGCCCCAGCCCTACCCCAGCCCTGCCCCAGCCTCGGGCCCAGCCCTGGACCCAGCCCCAGCCCCAGCCCAGCTCCAGCCCAGCCCTGCTCCAACCCAGCCCCAGCCCTACCCAAGCCCCAGCTCTGTCCCCAGCCCCAGCCACAGCCCAGACCCAGCCCTGGACCCAGTCCCAGCCCCAGCCTTGTCCCAGTCCCCGACCCAGCCCCAGCCCCAGCCCCAGCCCTGCCCAAGACCCAGCCCCAGCCTTGGCTCCAGCCCTGCCCCAGCCCAGCCCCAGTTACAGCTCAGCCCCAGTCCTGGACCCAGCCCCAGCCCCAGCCCAGCCCCAGCCCAGCCCCTGCCACAGCCCAGCCCCAGCCCCAGGCTAGCCCCAGCCCCAGCCCCTGCCGCAGCCCCAGCCCCAGTCCTGCCCCAGCCCTGCCCCAGCCCCGGCCCCAGCCTACCCCAGCCCTGCCCCAGCCCCGGCCCCAGCCCTACCCCAGCCCTGCCCCAGCCCCTGCCCCAGCCCTGCCCCAGCCCCAGCCCCAGTCCTGCCCCACCCCCGGCCCCATCCCCGGCCCCAGCCCTGCCCCAGCCCAGCCCCAGCCCCAGCCCCTGCCGCAGCCCCAGCCCCAGTCCTGCCCCAGCCCAGCCCCAGCCCTGGACCCAGCCCTGCCCCAGCCCAGCCCCAGCCCCAGCCCTAGCCCTGTCCCCAGCCCCGGCCTGTGCCCCTGCCCCCAGCCCAGCCACAGCCCTGTCCGCAGCCCCAGCCCCAATCCCACCCCAAGCCTCGGCCCCAGCCCAGCCCTAGCCCAGCCCTGCCCCAGCCTGGCCTCAGCCCTGCCCCAGCTCCGGCCCTAGCCCCACCCCAGCCCAAGCCCCAGACACAGCCACAGCCCCATCCTGGTCCCCAGCCCAGCCCAGCCCAGCCCCGCCCAGCCCCATCCCCATCCCTGACCCCAACCCCATCCCCAGCCCAGCCCCAGCCCTTCCCCAGCCCCACCCCCAGCCTCGGCCCTAGCCCAGCCCTAGCCCAGTCCTGCTCCAGCCCAGCCCCCAGCCCCAGCCCTAGCCCCACCCTCGGCCCCAGCCCAGCTCCAGCCCCAGGCCCGGCCCCTGCCCAGCCCTAACCTAGCCCTGCCCCAGCCCAGTCCCCAGCCCCAGCCCTGCCCCAGCCCTGCCCTCAACCCAGTGCCAGCCCCAGCCCGACCCCAGCCCGACACCAGCCCCGCCCCAGCCCCGGCCCCAGCCCTGCCCAAGCTTCAGTCCCAGACCCAGCCCCGGCCCCAGCCCAGCCCCAGCCACAGCCCAGCCGCAGCCCTGGACCCAGCCCCCAGTACCAGCCTCAGCCCCAGCCCCGGCCACAGGCCAGACCACAGCCCTAGTCCCAGCCCTGCCCCAGCACTACCCCAGGCCAGATCCCAGCCCAGGCCCACCCTCGGCCCCAGCCCAGCCCCAGCCCCAGCCCCAGCCCTGCCCCAGCCACAGCCCAGCCCCAGCCCTGGAACCAGCCCCAGGCCCAGCCCCGGCCTCAGGCTCGGCTCCAGCCCAGCCCCAGCCCCAGGCCCAGCCCAGCCCTAGCCCTGCCCCCAGCCCAGCACAAGCCCTGCCCCAGCCCTGCCCCAGCCCCAGCCCTAGTCCCAGCACTGCCCCTGCCCTACCCCAGACCAGTCCCAGTCCCAGCCCAGCCCCAGCCCTGCCCTCAGCCCAGCCCCAGCCCGGCCCCAGGCCCAGTCCTGCCCCAGCCCAGCCCCCATCCTCAGCCCAGCCCCACCCCATGGCCCAGCCTCCAGCCTAGCCCTGCCCCAGCCCCGGCTCCAACCCAGCCCCATCCCCAGACCCAAACTCAGTCCCTGCCCTTCTCCCAGCCCCGGCCCTAGCCCTGGCCCCAGCCCTACCCCAGCCCTGCCCCAGCCTCGGACCCAGCCCTGGACCCAGCCCCAGCCCCAGCCCAGCTCCAGCCCAGCCCTGCTCCAACCCAGCCCCAGCCCTACCCAAGCCCCAGCTCTGTCCCCAGCCCCAGCCACAGCCCAGACCCAGCCCTGGACCCAGTCCCAGCCCCAGCCCTGTCCCAGTCCCCGACCCAGCCCCAGCCCCAGCCCCAGCCCTGCCCAAGACCCAGCCCCAGCCTTGGCTCCAGCCCTGCCCCAGCCCAGCCCCAGTTACAGCTCAGCCCCAGTCCTGGACCCAGCCCCAGCCCCAGCCCAGCCCCAGCCCAGCCCCTGCCACAGCCCAGCCCCAGCCCCAGGCTAGCCCCAGCCCCAGCCCCTGCCGCAGCCCCAGCCCCAGTCCTGCCCCAGCCCAGCCCCAGCCCCTGCCGCAGCCCCAGCCCCAGTCCTGCCCCAGCCCTGCCCCAGCCCCGGCCCCAGCCTACCCCAGCCCTGCCCCAGCCCCGGCCCCAGCCCTACCCCAGCCCTGCCCCAGCCCCTGCCCCAGCCCTGCCCCAGCCCCAGCCCCAGTCCTGCCCCACCCCCGGCCCCATCCCCGGCCCCAGCCCTGCCCCAGCCCAGCCCCAGCCCCAGCCCCTGCCGCAGCCCCAGCCCCAGTCCTGCCCCAGCCCAGCCCCAGCCCTGGACCCAGCCCTGCCCCAGCCCAGCCCCAGCCCCAGCCCTAGCCCTGTCCCCAGCCCCGGCCTGTGCCCCTGCCCCCAGCCCAGCCACAGCCCTGTCCGCAGCCCCAGCCCCAATCCCACCCCAAGCCCCGGCCCCAGCCCAGCCCTAGCCCAGCCCTGCCCCAGCCTGGCCTCAGCCCTGCCCCAGCTCCGGCCCTAGCCCCACCCCAGCCCAAGCCCCAGACACAGCCACAGCCCCATCCTGGTCCCCAGCCCAGCCCAGCCCAGCCCCGCCCAGCCCCATCCCCATCCCTGACCCCAACCCCATCCCCAGCCCAGCCCCAGCCCTTCCCCAGCCCCAGCCCCAGCCTCGGCCCTAGCCCAGCCCTAGCCCAGTCCTGCTCCAGCCCAGCCCCCAGCCCCAGCCCTAGCCCCACCCTCGGCCCCAGCCCAGCTCCAGCCCCAGGCCCGGCCCCTGCCCAGCCCTAACCTAGCCCTGCCCCAGCCCAGTCCCCAGCCCCAGCCCTGCCCCAGCCCTGCCCTCAACCCAGTGCCAGCCCCAGCCCGACCCCAGCCCGACCCCAGCCCTGCCCCAGCCCCGGCCCCAGCCCTGCCCCAGCTTCAGTCCCAGCCCCAGCCCCGGCCCCAGCCCTGCTCCAGCCAGCCCCAGCCCAAGGCCCAGCCTCAAGCCCAGCCCTTCCCCAGCCCTGGCCCCAATCCAGCCCCAGCCCAGCCCCAACCCTTCCCCAGCCCCAGCCCCAGCCTCGGCCCTAGCCCAGCGCTAGCCCAGCCCTAGCCCAGCCCTGTCCGCAGCCCAGCCCCAGCCCAGCCCCAGCCCTGCCCTCACCCCAGCCCCAGCCCCAGCCCGACCCCAGCCCTGCCCCAGCCCCGGCCCCAGCCCCAGCCCAGCCCCAGCCCTGGCCCTAGCCCTGTCCCCAGCTCCATCCCCTACCCCAGCCCTGGCTTCTACCCAGCCCCGGCCCCAGCCCAGCCCCAGCCCCAGCCCTAGCCCTGTCCCCAGCCCCGGCCTGTGCCCCTGCCCCCAGCCCAGCCACAGCCCTGTCCGCAGCCCCAGCCCCAATCCCACCCCAAGCCCCAGCCCCAGCCACAGCCCCATCCCGGCCCCCAGCCCAGCCCAGCCCAGCCCCATCCCCATCCCTGACCCCAACTCCATCCCCAGCCCAGCCCCAGCCCTTCCCCAGCCCCAGCCCCAGCCTCGGCCCTAGCCCAGCCCTAGCCCAGGCCTGTCCGCAGCCCAGCCCCAGCCCAGCCCCAGCCCCAGTCCTGCCCCAGCCCAGCCCCCAGCCCCAGCCCTAGCCCCACCCTCGGCCCCAGCCCGGCTCCAGCCCCAGCCCCGGCCCCTGCCCAGCCCCCACCCCAGCCCTGGACCCTGTCCCAGCCCCAGACCTGCCCCAGCCCTGTCCCAGCCCTGGCTCCTGCCCCATCCTTGGCCCCAGCCCTGCCCCAGCCCCAGCCCTAACCCCACTTTCAGCCCCAGCCCAGCTCCAGCCCCAGCCTTGCCCCATCCCAGCCACAGCCCCAGCCCTGGACCCAGCCCCATCCCCAGCCCCAGCCCAGCCCCAGCCCAGCCCCAGCCCTGGACCCAGCCCCAGCCCCAGCCCCACCCTTGGCCCCAGCCCAGCCCCAGCCACAGCCCAGCCCCAGCCCTGGACCCAGCCCTGCCCCAGCCCAGCCCCAGCCACAGCCCAGCCCCTGCCCTGGACCCAGCTCCAGCCCCAGCCCAGCCCTAGCCCAGCCCTGACCCAGCCTCCGCCCTGCACCAGCTCCAGACCTAGCCCAGCCCTGCCCTCAGCCCAGCCCCAGGTCTGGATCCAGCCCCAGCCTTGCCCCAGCTCGGGCCCCAACCCTGTCCATAGCCCCGGCCCCTGCGCCAGCCCCACCCTCGGCCCCAGCCCAGCCCCAGCCACAGCCCAGCCCTAGCCCAATCCCTGCCCCCAGCCCAGCCCCAGCCCTGGACCCAGCCCCAGCCCTGCCTTGAACCCAGCCCTAGTCCGGCCCCAGCCCCGCCCCAGCTCCGGCCCAAGCCCTGTCCCCAGCCCAGGCCCCTGCCCCAGCCCCAGTCCTGCCCCATCCCAGCCCCCATCCCCAGCCCTGCCCCAGCCCTGCCCTCAGCCCTGCCCCTGCCCCAGCCCGGCCCCAGCCTAGCCTCCAGCCCCAGCCCCAGCCCCAGCCCTGCCCCAGCCCAGCCCCCATCCCCAGCCCTGCCCCAGCCCTGCCCTCACCCCAGCCCCCACTCCAGCCCTGGACCCTGTCCCAGTCCCAGACCTGCCCCAGCCCTGCCCTCAGCCCAGCCCCAGCCCGGCCCCAGGCCCAGTCCTGCCCCAGCCCAGCCCCCATCCCCAGCCCAGCCCCACCCCATGGCCCAGCCTCCAGCCTAGCCCTGCCCCAGCCCCGGCTCCAACCCAGCCCCATCCCCAGACCCAAACTCAGTCCCTGCCCTTCTCCCAGCCCCGGCCCTAGCCCTGGCCCCAGCCCTACCCCAGCCCTGCCCCAGCCTCGGACCCAGCCCTGGACCCAGCCCCAGCCCCAGCCCAGCTCCAGCCCAGCCCTGCTCCAACCCAGCCCCAGCCCTACCCAAGCCCCAGCTCTGTCCCCAGCCCCAGCCCCAGCCCAGACCCAGCCCTGGACCCAGTCCCAGCCCCAGCCCTGTCCCAGTCCCCGACCCAGCCCCAGCCCCAGCCCTGCCCAAGACCAAGCCCCAGCCTTGGCTCCAGCCCTGCCCCAGCCCAGCCCCAGTTACAGCTCAGCCCCAGTCCTGGACCCAGCCCCAGCCCCAGCCCAGCCCCAGCCCAGCCCCTGCCACAGCCCAGCCCCAGCCCCAGGCTAGCCCCAGCCCCAGCCCCTGCCGCAGCCCCAGCCCCAGTCCTGCCCCAGCCCAGCCCCAGCCCCAGCCCCTGCCGCAGCCCCAGCCCCAGTCCTGCCCCAGCCCTGCCCCAGCCCCGGCCCCAGCCTACCCCAGCCCTGCCCCAGCCCCGGCCCCAGCCCTACCCCAGCCCTGCCCCAGCCCCTGCCCCAGCCCTGCCCCAGCCCCAGCCCCAGTCCTGCCCCACCCCCGGCCCCATCCCCGGCCCCAGCCCTGCCCCAGCCCAGCCCCAGCCACAGCCCCTGCCGCAGCCCCAGCCCCAGTCCTGCCCCAGCCCAGCCCCAGCCCCAGCCCCTGCCGCAGCCCCAGCCCCAGTCCTGCCCCAGCCCTGCCCCAGCCCCGGCCCCAGCCTACCCCAGCCCTGCCCCAGCCCCGGCCCCAGCCCTACCCCAGCCATGCCCCAGCCCCTGCCCCAGCCCTGCCCCAGCCCCAGCCCCAGCCCCAGTCCTGCCCCAGGCCTGCCCCAGCCTCGGGCCCGGCCCTGCTCCTGGCCCAGCTCAGACCTCATGCCAGCCCCACCCTCGGCCCCAGCCCTACCCCAGCCCTGCCCCAGCCCCTGCCCCAGCCCTGCTCCAGCCCCAGCCCCAGCCCCAGTCCTGCCCCAGCCCTGCCCCAGCCCCGGCCCCAGCCCTGCCCCAGCCCAGCCCCAGCCACAGACCAGCCGCAGCCCTGGACCCAGCCCCCAGTACCAGCCCCAGCCCCAGCCCCGGCCACAGCCCAGACCGCAGCCCTAGTCCCAGCCCTGCCCCAGCACTACCCCAGGCCAGATCCCAGCCCAGCCCCACCCTCGGCCCCAGCCCAGCCCCAGCCCCAGCCCTGGACCCAACCCCAGCCCCAGCCCAGGCCTCAGGCTCAGCTCCAGCCCAGCCCCAGCCCCAGCCCCAGCCCAGCCCCAGCCCAGGCCCCAGGCCCAGCCCCAGCCCCATCCCAGCCCCCAGCCCTAGTCCCAGCCCAGCCCCTGCCCTACCCCAGCCCAGCCCCTGCCCTACCCCAGCCCAGTCCCAGTCCCAGCCCAGCCCCAGCCCTGCCCCAGCCCAGCCCCCATCCCCAGCCCGGCCCCAGCCCTGCCCCCAGCCCAGCCCCACCCCATGGCCCAGCCTCCAGCCTAGCCCTGCCCCAGTCCCGGACCCAATCCAGCCCCAGCCCCAGCCCCAAACTCAGTCCCTGCCCTTCTCCCAGCCCCGGCCCTAGCCCCGGCCCCAGCCCTACCCCAGCCCTGCCCCAGCCTCGGGCCCAGCCCTGGACCCAGTCCCAGCCCCAGCCCTGTCCCAGTCCCCCACCCAGCCCCAGACCCAGCCCCAGCCTTGGCTCCAGCCCTGCCCCAGCCCAGCCCCAGTTACAGCTCAGCCCCAGTCCTGGACCCAGCCCCAGTCCCAGCCCCGGCCCCAGGCTCGGCTCCAGCCCAGCCCCAGCCCCAGCCCCAGCCCAGCCCCAGCCCCAGCTCCAGCCCAGCCCCAGCCCAGGCCCCAGGCCCAGCCCCAGCCCCATCCCTGCCCCCAGCCCACCCCCAGCCCCAGCCTAGCCCCAGCCCTGCCCCAGCCCCAGTCCCAGCCCCGGCCCCAGGCTCGGCTCCAGCCCAGACCCAGCCCCAGCCCCAGCCCAGCCCCAGCCCCAGCTCCAGCCCAGCCCCAGCCCAGGCCCCAGGCCCCAGGCCCAGCCCCAGCCCCAGCCCCATCCCAGCCCCCAGCCCTAGTCCCAGCACTGTCCCTGCCCTACCCCAGCCCAGTCCCAGTCCCAGCCCACACAGCCCTGCCCCAGCCCCAGCCCCCATCCCCAGCCCGGCCCCAGCCCTGCCCGCAGCCCAGCCCCACCCCATGGCCCAGCCTCCAGCCTAGCCCTGCCCCAGCCCCGGACCCAATCCAGCCCCATCCCCAGCCCCAAACTCAGTCCCTGCCCTTCTCCCAGCCCCGGCCCTAGCCCCGGCCCCAGCCCTACCCCAGCCCTGCCCCAGCCTCGGGCCCAGCCCTGGACCCAGCCCCAGCCCCAGCCCAGCTCCAGCCCAGCCCTGCTCCAACCCAACCCCAGCCCTACCCAAGCCCCAGCTCTGTCCCCAGCCCCAGCCACAGCCCAGACCCAGCCCTGGACCCAGTCCCAGCCCCAGCCCTGTCCCAGTCCCCCACCCAGCCCCAGACCCAGCCCCAGCCTTGACTCCAGCCCTGCCCCAGCCCAACCCCAGTTACAGCTCAGCCCCAGTCCTGGACCCAGCCCCAGCCCCGGCCCCAGGCTCGGCTCCAGCCCCAGGCCCAGCCCCAGCCCCAGCCCAGCCCCTGCCCAGGCCCCAGGCCCAGCCCCAGCCCCAGCCCCATTCCTGCCCCCAGCCCAGCCCCATCCCTGCCCCCAGCCCAGCCCCAGCCCCAGCCTAGCCCCAGCCCTGCCCCAGCCCCTGCCCCAGCCCTGCCCCAGCCCCAGCCCCAGCCCCAGTCCTGCCCCAGCCCTGCCCCAGCCTCGGGCCCGGCCCTGCTCCTGGCCCAGCTCAGACCTCAGGCCAGCCCCACCCTCGGCCCCAGCCCTACCCCAGCCCTGCCCCAGCCCCTGCCCCAGCCCTGCTCCAGCCCCAGCCCTGTTGTCGGGCAAGAGGGGACATGGGTCCCAGGAACACCTGTGCAATTCAGGCCTTGAAGAATTCTCTGTTGATAATATAGTGGCGGAGTGGGAGATGTGAGAAAGTGCTGATTGCTTGGTATGCTGAAACCCAGCTGCCCCTGAGATGGGAGGCAAGCAAGATAAGGAGGAGGCGAGATCTGGGAAAGAGAGCAATTAGGCCGGATAGAAGAATTCCAGAGAGTTGTGAAAACAATGATGTAACCTTTTAGAAAGCAACCAATAGTATGTTGCCAAGTGGGCATAATTATAGCAAACTGTATATAAGATGTGTCTGATGCTCAATAAAGTGGAATCCGCTGATCAAATTGGTCGTTAAAGCGGCCCCCTTCTTGCAGTAAGTGGCGCTCGAACACGGGACCCTAATGAAGACAAACGTTAGGGTTTAAGAAGTTCTTCGGGACTTGGGAGATTCGCAGTAAGCCGGGAGGCAAGAAGAAGGCCGGCCCGGGATAGCAGTACCGGAGGCTGCAAGAAAAGGGAAGACAGCCTTGAAGCCGAAGACGCTGTAGAGCCGGAAACTGCTTAAACGAGGACTGTGCGCACAGGTATTAACGTTTAAATACGGATATGGATAGGCAGGCAGCGTATGATTTAATTATATGCTTTTTAGAAAAGCGACAGTGTAAGTTAAATTTTACAAAGGAGTTGGTGCCGCTGTTAAGCTATGCAGGAGAGTTAGGATATTTTAAGGACCCAAATGAGGTGTTTGAAAGATTGCAGTGGAAAAAGTCTGGACAAGACTTGTGGCTGCATGGCTTAGATGATGAAAAACGAGCAAAGGAGTGTGGAAAATGGTGGAAGATGATTATGTCAGCACTGGATCAGCATCGTGCTGAGCAAATGACAGCTTATCAAGCCAGGGTACGATTAGATTATACGGACCCAAATGGAGCAAGTGTTACACATTCTGGGTTGCCTTTGTCAGAAGAGGTTCAGGATTATTTAAGAAAGGAGAAGGCTGCGTGTGTAAAAGGGCTAGGTGGCAGAGTCGAATTACAATCTGTAACACAGGACTCTGCTGAGGAGCCTTCCCTGTCTCTTTTAGCTGAGCAAATTGTACAGGACAAGAAAGTAGGCGAGGGAGAGAAGACAAACAGGGCGATAGATCCTGGAGGTGGTGTTAAAGATCATGCAAGAAAGCACGCAGAGTATTGGCGAAAGGTTGCAGAACACTTAAATGCCGAAGGAGATCAGGAAGGGCTTAGCCGGCTGGCTGCTTCACATCGAGCTTTTCCAGTAATGTATACACAGGTCCCTGGGGAGCAAAATGTTGTTCAGGCTGATGTAACTCAATTGCCATGGAAATTGTTATCTCAATTAAGACAGACTGAGAGTCAGTTTGGGGTTCAATCTGAACCAGCTAGACAGATGATTGATTTTATTTATATGAACTATAATATGTTACCTAGAGATTCTTATAATGTTATGAAGCTGATCCTAACAGCATCTCAATTTATGACATTTTTGAATGAGTGGGAACACCTAGCTAGACAATCAGCTGGAGTAAAAAGACAGCAAAACGATCTATTATTTGGTGTAACAGTAGATCAGTTGTGTGGAACGGGACAGAATGAGAGACCAGAGTTGCAGGCACTTTTACAGCCGCCTGTTTTGCAAGCATCAGCCCAGATAGTAAGGAGGGCTTTTGACAAGCAGAAGGATGGAAATGCAAATCCTCACTATATGGGAATTAAGCAAGGTAGACAGGAACCTCTTGGTGAATTTGTGGATAAGTTGCTTGCCGCACTTAGAGCAGCAAGCGTAGGAGAAGGTATCCGAGAGGCAATTTTAAGGCAGTGTTTAATGCAGAATGGGAACCAGCAGACGCAGCAGCTTATTACATCAGCAGATCCTAGATGGACGGTAGCCGAATTGTTGCAGAGGGCTCAGGACTTGCCAAGCAATCCGATGGCCATGTTGACGGAGGTGAGTGATAAGGGATTACTAAAACAGGCTGAGGTGTTGTCAATGACAATGACAAAACAGCTTGAGCATAGTCAACAGGTTATGGCAGCCTTAGTACCTTTGCGCACAGACTCGAAAGGGCAAGGCCGACCCTATAAGCAGTCATCAGACGAAATACAGTGTCATCGAAAAGCGTAAGGCGGAGATATCGTCTAAAGTAATGCCTGGACTTTTGGCCCATAGATCCGCTTTAGGGCATTTCCCTAGCGGAGATAGTTATTTTGATGAAGCTTGTTGGAGAGAATACAGGAACAAGCTGTGGGACTTGTTTATAGATGGTGATAAAACTGCTATAAAGCTGCAAAAGTCGTGGCGAGAATGCATGAACTGTGTTAAAACCTACGAACTGAAACAGCGAATGGCTGCTGCAGTTAGAGCAACTTTGTCAGGACGAGATGCAGCGCCAGGTGTATCTGAGTTGCAGCTGAAAGATGTGTCTGAGAACTGTCGACCGATCGACCGGGGCCGCCCCCGATACATCTTGCGGCGACCACACCGCGTTTACCAGCCGTCACCACTGCCGTTTGCACACAGCGGGGAACCTTCCTCTGACATCGCCAGCGACGGCTCGGACTCGGAAGACAATATCGGCAGCGAGGAATTCAAACAGCGCCGACTTTGCTTTACGGCCCCTCTTAGAAAAAATGGAGCGCTTGGAGGCTCGCGGTTACAGCGTTCCTGCCACCGCACTCCTCCCGCGAGCCCTGCCGGCCCCCGCGGATACCGACGGCTCCGACCAAGGCGGTACCGGCTGACGCACCACCGACACCGACAGCGCCGACAGTAGCAGCGGAGCAGCTGCCACGGCAGCAGCCCCCACCCCTTTCCCCCGCAGCGGCTTTAGCCGCACTACTCTGTTTTGATTTAAAGCAAAACTACTCATTTTGTCATTTCTGATTGTAACGTCTTTCAGAGATTTGTTATTTAGAGTTTTGTTAAGTTTTTCTAATAATCATAATGAATAAGTAAGCATTTGGTATTTATAAGTACTTAGTACATAGTAATTGCAGTAAGGTGTATGCACTTAGTTAAGAGTTCAAATTGTAAGATTTTCTTTTGGTTCGAACCTTCTTAGTTGTCTGCCTAGGCATTTCAAAGGAGCTCCATGTAATATAGTTAAGGAATGTATAAACAGGTTTTAATTTTGGAAAGTGTTTTTTAGTTAATGTAACAATTTTATTTCTTTTTAGACACTGATTTGATGGATTAATTTTAACATAGTTTTTTAAGGTTTTAAGGATTTTTTGGTATTAGCATAAGTTAAGGTTTGTAGCAAATAGGTATTAATTTTAACAACTATTCCTTCACTAATGTGCAGAAGAACCAAGACTGAGAGGAAACAGCATTTCCCATGAAGTCGAACATCGATCACAATAACTGTTATGATAATCTGGGGTCAAAAGCATCAATCAAAAAAAATATTTTGTCCTGAATGCTGAATTTGAAAATAGGCAGTTTGGGCTGGTAAATACAGAAAACCTATTTTGTGGTGAGAAAAAGGATTTAAATCCCCATGGAAAATTATTGAAAGGGATTGGCATAAGTGGGAAATAAAGACTAGAGAAATTTTCGTTGGGAAATATCAGGAATAATTAAAAGGATTAGTAAAAGGAAAAGTAAGAGACATAAGATTTTGAAGGAAGAGGAATTGAAATAACAAAAGCACAATGGGAAATGGTAAACAAACTAACCAAGGAAGTAGAGAAGAGACTCCAAATGGAATTTTGAAGTGGGTTAAGGAGTTAAAAAATCTGCAGGGCTCCTGATGAATGTAACTGCTGCCGAGAAGAAAATACACCCGGCTGCTGGTTGCACCCCAGCAGGCTGAGGAGGCAGAGTTCACATATACTGCTGGAGCCTAATTTTGATCCTAACCCTATTTGTACATAAGTAGTCCAATCGAAATCAAAAACCACGTTCCCATGTGTGGAATCTTGATCAGACCGGAGAGAAAAGACTTGAACTTGAAAAAGCAATGGTAAATTTTTCTGCTACAGTTGAAATCATGGTAAATGCAAGCACAGATGCAATAAAAGTGCAGCAAATTGAAATCAATAATCTCTCGAAAATATGTACTCCGAATAGATTAGCTTTGGATTTTCTATATGTTAAGGAAGGGGGTGTATGTGTAGTCATAAATGTAAGTTGTTGTAGTTATGTTAATCTAGATAAACGAGTGGAAACAGATTTACAGGCGATTGTAAACCACAATCAGATATTACATCAGATTTCTTTAGATGATACTTCTTCTGGATTTAAAGAAATATGGGATAAGTTAACTTTCTGGTTACCAAACCTAAATTGGCTTAAACATTTGTTTGTAATATTGTTGGAATAATTGTAATATTGCTATGCATAATACTCTGCAATTGTTGTTACAAAATACTAAGACCTTTAAGTAAGATTGCTCATGTCAATGAGTTACAAGTAGAGAATTATGATCAGAATGTGATCAGAACAGATGAACTTAATTATGATCCAATTAAGAAGGTTCTGAAATATCTGGAAATTTTACCACAAATCAATGGTGAAAAAAAAAAAAAAACAAAAACAACCAAAAGGGGGAATTGTGATGAATATACTGGTGATTTGTGTTAAAATTGTAAGACTTAGAGTGCACTGGGATTAAGGGTCAGGATCTTGTGAGGCCTGTTTAGAGGGTAAAGAGAAAGAAACCTATCTTGCAGACTTGCAAGGGCACTGTCTGGTTAATTGGAGACACCACGGCTGAGAAGGAGCTGTCTTAAAGATAAACATTCAGAACTGGGAATTTGTTTTCTTCAGATAAGAAGCCTGCACAATTGGGCATGTGTGAAAGTGGATGCTCTGACCCTTACCACACTGAATGTAGGGAGAAGGGATTTATATGTTATCTCACCAGTTCGCTATAATTTTACACACCTAGAGGGAAAATCAAAATTCATAACAACACAACATGCATTATCATTTTCGATTGAAAACATCAACAAATGGTACCAATAAGAGATCAATATTACTAGGATGAGCAAAAACGCATTATTATGGGTAATTTTTATATTGGGCAAGGCAGTGAAGCTCTTTTGCTCTTGCTGATTGCCTGCAAGTTTTCTGTCTGTGAAGCTAGAGCCTGGCCAGATCTACCTTTACAGATTAAAGAAATCTTGCTACCATTAAACAAATTATGATTTTTGACCATCCTAGAGAAAATAAAGGTGCAACATAACAGGTAATAATGAATTGATTGAACTTTTTCAGACGTGTCTGATAGGGATACCCAGACTTAATGTTAATATGTTTGTTAATTATAGTAGTAAGTTTTAAGGTTCTTAGGTATCATTGTACTCATTTCGATTATTGTTAAACTTGTTTATAATTGTAATATGAAAAGTGTTCAAAGAATAACTTCCAAGGCCTTACTTGCACAAAAGAAAAACGGGGGAATTGTTGTCGGGCAAGAGGGGACATGGGTCCCAGGAACACCTGTGCAATTCAGGCCTTGAAGAATTCTCTGTTGATAATATAGTGGCGGAGTGGGAGATGTGAGAAAGTGCTGATTGCTTGGTATGCTGAAACCCAGCTGCCCCTGAGATGGGAGGCAAGCAAGATAAGGAGGAGACGAGATCTGGGAAAGAGAGCAATTAGGCCGGATAGAAGAATTCCAGAGAGTTGTGAAAACAATGATGTAACCTTTTAGAAAGCAACCAATAGTATGTTGCCAAGTGGGCATAATTATAGCAAACTGTATATAAGATGTGTCTGATGCTCAATAAAGTGGAATCCGCTGATCAAATTGGTCATTAAAGCGGCCCCCTTCTTGCAGTACAGCCCCAGCCCCAGTCCTGCCCCAGCCCTGCCCCAGCCCCGGCCCCAGCCCTGCCCCAGCCCTGCCCCAGCCACAGCCCAGCCACAGCCCTGGACCCAGCCCCCAGAACCAGCCCCAGCCCCAGCCCCGGCCACAGCCCAGACCACAGCCCTAGTCCCAGCCCTGCCCCAGCACTACCCCAGGCCAGATCCCAGCCCAGCCCCACCCTCGGCCCCAGCCCAGCCCCAGCCCCAGCCCTGCCCCAGCCACAGCCCAGCCCCAGCCCTGGACCCAGCCCCAGCCCCAGCCCCGGCCTCAGGCTCAGCTCCAGCCCAGCCCCAGCCCCAGCCCAGCCCCAGCCCAGGCCCCAGGCCCAGCCCCAGCCCCATCCCAGCCCCCAGCCCTAGTCCCAGCCCAGCCCCTGCCCTACCCCAGCCCAGTCCCAGTCCCAGCCCAGCCCCAGCCCTGCCCCCAGCCCAGCCCCACCCCATGGCCCAGCCTCCAGCCTAGCCCTGCCCCAGCCCCGGACCCAATCCAGCCCCATCCCCAGCCCCAAACTCAGTCCCTGCCCTTCTCCCAGCCCCGGCCCTAGCCCCGGCCCCAGCCCTACCCCAGCCCTGCCCCAGCCTCGGGTCCAGCCCTGGACCCAGTCCCAGCCCCAGCCCTGTCCCAGTCCCCCACCCAGCCCCAGACCCAGCCCCAGCCTTGGCTCCAGCCCTGCCCCAGCCCAGCCCCAGTTACAGCTCAGCCCCAGTCCTGGACCCAGCCCCAGTCCCAGCCCCGGCCCCAGGCTCGGCTCCAGCCCAGCCCCAGCCCCAGCCCCAGCCCAGCCCCAGCCCCAGCTCCAGCCCAGCCCCAGCCCAGGCCCCAGGCCCAGCCCCAGCCCCATCCCTGCCCCCAGCCCAGCCCCAGCCCCAGCCTAGCCCCAGCCGTGCCCCAGCCCCAGCCCCGGCCACAGCCCAGACCACAGCCCTAGTCCCAGCCCAGCCCCAGCACTACCCCAGGCCAGATCCCAGCCCAGCCCCACCCTCGGCCCCAGCCCAGCCCCAGACCCAGCCCCAGCCCTGCCCCAGCCACAGCCCAGCCCCAGCCCTGGACCCAGCCCCAGCCCCAGCCCCGGCCTCAGGCTCAGCTCCAGCCCAGCCCCAGCCCCAGCCCCAGCCCCAGCCCAGCCCCAGCCCAGGCCCCAGGCCCAGCCCCAGCCCCAACCCCATCCCAGCCCCCAGCCCTAGTCCCAGCCCAGCCCCTGCCCTACCCCAGCCCAGTCCCAGTCCCAGCCCAGCCCCAGCCCTGCCCCCAGCCCAGCCCCACCCCATGGCCCAGCCTCCAGCCTAGCCCTGCCCCAGCCCCGGACCCAATCCAGCCCCATCCCCAGCCCCAAACTCAGTCCCTGCCCTTCTCCCAGCCCCGGCCCTAGCCCCGGCCCCAGCCCTACCCCAGCCCTGCCCCAGCCTCGGGCCCAGCCCTGGACCCAGTCCCAGCCCCAGCCCTATCCCAGTCCCCCACCCAGCCCCAGACCCAGCCCCAGCCTTGGCTCCAGCCCTGCCCCAGCCCAGCCCCAGTTACAGCTCAGCCCCAGTCCTGGACCCAGCCCCAGTCCCAGCCCCGGCCCCAGGCTCGGCTCCAGCCCAGCCCCAGCCCAGCCCAGCCCAGCCCCAGCCACAGCCCAGCCCCAGCCCTGGCCCCAGCCCCACCCTCGGCACCAGTCCTGCCCCAGCCCCAGCCCCAAACTTGGCCCCAGCCCAGCCCCAGTTCCAGACCTGACCCAGGCCTGCACCAGCCCCGGCCCCGGCCCCAGCCTTGGCCGCAGCCCAGCCCAGCCGTAGCCCTGCCCCTAGCCCAGCACAAGCCCTGCCCCAGCCGCAGCCCCATCCCTGCCCCATCATTAGCCCTAGCCCAGCCCCAGCCCCAGCCCCTGCCCCAGCCCTGCCCCAGCCCCAGCCCTAGTCCCAGCACTGCCCCTGCCCTACCCCAGCCCAGTCCCAGTCCCAGCCCAACCACAGCGCTGCCCTAGGCCCAGCCCGGCCCCAGCCCTGCCCCCAGCCCAGCCCCACCCCATGGCCCAGCCTCCAGCCTAGCCCTGCCCCAGCCCCGGCCCCAATCCATCCAAATCCCCAGCCCCAAACTCAGTCCCTGCCCTTCTCCCAGCCCCGGCCCTAGCCCCGGCCCCAGCCCTACCCCAGCCCTGCCCCAGCCTCGGACCCAGCCCTGGACCCAGCCCCAGCCCCAGCCCAGCTCCAGCCCAGCCCTGCTCCAACCCAGCCCCAGCCCTACCCAAGCCCCAGCTCTGTCCCCAGCCCCAGCCACAGCCCAGACCCAGCCCTGGACCCAGTCCCAGCCACAGCCCTGTCCCAGTCCCTGACCCAGCCCCAGCCCCAGCACTGCCCAAGACCCAGCCCCAGCCTTGACTCCAGCCCTGCCCCAGCCCAGCCCCAGTTACAGCTCAGCCCCAGTCCTAGACCCAGCCCCAGCCCCAGCCCAGCCCCTGCCACAGCCCAGCCCCAGCCCCAGGCTAGCCCCAGCTCTGCCCCACCCCCGGCCCCGTCCCCGGCCCCAGCCCAGCCCTAGACCGGCCCTGCCCTCAGCCGAGCCCCAGCCCAGCCCCAACCCCAGCCCTGCCCCAGCCCCAGTCCTGTCCCATCCCAGCCCCAGTCCTGCCCCACCCTGCCCCAGCCCAGCCCCAACCCCAGCCCTGCCCCAGCCCCAGTCCTGTCCCATCCCAGCCCCAGTCCTGCCCCACCCTGCCCCAGCCCTGCCCCAGCCCCAGCCCCAGCCCCAGCCCCAGTCCTGCCCCAGCCCTGCCCCAGCCCCGGCCCCAGCCCTACCCCAGTCCTGCCCCAGCCTCGGGCCCGGCCCTGCTCCTGGCCCAGCTCAGACCTCAGGCCAGCCCCACCCTCGGCCACTGCCCAGCCCCACACCAGCCCTGCCCCAGCCCAGCCCCAGCCCCAGCCCAGCCCCAGCCCAGGCCCCAGGCTCAGCCCCAGCCCCAGCCCCATCCCAGCCCCCAGCCCTAGTCCCAGCACTGTCCCTACACTACCCCAGCCCAGTCCCAGTCCCAGCCCAGCCCCAGCCCTGCCCCAGCCCAGCCCCCATCCCCAGCCCGGCCCCAGCCCTGCCCCCAGCCCAGCCCCACCCCATGGCCCAGCCTCCAGCCTAGCCCTGCCCCAGCCCCGGACCCAATCCAGCCCCATCCCCAGCCCCAAACTCAGTCCCTGCCCTTCTCCCAGCCCCGGCCCTAGCCCCGGCCCCAGCCCTACCCCAGCCCTGCCCCAGCCTCGGGCCCAGCCCTGGACCCAGCCTCGGGCCCAGCCCTGGACCCAGTCCCAGCCCCAGCCCTGTCCCAGTCCCCCACCCAGCCCCAGACCCAGCCCCAGCCTTGGCTCCAGCCCTGCCCCAGCCCAGCCCCAGTTACAGCTCAGCCCCAGTCCTGGACCCAGCCCCAGTCCCAGCCCCGGCCCCAGGCTCGGCTCCAGCCCAGACCCAGCCCCAGCCCCAGCCCAGCCCCAGCCCCAGCTCCAGCTCCAGCCCAGCCCCAGCCCAGGCCCCAGGCCCAGCCCCAGCCCAGCCCCAGCCCAGGCCCCAGGCCCCAGGCCCAGCCCCAGCCCCAGCCCCATCCCAGCCCCCAGCCCTAGTCCCAGCACTGTCCCTGCACTACCCCAGCCCAGTCCCAGTCCCAGCCCATACAGCCCTGCCCCAGCCCCAGCCCCCATCCCCAGCCCGGCCCCAGCCCTGCCCGCAGCCCAGCCCCACCCCATGGCCCAGCCTCCAGCCTAGCCCTGCCCCAGCCCCGGACCCAATCCAGCCCCATCCCCAGCCCCAAACTCAGTCCCTGCCCTTCTCCCAGCCCCGGCCCTAGCCCCGGCCCCAGCCCTACCCCAGCCCTGCCCCAGCCTCGGGCCCAGCCCTGGACCCAGCCCCAGCCCCAGCCCAGCTCCAGCCCAGCCCTGCTCCAACCCAACCCCAGCCCTACCCAAGCCCCAGCTCTGTCCCCAGACCCAGCCACAGCCCAGACCCAGCCCTGGACCCAGTCCCAGCCCCACCCCTGTCCCAGTCCCTGACCCAGCCCCAGACCCAGCCCCAGCCTTGACTCCAGCCCTGCCCCAGCCCAACCCCAGTTACAGCTCAGCCCCAGTCCTGGACCCAGCCCCAGCCCCGGCCCCAGGCTCGGCTCCAGCCCAGCCCCAGCCCCAGCCCCAGCCCAGCCCCTGCCCAGGCCCCAGGCCCAGCCCCAGCCCCAGCCCCAGCCCCATTCCTGCCCCCAGCCCAGCCCCATCCCTGCCCCCAGCCCAGCCCCAGCCCCAGCCTAGCCCCAGCCCTGCCCCAGCCCCTGCCCCAGCCCTGCCCCAGCCCCAGCCCCAGCCCCAGTCCTGCCCCAGCCCTGCCCCAGCCTCGGGCCCGGCCCTGCTCCTGGCCCAGCTCAGACCTCAGGCCAGCCCCACCCTCGGCCCCAGCCCTACCCCAGCCCTGCCCCAGCCCCTGCCCCAGCCCTGCTCCAGCCCCAGCCCTGTTGTCGGGCAAGAGGGGACATGGGTCCCAGGAACACCTGTGCAATTCAGGCCTTGAAGAATTCTCTGTTGATAATATAGTGGCGGAGTGGGAGATGTGAGAAAGTGCTGATTGCTTGGTATGCTGAAACCCAGCTGCCCCTGAGATGGGAGGCAAGCAAGATAAGGAGGAGGCGAAATCTGGGAAAGAGAGCAATTAGGCCGGATAGAAGAATTCCAGAGAGTTGTGAAAACAATGATGTAACCTTTTAGAAAGCAACCAATAGTATGTTGCCAAGTGGGCATAATTATAGCAAACTGTATATAAGATGTGTCTGATGCTCAATAAAGTGGAATCCGCTGATCAAATTGGTCGTTAAAGCGGCCCCCTTCTTGCAGTAAGTGGCGCTCGAACACGGGACCCTAATGAAGACAAAGGTTAGGGTTTAAGAAGTTCTTCGGGACTTGGGAGATTCGCAGTAAGCCGGGAGGCAAGAAGAAGGCCGGCCCGGGATAGCAGTACCGGAGGCTGCAAGAAAAGGGAAGACAGCCTTGAAGCCGAAGACGCTGTAGAGCCGGAAACTGCTTAAACGAGGACTGTGCGCACAGGTATTAACGTTTAAATACGGACATGGATAGGCAGGCAGCGTATGATTTATTTAAATGCTTTTTAGAAAAGCGACAGTGTAAGTTAAATTTTACAAAGGAGTTGGTGCCGCTGTTAAGCTATGCAGGAGAGTTAGGATATTTTAAGGACCCAAATGAGGTGTTTGAAAGATTGCAGTGGAAAAAGTCTGGACAAGACTTGTGGCTGCATGGCTTAGATGATGAAAAACGAGCAAAGGAGTGTGGAAAATGGTGGAAGATGGTTATGACAGCATTGGATCAGCATCGTGCGGAGCAAATGGCAGCTTATCAAGCCAGGGTACGATTAGATCATACGGACCCAAATGGAGCAAGTGTTACACATTCTGGGTTGCCTTTGTCAGAAGAGGTTCAGGATTATTTAAGAAAGGAGAAGGCTGCGTGGCTAGGTGGCAGAGTTGAATTACAATCTGTAACACAGGACTCTGCTGAGGAGCCTTCCCCGTCTCTTTTAGCTGAGCAAATTGTAGAGGAGAAGAAAGTAGGTGAGGGAGAGGAGACAAACAGGGCGGTAGATCCTGGAGGTGGTGTTAAAGATCATGCAAGAAAGCACACAGAATATTGGCAAAAGCTTGCAGAGCTGGCTGCTTCACATCAAGCTTTTCCAGTAATGTATACACAGGTCCCTGGGGAGCAAAATGTTGTTCAGGCTGATGTAACTCAATTGCCATGGAAATTGTTATCTCAATTAAGACAGACTGAGAGTCAGTTTGGGGTTCAATCTGAACCAGCTAGACAGATGACTGATTTTATTTATATGAACTATAATATGTTACCTAGAGATTCTTATAATGTTATGAAGCTGATCCTAACAGCATCTCAATTTATGACATTTTTGAATGAGTGGGAACACCTAGCTAGACAAGCAGCTGGAGTACAAAGACAGCAAAACGATCCATTATTTGGTGTAACAGTAGATCAGTTGTGTGGAACGGGACAGTATGAGAGACCAGAGTTACAGGCACTTTTACAGCCGTCTGTTTTGAAAGCATCAGCCCAGATAGTAAGGAGGGCTTTTGAAAAGCAGAAGAATGGAAATGCAAATCCTCACTGTATGGGAACTAAGCAAGGTAGACAGGAACCTCTTGGTGAATTTGTAGATAAGTTGCTTGCCGCACTTAGAGCAGCAAGCGTAGGAGAAGGTATCCGAGAGGCAATTTTAAGGCAGTGTTTAATGCAGAATGGGAACTAGCAGACGCAGCAGCTTATTACATCAGCAGATCCTAGATGGACGGTAGCCGAATTGTTGCAGAGGGCTCAGGACTTGCCAAGCAATCCGATGGCCATGTTGACGGAGGTGAGTGATAAGGGATTACAAAAACAGGCTGAGGTGTTGTCAATGACAATGACAAAACAGCTTGAGCATAGTCAACAGGTTATGGCAGCCTTAGTACCTTTGCGCATAAACTCGAAAGGGCAAGGCCGACCCTATAAGCAGTCATCAGGCGAAATACAGTGTCATCGAAAAGCGTAAGGCGGAGATATCGTCTAAAGTAATGCCTGGACTTTTGGCCCATAGATCCGCTTTAGGGCATTTCCCTAGCGGAGATAGTTATTTTGATGAAGCTTGTTGGAGAGAATACAGGAACAAGTTGTGGGACTTGGTTATAGATGGTGAGAAAACTGCTATAAAGCTGCAAAAGTAGTGGCGAGAATGCATGAACTGTGTTAAAACCTACGAACTGAAACAGCGAATGGCTGCTGCAGTTAGAGCAACTTTGTCAGGACAAGATGCAGCGCCAGGTGTATCTGAGTTGCAGCTGAAAGATGTGTCTGAGAACTGTCGACCGATCGACCGGGGCCACCCCCGATACATCTTGCGGCGACCACACCGCGTTTACTAGCCGTCACCACTGCCGTTTGCACACAGCGGGGAAAAAGCCAGAAAAAGGCAGTTCAGTGTGTTCGACCCCTTTTTATCAACACCTTCCTCTGACATCGCCAGCGACGGCTCGGATTCGGAAGACAACGCCGGCAGCGAGGAATTCAAACAGCGCCGACTTTGCTTTACGGCCCCTCTTAGAAAAAATGGAGTGCTTGGAGGCTTGCGGTTACAGCGTTCCTGCCACTGCACTCCTCCCGCGAGCCCTGCCGGCCCCTGCGGATACCGACGGCTCCGACCAAGGCGGTACCGGGCTGATGCACCACCAACACCGACAGCACCGACAGTAGCAGCGGAGCAGCTGCCATGGCAGCAGCCCCCACCCCTTTCCCCTGCAGCGGCTTTAGCTGCACTACTCTGTTTTGATTTAAAGCAACAGTACTCATTTTGTCATTTCTGATTGTAGCATCTTTCAGAGATTTGTTATATAGAGTTTTGTTAAGTTTTTCTAATAAGCATAATGAATAAGTAAGCATTTGGTATTTATAAGTACTTAGTACATAGTAATTGCAGTAAGGTGTATGTACTTAGTAAAGAGTTCAAATTGTAAGATTTTCTTTTGGTTCGAACCTTCTTAGTTGTCTGCCTAGGCATTTCAAAGGAGCTCCATGTAATATAGTTAAGGAATGTATAAACAGGTTTTAATTTTGGAAAGTGTTTTTTAGTTAATGTAACAATTTTATTTCTTTTTAGACACTGATTTGATGGATTAATTTTAACATAGTTTTTTAAGGTTTTAAGGATTTTTTGGTATTAGCATAAGTTAAGGTTTGTAGTAAATAGGTATTAATTTTAACAACTATTCCTTCACTAATGTACAGAAGAATCAAGACTAAGAGGAAACAGCATTTCCCGTGAAGTCGAACATCGATCACAATAACTGTTATGATAATCGGGGGTCAAAAGCATCAATCAAAAAAATATTTTGTCCTGAATGCTGAATTAGAAAATAGGCAGTTTGGGCTGGTAAATACAGAAAACCTATTTTGTGGTGAGAAAAAGGATTTAAATCCCCATGGAAAATTATTGAAAGGGATTGGCATAAGTGGGAAATAAAGACTAGAGAAATTTTAGTTGGGAAATATCAGGAATAATTAAAAGGATTAGTAAAAGGACAAACAAAAAAAAAACCAAACTAACCAAGGAAGTAGAGAAGAGACTCCAAATGGAATTTTGAAGTGGGTTAAGGAGTTAAAATCTGTAGGGCTCCTGAAGAATGTAACTGCTGCCGAGAAGAAAATACACCCGGCTGCTGGTTGCACCCAGTAGGCTAAGGAGGCAGAGTTAACATATACTGGTGGAGCCTAATTTTGATCCTAACCCTATTTGCACATAAGGAGTCCAATCGAGATCAAAAACCACGTTCCCATGTGTGGATGAATTCTCTTTCAACATCAGTAATGATATACAGATGAAAAGGAGCTAAGATCATAGCCCCATTAATCATATTGATGATAGCACCATTTGAAGTAAGGTCATGGGAACAAAACCATAGATGCAATAAAAGTGCAGCAAATTGAAATCAGTAGTCTCTCGAAAATATCTACTCTGAATAGATTAGCTTTGGATTTTTTATATAAGGAAGGGGGTGTAAGTGTAGTCATAAATGTAAGTTGTTGTAGTTTTGTTAATCTAGAGAAACGAGTGGAAACAGATTTACAGGCGATTGTAAACCACAATCAGATATTACATCAGATTTCTTTAGATGATACTTCTTGTGGATTTAAAGAAATATGGGATAAATTAACTTTCTGGTTACCAGATCTAAATTGGCTTAAACATTTGTTTGTAATATTGTTGGAATAATTGTAATATTGCTATGCATAATACTCTGCAATTGTTGTTACAAAATACTAAGACCTTTAAGTAAGATTGCTCATGTCAACGAGTTACAAGTAGAGAATTATGATCAGAATGTGATCAGAACAGATGAACTTAATTATGATCCAATTAAGAAGGAGGTTCTGAAATATCTGGAAATTTTACCACAAATCAATGGTGAAAAAAAAAAAAAACAAAAACAACCAAAAGGGGGAATTGTGATGAATATACTGGTGATTTGTGTTAAAATTGTAAGACTTAGAGTGCACTGGGATTAAGGGTCAGGATCTTGTGAGGCCTGTTTAGAGGGTAAAGGGAAAGAAACCTATCTTGCAGACTTGCAAGGATACTGTCTGGTTAATTGGAGACATCACGGCTGAGAAGGAGCTGTCTTAAAGATAAACATTCAGAACTAGGAATTTGTTTTCTTCAGATAAGAAGCCTGCACAATTGAGCATGTGTGAAAGTGGATGCTTTGACCCTTACCACACTGAATGTAGGGAGAAGGGATTTATATGTTATCTCACCAGTTCGCTATAATTTTACACACCTAGAGGGAAAATCAAAATTCATAACAACACAACATGCATTTTCATTTTCGATTGAAAACATCAACAAATGGTACCAATAAGAGATCAGTATTACTAGGATGAGCAAAAACGCATTATTATGGGTAATTTTTATATTGGGCAAGGCAATGAAGCTCTTTTGCTCTTGCTGATTGCCTGCAAGTTTTCTGTCTGTGAAGCTAGAGCCTGGCCAGATCTACCTTCACAGATTAAAGAAATCTTGCTACCATTAAACAAATTATGATTTTTGACCATCCTAGAGAAAATAAAGGTGCAACATAACAGGTAATAATGAATTGATTAAACTTTTCCAGACGTGTCTGATAGGGACACCCAGACTTAATGTAAATATGTTTGTTAATTATAGTAGTAAGTTTTAAGGCTCTTAGGTATCATTGTACTCATTTTGATTATTGTTAAGCTTGTTATAATTGTATTATGCAAAGTGTTCAAAGAATAACCTCCAAGGCCTTACTTGCACAAAAGAAAAATGGGGGAATTGTTGAGGATTGTTTTGAGCAAGAGGGGCCTTGGGTCCCAGGAACGCTTGTGCAATTCAGGCCTTGAAGAATTCTCTGTTGATAATATAGTGGCGGAGTAGGAGATGTGAGAAAGTGCTGATTGCTTGGTATGCTGAAGTCCAGCTGCCTCTGAGATGGGAGGCAAGCAAGATAAGGAGGAGGTGAGATCTGGGAAAGAGAGTAATTAGGCCGGATAGAAGAATTCCACAGAGTTGTGAAAACAATGATGTAACCTTTTAGAGAGCAACCAATAGTATGTTGCCAAGTGGGCATAATTATAGCAAACTGTATATAAGATGTGTCTGATGCTCAATAAAGTTGGATTCCGCTGATCACATTGGTCGTTAAAACGGCCCCTTCTTGCAGTACTGCCCCAACCCAGACCCCATCCCCAGCCCTGCCCCAGCCCTGTCCCTCAGCCCAGCCCCAGCCCCAGCCCGGCCCCAGCCCTGACCCAGCACCGGCCCCAGCCCCAGCCCCACCCTCGGCACCAGCCCAGCCCCAGCCCCAGCCCCAGTCCTGCCTCATCCCAGCCCCCATCCCCAGCCCTGCCCCAGCCCTGACCCCTGCCCAGCCCAGCCCAGCCCAGCCCCAGCCACAGCCCAGCCCCAGCCCTGGCCCCAGCCCCACCCTCGGCACCAGTCCTGCCCCAGCCCCAGCCCCAAACTTGGCCCCAGCCCAGCCCCAGTTCCAGACCTGACCCAGGCCTGCACCAGCCCCGGCCCCGGCCCCAGCCTTGGCCGCAGCCCAGCCCAGCCCTAGCCCTGCCCCTAGCCCAGCACAAGCCCTGCCCCAGCCGCAGCCCCATCCCTGCCCCATCCCCAGCCCTAGCCCAGCCCCAGCTGCAGCCCAGCCCCAGCACTGACCCCAGCCCGGTCCCAGCACAGCCCCAGCCCCAGCCCCTGCCCCAGCCCTGCCCCAGCCCCAGCCCTAGTCCCAGCACTGCCCCTGCCCTACCCCAGCCCAGTCCCAGTCCCAGCCCAGCCCCAGCCCTACCCTAGGCCCAGCCCGGCCCCAGCCCTGCCCCCAGCCCAGCCCCACCCCATGGCCCAGCCTCCAGCCTAGCCCTGCCCCAGCCCCGGACCCAATCCAGCCAAATCCCCAGCCCCAAACTCAGTCCCTGCCCTTCTCCCAGCCCCGGCCCTAGCCCCGGCCCCAGCCCTACCCCAGCCCTGCCCCAGCCTCGGACCCAGCCCTGGACCCAGCCCCAGCCCTAGCCCAGCTCCAGCCCAGCCCTGCTCCAACCCAACCCCAGCCCTACCCAAGCCCCAGCTCTGTCCCCAGCCCCAGCCACAGCCCAGACCCAGCCCTGGACCCAGTCCCAGCCCCAGGCCCTGTCCCAGTCCCCGACCCAGCCCCAGCCCCAGCCCTGCCCAAGACCCAGCCCCAGCCTTGACTCCAGCCCTGCCCCAGCCCAGCCCCAGTTACAGCTCAGCCCCAGTCCTGGACCCAGCCCCAGCCCCAGCCCAGCCCCTGCCACAGCCCAGCCCCAGCCCCAGGCTAGCCCCAGCTCTGCCCCACCCCCGGCCCCATCCCCGGCCCCAGCCCAGCCCTAGACCGGCCCTGCCCTCAGCCGAGCCCCAGCCCAGCCCCAGCCCCAGTCCTGCCCCAGCCCCAGTCCTGTCCCATCCCAGCCCCAGTCCTGCCCCACCCTGCCCCAGCCCAGCCCCAGCCCCAGC
Source organism: Melanerpes formicivorus (assembly GCF_026170545.1). Classification (NCBI taxonomy): domain Eukaryota; kingdom Metazoa; phylum Chordata; class Aves; order Piciformes; family Picidae; genus Melanerpes; species Melanerpes formicivorus. Next base: position 219,018 of record NW_027142591.1, on the reverse strand, counting down.
ACCTGCCCCAGCCCTGCCCCAGCCCCAGCCCCAGCCCCAGTCCTGCCCCAGCCCTGCCCCAGCCCCGGCCCCAGCCCTACCCCAGTCCTGCCCCAGCCTCGGGCCCGGCCCTGCTCCTGGCCCAGCTCAGACCTCAGGCCAGCCCCACCCTCGGCCACTGCCCAGCCCCACACCAGCCCTGCCCCAGCCCAGCCCCAGCCACAGCCCAGCCGCAGCCCTGGACCCAGCCCCCAGTACCAGCCTCAGCCCCAGCCCCAGCCCCGGCCACAGCCCAGACCACAGCCCTAGTCCCAGCCCTGCCCCAGCACTACCCCAGGCCAGATCCCAGCCCAGGCCCACCCTCGGCCCCAGCCCAGCCCCAGCCCCAGCCCCAGCCCTGCCCCAGCCACAGCCCAGCCCCAGCCCTGGAACCAGCCCCAGCCCCAGCCCCACCCTCGGCACCAGCCCAGCCCCAGCCCCAGCCCCAGTCCTGCCTCATCCCAGCCCCCATCCCCAGCCCTGCCCCAGCCCTGACCCCTGCCCAGCCCAGCCCAGCCCAGCCCCAGCCACAGCCCAGCCCCAGCCCTGGCCCCAGCCCCACCCTCGGCACCAGTCCTGCCCCAGCCCCAGCCCCAAACTTGGCCCCAGCCCAGCCCCAGTTCCAGACCTGACCCAGGCCTGCACCAGCCCCGGCCCCGGCCCCAGCCTTGGCCGCAGCCCAGCCCAGCCCTAGCCCTGCCCCTAGCCCAGCACAAGCCCTGCCCCAGCCGCAGCCCCATCCCTGCCCCATCCCCAGCCCTAGCCCAGCCCCAGCTGCAGCCCAGCCCCAGCACTGACCCCAGCCCGGTCCCAGCACAGCCCCAGCCCCAGCCCCTGCCCCAGCCCTGCCCCAGCCCCAGCCCTAGTCCCAGCACTGCCCCTGCCCTACCCCAGCCCAGTCCCAGTCCCAGCCCAGCCCCAGCCCTACCCTAGGCCCAGCCCGGCCCCAGCCCTGCCCCCAGCCCAGCCCCACCCCATGGCCCAGCCTCCAGCCTAGCCCTGCCCCAGCCCCGGACCCAATCCAGCCAAATCCCCAGCCCCAAACTCAGTCCCTGCCCTTCTCCCAGCCCCGGCCCTAGCCCCGGCCCCAGCCCTACCCCAGCCCTGCCCCAGCCTCGGACCCAGCCCTGGACCCAGCCCCAGCCCTAGCCCAGCTCCAGCCCAGCCCTGCTCCAACCCAACCCCAGCCCTACCCAAGCCCCAGCTCTGTCCCCAGCCCCAGCCACAGCCCAGACCCAGCCCTGGACCCAGTCCCAGCCCCAGGCCCTGTCCCAGTCCCCGACCCAGCCCCAGCCCCAGCCCTGCCCAAGACCCAGCCCCAGCCTTGACTCCAGCCCTGCCCCAGCCCAGCCCCAGTTACAGCTCAGCCCCAGTCCTGGACCCAGCCCCAGCCCCAGCCCAGCCCCTGCCACAGCCCAGCCCCAGCCCCAGGCTAGCCCCAGCTCTGCCCCACCCCCGGCCCCATCCCCGGCCCCAGCCCAGCCCTAGACCGGCCCCTGCCCTCAGCCGAGCCCCAGCCCAGCCCCAGCCCCAGTCCTGCCCCAGCCCCAGTCCTGTCCCATCCCAGCCCCAGTCCTGCCCCACCCTGCCCCAGCCCAGCCCCAGCCCCAGCACCTGCCCCAGCCCTGCCCCAGCCCCAGCCCCAGCCCCAGTCCTGCCCCAGCCCTGCCCCAGCCCCGGCCCCAGCCCTACCCCAGTCCTGCCCCAGCCTCGGGCCCGGCCCTGCTCCTGGCCCAGCTCAGACCTCAGGCCAGCCCCACCCTCGGCCACTGCCCAGCCCCCACACCAGCCCTGCCCCAGCCCAGCCCCAGCCACAGCCCAGCCGCAGCCCTGGACCCAGCCCCCAGTACCAGCCTCAGCCCCAGCCCCAGCCCCGGCCACAGCCCAGACCACAGCCCTAGTCCCCAGCCCTGCCCCAGCACTACCCCAGGCCAGATCCCAGCCCAGGCCCACCCTCGGCCCCAGCCCAGCCCCAGCCCCAGCCCCAGCCCTGCCCCAGCCACAGCCCAGCCCCAGCCCTGGAACCAGCCCCAGCCCCAGCCCCGGCCTCAGGCTCGGCTCCAGCAAAGCCCCAGACCCCAGGCCCAGCCCAGCCCTAGCCCTGCCCCCAGCCCAGCACAAGCCCTGCCCCAGCCCTGCCCCAGCCCCAGCCCTAGTCCCAGCACTGCCCCTGCCCTACCCCAGACCAGTCCCAGTCCCAGCCCAGCCCCAGCCCTGCCCTCAGCCCAGCCCCAGCCCGGCCCCAGGCCCAGTCCTGCCCCAGCCCAGCCCCCATCCCCAGCCCAGCCCCACGCCATGGCCCAGCCTCCAGCCTAGCCCTGCCCCAGCCCCGGCTCCAACCCAGCCCCATCCCCAGACCCAAACTCAGTCCCTGCCCTTCTCCCAGCCCCGGCCCTAGCCCTGGCCCCAGCCCTACCCCAGCCCTGCCCCAGCCTCGGGCCCAGCCCTGGACCCAGCCCCAGCCCCAGCCCAGCTCCAGCCCAGCCCTGCTCCAACCCAGCCCCACCCCTACCCAAGCCCGAGCTCTGTCCCCAGCCCCAGCCACAGCCCAGACCCAGCACTGGACCCAGTCCCAGCCCCAGCCCCTGTCCCAGTCCCCGACCCAGCCCCCAGCCCCAGCCCTGCCCAAGACCCAGCCCCAGCCTTGGCTCCAGCCCTGCCCCAGCCCAGCCCCAGTTACAGCTCAGCCCCAGTCCTGGACCCAGCCCCAGCCCCAGCCCAGCCCCAGCCCAGTCCCTGCCACAGCCCAGCCCCAGCCCCAGGCTAGCCCCAGCCCCAGCCCCTGCCGCAGCCCCAGCCCCAGTCCTGCCCCAGCCCAGCCCCAGCCCCTGCCGCAGCCCAGCCCCAGTCCTGCCCCAGCCCTGCCCCAGCCCCGGCCACCAGCCTACCCCAGCCCTGCCCCAGCCCCGGCCCCAGCCCTACCCCAGCCCTGCCCCAGCCCCTGCCCCAGCCCTGCCCCAGCCCCAGCCCCAGTCCTGCCCCACCCCCCGGCCCCATCCCCGGCCCCAGCCCTGCCCCAGCCCAGCCCCAGCCCCAGCCCCAGTCCTGCCCCACCCCCCGGCCCCATCCCCGGCCCCAGTCCTGCCCCAGCCCAGCCCCAGCCCCAGCCCCTGCCGCAGCCCCAGCCCCAGTCCTGCCCCAGCCTTGCCCCAGCCCCGGCCCCAGCCTACCCTAGCCCTGCCCCAGCCCCGGCCCCAGGCCCTACCCCAGCCCTGCACCAGCCCCTGCCCCAGCCCTGCCCCAGCCCCAGCCCCCAGCCCCAGTCCTGCCCCAGCCCCTGCCCCAGCCTCGGGCCCGGCCCTGCTCCTGGCCCAGCTCAGACCTCAGGCCAGCCCCACCCTCGGCCCCAGCCCTACCCCAGCCCTGCCCCCAGCCCCTGCCCCAGGCCTGCTCCAGCCCCAGCCCCAGCCCCAGTCCTGCCCCAGCCCTGCCCCAGCCCCCGGCCCCAGCCCTGCCCCAGCCCCGGCCACAGCCCAGACCGCAGCCCTAGTCCCAGCCCTGCCCCAGCACTACCCCCAGGCCAGATCCCAGCCCAGCCCCAAAACTCGGCCCCAGCCCAGCCCCAGCCCCAGACCCAGCCCCAGCCCTGCCCCAGCCACAGCCCTGCCCCAGCCCTGGACCCAGCCCCAGCCCCAGCCCCGGCCTCAGGCTCAGCTCCAGCCCAGCCCCAGCCCCAGCCCCAGCCCAGTCCCAGCCCAGGCCCCAGGCCCAGCCCCAGCCCCATCGAGCCCCCAGCCCTAGTCCCAGCCCAGCCCCTGCCCTACCCCAGCCCAGTCCCAGTCCCCAGCCCAGCCCCAGCCCTGCCCCAGCCCAGCCCCCATCCCCAAGCCCGGCCCCAGCCCTGCCCGCAGCCCAGCCCCACCCCATGGCCCAGCCTCCAGCCTAGCCCTGCCCCAGCCCCGGACCCAATCCAGCCCCATCCCCAGCCCCAAACTCAGTCCCTGCCCTTCTCCCAGCCCCGGCCCTAGCCCCGGCCCCAGCCCATACCCCAGCCCTGCCCCAGCCTTGGGCCCAGCCCTGGACCCAGCCCCAGCCCCAGCCCAGCTCCAGCCCAGCCCTGCTCCAACCCAGCCCCAGCCCTACCCAAGCCCCAGCTCTGTCCCCAGCCCCAGCCACAGCCCAGACCCAGCCCTGGACCGAGTCCCAGCCCCAGCCCTGTCCCAGTCCCCGACCCAGCCCCAGAACCAGCCCCAGCCTTGGCTCCAGCCCTGCCCCAGCCCAGCCCCAGTTACAGCTCAGCCCCAGACTGGACCCAGCCCCAGCCCTGCCCCAGCCCCAGCCCCAGCCCAGCCCCCAGCCCCAGCTCCAGCCCAGCCCCAGCCCCAGCCCCATCCCTGCCCCCAGCCCAGCTCCAGCCCCAGCCTAGCCCCAGCCCTGCCCCAGCCCCAGTCCCAGCCCCAGCCCCGACCCCAGGCTCGGCTCCAGCCCAGCCCCAGCCCCAGTCCAAGCCCCAGCCCCAGCCCCAGCCCCAGCCCCAGCCCCATCCCTGCCCCCAGCCCCAGCCCCAGCCTAGCCCCAGCCCTGCCCCAGGCCCCAGTCCCAGCCCCGGCCCCAGGCTCGGCTCCAGCCCAGCCCCAGCCCCAGCCCAGCCCCAGCCCCAGCTCCAGCCCAGCCCCATCCCAGCCCCCAGCCCTAGTCCCAGCACTGTCCCTGCCCTACCCCAGCCCAGTCCCAGTCCCAGCCCATACAGCCCTGCCCCAGCCCCACCCCCCATCCCCAGCCCGGCCCCAGCCCTGCCCCCAGCCCAGCCCCCACCCCATGGCCCAGCCTCCAGCCTAGCCCTGCCCCATCCCCGGCCCCAATCCAGCCCCATCCCCAGCCCCAAACTCAGTCCCTGCCCTTCTCCCAGCCCCGGCCCTAGCCCCGGCCCCAGCCCTACCCCAGCCCTGCCCCAGCCTCGGGCCCAGCCCTGGACCCAGCCCCAGCCCCAGCCCAGCTCCAGCCCAGCCCTGCTCCAACCCAACCCCAGCCCTACCCAAGCCCCAGCTCTGTCCCCAGCCCCAGCCACAGCCCAGACCCAGCCCTGGACCCAGTCCCAGCCCCAGCCCTGTCCCAGTCCCCCACCAGCCCCAGCCCCAGCCCCAGCCTTGACTCCAGCCCTGCCCCAGCCCAGCCCCAGTTACAGCTCAGCCCCAGTCCTGGACCCAGCCCCAGCCCCCAGCCCAGCCCTGGCCCCAGGCTCGGCTCCAGCCCAGCCCCAGCCCCAGCCCCAGCCCAGCCCCTGCCCAGGCCCCAGGCCCAGCCCCAGCCCCAGCCCCATTCCTGCCCCCAGCCCAGCCCCATCCCTGCCCCCAGCCCAGCCCCAGCCCCAGCCTAGCCCCAGCCCTGCCCCAGCCCCTGCCCCAGCCCTGCCCCAGCCCCAGCCCCAGCCCCAGTCCTGCCCCAGGGCCCGGCGCCTGCCCCAGCCTCGGGCCCCGGCCCTGCTCCTGGCCCAGCTCAGACCTCAGGCCAGCCCCACCCTCGGCCCCAGCCCTACCCCAGCCCTGCCCCAGCCCCTGCCCCAGCCCTGCTCCAGCCCCAGCCCTGTTGTCGGGCAAGAGGGGACATGGGTCCCAGGAACACCTGTGCAATTCAGGCCTTGAAGAATTCTCTGTTGATAATATAGTGGCGGAGTGGGAGATGTGAGAAAGTGCTGATTGCTTGGTATGCTGAAACCCAGCTGCCCCTGAGATGGGAGGCAAGCAAGATAAGGAGGAGGCGAGATCTGGGAAAGAGAGCAATTAGGCCGGATAGAAGAATTCCACAGAGTTGTGAAAACAATGATGTAACCTTTTAGAGAGCAACCAATAGTATGTTGCCAAGTGGGCATAATTATAGCAAACTGTATATAAGATGTGTCTGATACTCAATAAAGTTGGATTCCGCTGATCACATTGGTTGTTAAAGCGGCCCCTTCTTGCAGTAAGTGGCACTTGAACACGGGACCCTAATGAAGACAAAGGTTAGGGTCTAAGAAGTTCTTCGGGACTTGGGAGATTCACAGTAAGCCGGGAGGCAAGAAGAAGGCCGGCCCGGGATAGCAGTACCGGAGGCTGCAAGAAAAGGGAAGACAGCCTTGAAGCCGAAGACGCTGTAGAGCCGGAAACTGCTTAAACGAGGACTGTGCGCACAGGTATTAATGTTTAAATACGGACATGGATAGGCAGGCAGCGTATGATTTAATTATATGCTTTTTAGAAAAGCGACAGTGTAAGTTAAATTTTACAAAGGAGTTGGTGCCGCTGTTAAGCTATGCAGGAGAGTTAGGATATTTTAAGGACCCAAATGAGGTGTTTGAAAGATTGCAGTGGAAAAAGTCTGGACAAGACTTGTGGCTGCATGGCTTAGATGATGAAAAACGAGCAAAGGAGTGTGGAAAATGGTGGAAGATGATTATGTCAGCACTGGATCAGCATCGTGCTGAGCAAATGACAGCTTATCAAGCCAGGGTACGATTAGATTATACGGACCCAAATGGAGCAAGTGTTACACATTCTGGGTTGCCTTTGTCAGAAGAGGTTCAGGATTATTTAAGAAAGGAGAAGGCTGCGTGTGTAAAAGGGTTAGGTGGCAGAGTCGAATTACAATCTGTAACACAGGACTCTGCTGAGGAGCCTTCCCTGTCTCTTTTAGCTGAGCAAATTGTACAGGACAAGAAAGTAGGTGAGGGAGAGAAGACAAACAGGGCGATAGATCCTGGAGGTGGTGTTAAAGATCATGCAAGAAAGCACGCAGAGTATTGGCGAAAGGTTGCAGAACACTTAAATGCCGAAGGAGATCAGGAAGGGCTTAGCCGGCTGGCTGCTTCACATCGAGCTTTTCCAGTAATGTATACACAGGTCCCTGGGGAGCAAAATGTTTTTCAGGCTGATGTAACTCAATTGCCATGGAAATTGTTATCTCAATTAAGACAGACTGCGAGTCAATTTGGGGTTCAATCTGAACCAGCTAGACAGATGATTGATTTTATTTATATGAACTATAATATGTTACCTAGAGATTCTTATAATGTTATGAAGCTGATCCTAACAGCATCTCAATTTATGACATTTTTGAATGAGTGGGAACACCTAGCTAGACAATCAGCTGGTGTAAAAAGACAACAAAACGATCTATTATTTGGTGTAACAGTAGATCAGTTGTGTGGAACGGGACAGAATGAGAGACCAGAGTTGCAGGCACTTTTACAGCCGCCTGTTTTGCAAGCATCAGCCCAGATAGTAAGGAGGGCTTTTGACAAGCAGAAGGATGGAAATGCAAATCCTCACTATATGGGAATTAAGCAAGGTAGACAGGAACCTCTTGGTGAATTTGTGGATAAGTTGCTTGCCGCACTTAGAGCAGCAAGCGTAGGAGAAGGTATCCGAGAGGCAATTTTAAGGCAGTGTTTAATGCAGAATGGGAACCAGCAGACACAGCAGCTTATTACATCAGCAGATCCTAGATGGACGGTAGCCGAATTGTTGCAGAGGGCTCAGGACTTGCCAAGCAATCCGATGGCCATGTTGACGGAGGTGAGTGATAAGGGATTGCTAAAACAGGCTGAGGTGTTGTCAATGACAATGACAAAACAGCTTGAGCATAGTCAACAGGTTATGGCAGCCTTAGTACCTTTGCGCACAGACTCGAAAGGGCAAGGCCGACCCTATAAGCAGTCATCAGACGAAATACAGTGTCATCGAAAAGCGTAAGGCGGAGATATCGTCTAAAGTAATGCCTGGACTTTTGGCCCATAGATCCGCTTTAGGGCATTTCCCTAGCGGAGATAGTTATTTTGATGAAGCTTGTTGGAGAGAATACAGGAACAAGCTGGGGGACTTGGTTATAGATGGTGATAAAACTGCTATAAAGCTGCAAAAGTCGTGGCGAGAATGCATGAACTGTGTTAAAACCTACGAACTGAAACAGCGAATGGCTGCTGCAGTTAGAGCAACTTTGTCAGGACGAGATGCAGCGCCAGGTGTATCTGAGTTGCAGCTGAAAGATGTGTCTGAGAACTGTCGACCGATCGACCGGGGCCGCCCCCGATACATCTTGCGGCGACCACACCGCGTTTACCAGCCGTCACCACTGCCGTTTGCACACAGCGGGGAACCTTCCTCTGACATCGCCAGCGACGGCTCGGACTCGGAAGACAATATCGGCAGCGAGGAATTCAAACAGCGCCGACTTTGCTTTACGGCCCCTCTTAGAAAAAATGGAGCGCTTGGAGGCTCGCGGTTACAGCGTTCCTGCCACCGCACTCCTCCCGCGAGCCCTGCCGGCCCCCGCGGATACCGACGGCTCCGACCAAGGCGGTACCGGCTGACGCACCACCGACACCGACAGCGCCGACAGTAGCAGCGGAGCAGCTGCCACGGCAGCAGCCCCCACCCCTTTCCCCCGCAGCGGCTTTAGCCGCACTACTCTGTTTTGATTTAAAGCAACAGTACTCATTTTGTCATTTCTGATTGTAACGTCTTTCAGAGATTTCAGAGATTTGTTATTTAGAGTTTTGTTAAGTTTTTCTAATAATCATAATGAATAAGTAAGCATTTGGTATTTATAAGTACTTAGTACGTAGTAATTGCAGTAAGGTGTATGCACTTAGTTAAGAGTTCAAATTGTAAGATTTTCTTTTGGTTCGAACCTTCTTAGTTGTCTGCCTAGGCATTTCAAAGGAGCTCCATGTAATATAGTTAAGGAATGTATAAACAGGTTTTAATTTTGGAAAGTGTTTTTTAGTTAATGTAACAATTTTATTTCTTTTTAGACACTGATTTGATGGATTAATTTTAACATAGTTTTTTAAGGTTTTAAGGATTTTTTGGTATTAGCATAAGTTAAGGTTTGTAGCAAATAGGTATTAATTTTAACAACTATTCCTTCACTAATGTGCAGAAGAACCAAGACTGAGAGGAAACAGCATTTCCCATGAAGTCGAACATCGATCACAATAACTGTTATGATAATCTGGGGTCAAAAGCATCAATCAAAAAAAATATTTTGTCCTGAATGCTGAATTTGAAAATAGGCAGTTTGGGCTGGTAAATACAGAAAACCTATTTTGTGGTGAGAAAAAGAATTTCAATCCCCATGGAAAATTATTGAAAGGGATTGGCATAAGTGGGAAATAAAGACTAGAGAAATTTTAGTTGGGAAATATCAGGAATAATTAAAAGGATTAGTAAAAGGAAAAGTAAGAGACATAAGATTTTGAAGGAAGAGGAATTGAAATAACAAAAGCACAATGGGAAATGGTAAACAAACTAACCAAGGAAGTAGAGAAGAGACTCCAAATGGAATTTTGAAGTGGGTTAAGGAGTTAAAAAATCTGTAGGGCTCCTGAAGAATGTAACTGCTGCCGAGAAGAAAATACACCCGGCTGCTGGTTGCACCCCAGCAGGCTGAGGAGGCAGAGTTCACATATACTGCTGGAGCCTAATTTTGATCCTAACCCTATTTGTACATAAGTAGTCCAATCGAAATCAAAAACCATGTTCCCATGTGTGGAATCTTGATCAGACCGGAGAGAAAAGACTTGAACTTGAAAAAGCAATGGTAAATTTTTCTGCTACAGTTGAAATCATGGTAAATGCAAGCACAGATGCAATAAAAGTGCAGCAAATTGAAATCAATAATCTCTCGAAAATATGTACTCCGAATAGATTAGCTTTGGATTTTCTATATGTTAAGGAAGGGGGTGTATGTGTAGTCATAAATGTAAGTTGTTGTAGTTATGTTAATCTAGATAAACGAGTGGAAACAGATTTACAGGCGATTGTAAACCACAATCAGATATTACATCAGATTTCTTTAGATGATACTTCTTCTGGATTTAAAGAAATATGGGATAAGTTAACTTTCTGGTTACTAAACCTAAATTGGCTTAAACATTTGTTTGTAATATTGTTGGAATAATTGTAATATTGCTATGCATAATACTCTGCAATTGTTGTTACAAAATACTAAGACCTTTAAGTAAGATTGGTCATGTCAATGAGTTACAAGTAGAGAATTATGATCAGAATGTGATCAGAACAGATGAACTTAATTATGATCCAATTAAGAAGGTTCTGAAATATCTGGAAATTTTAACACAAATCAATGGTGACAAAAAAAAAAAAAAAAAAAAGGGGGGGAATTGTGATGAATATACTGGTGATTCGTGTTAAAATTGTAAGACTTAGAGTGCACTGGGATTAAGGGTCAGGATCTTGTGAGGCCTGTTTAGAGGGTAAAGAGAAAGAAACCTATCTTGCAGACTTGCAAGGGCACTGTCTGGTTAATTGGAGACACCACGGCTGAGAAGGAGCTGTCTTAAAGATAAACATTCAGAACTAGGAATTTGTTTTCTTCAGATAAGAAGCCTGCACAATTGGGCATGTGTGAAAGTGGATGCTCTGACACTTACCACACTGAATGTAGGGAGAAGGGATTTATATGTTATCTCACCAGTTCGCTATAATTTTACACACCTAGAGGGAAAATCAAAATTCATAACAACACAACATGCATTTTCATTTTCGATTGAAAACATCAACAAATGGTACCAATAAGAGATCAGTATTACTAGGAATGAGCAAAAACGCATTATTATGGGTAATTTTTATATTGGGCAAGGCAGTGAAGCTCTTTTGCTCTTGCTGATTGCCTGCAAGTTTTCTGTCTGTGAAGCTAGAGCCTGGCCAGATCTACCTTTACAGATTAAAGAAATCTTGCTACCATTAAACAAATTATGATTTTTGACCATCCTAGAGAAAATAAAGGTGCAACATAACAGGTAATAATGAATTGATTAAACTTTTTCAGACGTGTCTGATAGGGATACCCAGACTTAATGTTAATATGTTTGTTAATTATAGTAGTAAGTTTTAAGGTTCTTAGGTATCATTGTACTCATTTTGATTATTGTTAAACTTGTTTATAATTGTAATATGCAAAGTGTTCAAAGAATAACTTCCAAGGCCTTACTTGCACAAAAGAAAAACGGGGGAATTGTTGTCGGGCAAGAGGGGACATGGGTCCCAGGAACACCTGTGCAATTCAGGCCTTGAAGAATTCTCTGTTGATAATATAGTGGCGGAGTGGGAGATGTGAGAAAGTGCTGATTGCTTGGTATGCTGAAACCCAGCTGCCCCTGAGATGGGAGGCAAGCAAGATAAGGAGGAGGCGAGATCTGGGAAAGAGAGCAATTAGGCCGGATAGAAGAATTCCAGAGAGTTGTGAAAACAATGATGTAACCTTTTAGAAAGCAACCAATAGTATGTTGCCAAGTGGGCATAATTATAGCAAACTGTATATAAGATGTGTCTGATGCTCAATAAAGTGGAATCCGCTGATCAAATTGGTCGTTAAAGCGGCCCCCTTCTTGCAGTACAGCCCCAGCCCCAGTCCTGCCCCAGCCCTGCCCCAGCCCCGGCCCCAGCCCTGCCCCAGCCCAGCCCCAGCCACAGCCCAGCCACAGCCCTGGACCCAGCCCCCAGAACCAGCCCCAGCCCCAGCCCGGCCACAGCCCAGACCACAGCCCTAGTCCCAGCCCTGCCCCAGCACTACCCCAGGCCAGATCCCAGCCCAGCCCCACCCTCGGCCCCAGCCCAGCCCCAGCCCCAGCCCTGCCCCAGCCACAGCCCAGCCCCAGCCCTGGACCCAGCCCCAGCCCCAGCCCCGGCCTCAGGCTCAGCTCCAGCCCAGCCCCAGCCCCAGCCCCAGCCCAGCCCCAGCCCAGGCCCCAGGCCCAGCCCCAGCCCCATCCCAGCCCCCAGCCCTAGTCCCAGCACTGTCGCTACACTACCCCAGCCCAGTCCCAGTCCCAGCCCAGCCCCAGCCCTGCCCCAGCCCAGCCCCCATCCCCAGCCCGGCCCCAGCCCTGCCCCCAGCCCAGCCCCACCCCATGGCCCAGCCTCCAGCCTAGCCCTGCCCCAGCCCCGGACCCAATCCAGCCCCATCCCCAGCCCCAAACTCAGTCCCTGCCCTTCTCCCAGCCCCGGCCCTAGCCCTGGCCCCAGCCCTACCCCAGCCCTGCCCCAGCCTCGGGCCCAGCCCTGGACCCAGCCCCAGCCCCCGCCCCAGCCCAACCCCAGCCCTGCCCCAGCCTCGGGCCCAGCCCTGGACCCAGCCCCAGCCCCAGCCCAGCTCCAGCCCAGCCCTGCTCCAACCCAACCCCAGCCCTACCCAAGCCCCAGCTCTGTCCCCAGCCCCAGCCACAGCCCAGACCCAGCCCTGGACCCAGTCCCAGCCCCAGGCCCTGTCCCAGTCCCCAACCCAGCCCCAGACCCAGCCCCCAGCCTTGGCTCCAGCCCTGCCCCAGCCCAACCCCAGTTACAGCTCAGCCCCAGTCCTGGACCGAGCCCCAGCCCCAACCCAGCCCCAGCTGCAGGCTCGGCTCCAGCCCAGCCCCAGCCCCAGCCCCAGCCCAGCCCCAGCCCAGGCCCCAGCCCCAGCCCCATTCCTGCCCCCAGCCCAGCCCCATCCCTGCCCCCAGCCCAGCCCCAGCCCCAGCCCAGCCCCAGCCCAGGCCCCAGCCCCAGCCCCAGCCCCATTCCTGCCCCCAGCCCAGCCCCATCCCTGCCCCCAGCCCAGCTCCAGCCTCAGCCCTGGCCCCAGCCCTGGCCCCAGCCCCGGCCCCAGCCCAGCCTCCAGCCCCAGCCCCAGCCTGGGCACCAGCCCAGCGCTAGCCCAGACCTGCCCCCAGCCCATGCCCAGCCCTGCCCCAGCCCAGCCCATGCCCAGCCCTGCCCTCAGCCCAGCCCCAGCCCTGCCCTCACCCCAGCCCTGCCCTCACCCCAGCCCCAACCCAAGCCCCACCTCTGTCCCCAGCCACAGCCACAGCCCAGCCCCAGCCGTGGACCCAGTCCCAGCCACACCCCTGTCCCAGTACCAGCCCGAACCCCAGCCCTAGTCCCAGCACTGCCCCTGCCCTACCCCAGCCCAGTCCCAGTCCCAGCCCAGCCCCAGCCCTGCCCTAGGCCCAGCCCTAGCCCAGATCTGCCCTCAGCCCAGCCCTACCCAGCCCTGCCCTCAGCCCAGCCCCAGCCCGGCCCCAGCCCCAGCCCCACTCCTGCCCCAACCCAGCCCCCATCCCCATCCCCAGCCCCAGCCCTGCCCCCAGCCCAGCCCCACCCCATGGCCCAGCCTCCAGCCTAGCCCTGCCCCAGCCCCGGCCCCAACCCAGCCCCATCCCCAGCCCCAAACTCAGTCCCTGCCCTTCTCCCAGCCCCGGCCCTAGCCCCGGCCCCAGCCCTACCCCAGCCCTGCCCCAGCCTCGGGCCCAGCCCTGGACCCAGCCCCAGCCCCAGCCCAGCTCCAGCCCAGCCCTGCTCCAGCCCAACCCCAGCCCTACCCAAGCCCCAGCTCTGTCCCCATCCCCAGCCACAGCCCAGACCCAGCCCTGGACCCAGTCCCAGCCCCAGCCCTGTCCCAGTCCCCGACCCAGCCCCAGCCCCAGCCCTGCCCAAGACCCAGCCCCAGCCTTGGCTCCAGCCCTGCCCCAGCCCAGCCCCAGTTACAGCTCAGCCCCAGTCCTGGACCCAGCCCCAGCCCCAGCCCAGCCCCAGCCCCAGCCCAGCCCAGCCCAGCCCAGCCCCTGCCACAGCCCAGCCCCAGCCCCAGGCTAGCCCCAGCTCTGCCCCACCCCCGGCCCCATCCCCGGCCCCAGCCCAGCCCTAGACCGGCCCTGCCCTCAGCCGAGCCCCAGCCCAGCCCCAGCCCCAGCCCTGGCCCAGCCCCAGTCCTGTCCCATCCCAGCCCCAGTCCTTCCCCATCCCAGCCCCCATCCCCAGCCCTGCCCCAGCCCTGTCCCCTGCCCAGCCCAGCCCAGCCCAGCCCTGCCCCAGCCCCGGTTTCAGACCCACCCTCGGCACCAGCCCAGCTCCCATCCCCAGCCCTGCCCCGGCCCTGTCCCTCAGTCCAGCCCCAGCCCCAGCCTGCCCCCAGCCCATACCCAGCCCTGTCCCAGGCCCAGCCCTAGCCCAGCCCAGACCCCAGCCCAGCCTCAGCCCTGGCCCCAGCCCTGCCCCATCCCCAGCCCTAGCCTGTCCCTGCCCTCAGCCCGGCCCCAGCCCTGCCCTCAGCCCAGTCCCAGCCCAGCCCCAGCCCCAGCCCTCAGCCCGGCCCCAGTCTTGCCCCAGCCCCGGCCTCAGCCCCAGCCCTGGACCCAGCCCCAGCCCAAGGCCCAGCCTCTAGCCTAGCTCTGTCCCAGCTGCGTCCCCACCCCAGCCCCAGACTCAGACCCAACCTCAGTCCCAGCCCTGCTCCCAGCCCCAGCCCCAGCCCCAGCCCTGCCCCAGCCCTACCCCAGCCCAGCCCTGGTCCCAGCCCAGCCCCAGCCCTGCCCCAGCCCAAGCCCCAGCCCCATCCCTGCCCCCATCCCAGCCCCAGCCCCAGCCCAGCCCCAGCCCGGCCCCAGCCCGAGCCCCAGCCCCGGCCCCAGCACAGCGCTAGCCCAGTCCTGCCCCCAGCCCTGCCCCAGCCCAAACCCCAGCCACAGCCCAGACCCAGCCCTGCCCCAGCCCCAACCCAGCCCAGTCCTGGTCCCAGCCCAGCCCCAGCCCTGCCCCAGACCCAGACCCAGATCCAGACCCAGTCCCAGACCCATCCCTGCCCCCAGCCCAGCCCAGACCCATCCCCATCCCTTCCCCCAGCACAGCCCCAGCCCCAGCCCAGCACCAGCCCTGCTCCTAGCCCCGGCCCCAGACCCGGCCCCAACCCTACCCCAGCCCTGCCCCAGCCTCGGGCCCAGCCCAGTCCCAGGCCCAGCCCAGACCCCAGCCCAGCCTCAGCCCCGACCCCAGCCCTGCCCCATCCCCAGCCCTAGCCTGTCCCTGCCCTCAGCCCGGCCCCAGCCCTGCCCTCAGCCCAGTCCCAGCCCAGCCCCAGCCCCAGCCCTCAGCCCGGCCCCAGCCCTGCCCCAGCCCAGCCCCAGCCACAGCCCAGCCCCAGCCCTGCACCCAGCCCAGCCCAGCCCCATCCCCATCCCTTCCCCCAGCACAGCCCCAGCCCCAGCCCAGCCCCAGCCCCGACCCCAGTCTGGCGCAAGCCCTGTCCCAGCCCTGCACTGACCCCAGCCCCAGCCCAGCCCAAACCCCAGCCCCAGTTGTGCCCCAGCCCTGCCCCATCCCTGCCCCTGCCCAGCCCCAGCCACAGCCCTGCCCCCAGCCCAGCCAGGGCCCCAACCCAGCCCCAGCCCCAGCCCCGGCCCCAACCTCAGTCCCAGCCTTGCCCCCAGTCCAGCCCACCCCCGTCCCCATCCCTGTGCCCAGCCCAGCCCCAGCCCCAGACCTGCCCCAGCCCTGCCCCAGCCCTAGCCCAGCCTCCAGCCCCTAGCCCAGCCCCAGCTCATCCTCACCCAGCCCCAGCCACAGCCCTGCCCCCAGCTCTAGCCCAGCCCCCAACCCAGCCCTAGGCCAGCCCTGCCCTCAGCCCAGCCCCAGCCCAGCCCCCATCCCCAGTCCTGCCCCAGCCCTGTCCCCAGCCCCAGCCACAGCCCCGGCCCCACCCAGCCCCAGCCCTAGTCCTGCCCCAGCCCGGCCCCAGCCCTGCCCCAGCCCAAGCCCCAGACCCAGACCCAGCCCCAGCCCCATCCCTGCCCCCAGCCCAGCCCAACCCCATCCCCATCCCTTCCCCCAGCACAGCCCCAGCCCCAGCCCAGCCCCAGCCCTGCTCCTAGCCCCGGCCCCAGCCCCAGCCCCAACCCTACCCCAGCCCTGCCCCAGCCTCGGGCCCAGCCCTGTCCCAGGCCCATCCCAGACCCCAGCCCAGCCTCAGCCCTGGCCCCAGCCCTGCCCCATCCCCAGCCCTAGCCTGTCCCTGCCCTCAGCCCGGCCCCAGCCCTGCCCTCAGCCCAGTCCCAGCCCAGCCCCAGCCCCAGCCCTCAGCCCGGCCCCAGTCTTGCCCCAGCCCCGGCCTCAGCCCCAGCCCTGGACCCAGCCCCAGCCCAAGGCCCAGCCTCCAGCCTAGCTCTGTCCCAGCTGCGTCCCCACCCCCAGCCCCAGACTCAGACCCAACCTCAGTCCCAGCCCTGCTCCCAGCCCCAGCCCCAGCCCCAGCCCTGCCCCAGCCCTACCCCAGCCCAGCCCTGGTCCCAGCCCAGCCCCAGCCCTGCCCCAGCCCAAGCCCCAGCCCCATCCCTGCCCCCATCCCAGCCCCAGCCCCAGCCCAGCCCCAGCCCGAGCCCCAGCCCCGGCCCCAGCACAGCGCTAGCCCAGTCCTGCCCCCAGCCCTGCCCCAGCCCAAACCCCAGCCACAGCCCAGACCCAGCCCTGCCCCAGCCCCAACCCAGCCCAGTCCTGGTCCCAGCCCAGCCCCAGCCCTGCCCCAGACCCAGACCCAGATCCAGACCCAGTCCCAGACCCATCCCTGCCCCCAGCCCAGCCCAGACCCATCCCCATCTCTTCCCCCAGCACAGCCCCGGCCCCAACCCAGCCCCAGCCCCGGCCCCAACCTTAGTCCCATCCCTGCTCCCAGCCCCGGCCCCAGCCCTGGCTCCAGCCCTACCCCAGCCCTGCCCCAGCCTTGCGCCCAGCCCTGTCCCAGCCCCAGCCCAGACCCCAGCCCACCCTCAACCCCGGCCCCAGCCCTGCCCCAGCCCCAGCCCTAGCCCAGCCCTGCTCTCAGCCCAGCCCCAGCCAGGCCCCAGCCCTGTCCGCAGCCCTAGCCCCAGCCCCACCCTCAGCTCCAGCCCAGCCCCAGCCCCAGCCCTACCTCAGTCCCCGCCCCAGCCCAGTCCTAGTCCCAGCCCAGCCCCAGCCCTGCCCCAGCCCCAGCCCTACCCTAGCCCTGCAACAGCCCCATTCCTGCCCCAGCCCTGCCCCAGCCCCAGCCCAGCCTCCAGCCCCTAGCTAGCCCCAGCTCAGCCCCACCCAGCCCAGCTCCAGCCCTATCCCAGCCCAGCCCCAGCCCCTGCCCTACCCCAGCCCTGCCCCAGCAACCAGGCCCAGTCCTGCCCTAGGCCCAGCCCAGACCCCAGCCCAGTCCCACCCTCAGCCCCAGCCCAGCCCCAGCCCCAGCCCTGGACACAGCCCCGGACCCAGCCCCAACCCGGACCCAGCCCCGGCCCCAGCCCAGCCCCAGCCCCACCCACGGCCCCAGCCCAGCCCCAGCCCCTGCCTTGGACCCAGCCCCAGCGCCAGCCCCACCCCCGGCCCCAGCCCCGGCCCCAGCCCAGCCCCATCTCCACCCTCGGCCCCAGCCCAGACCCCAGCCCTAGCCCTGGACCCAGACCCAGCCCTAGCCCCAGCCCTGCCCAAGACTTGGTTCCAGCCCCAGTCCCAGCCCTTCCCCCAGCCCTGCTCTAGCCCAAGGCCCAGCCTCTAGCCTAGTCCTGCCCCAGGCCCGTCCCAAACCCAGCCCCCGCCCCGGCCCCAGCCCTGCACCGAACCCAGCCCCAGCCCAGCTCCACCCTGCCCCAGCATTGCCCCAGCACCAGACCTGCCCCAGCCCAGCCCCACTCTCAGCCCCAGCCCAGCCCCAGCCCCAGCCGTGCCCCAGGCCAGCCCCAGCCAAAGCCCAGACACAGCCCTGGACCCAGCCCCAGCCCTGGATGCAGCCCCAGCCCCAGCCCCAGCCCCAGCCCAGCCCCAGCCCGGCCCCAGCCCGAGCCCCAGCCCCGGCCCCAGCACAGCGCTAGCCCAGTCCTGCCCCCAGCCCTGCCCCAGCCCAAACCCCAGCCACAGCCCAGACCCAGCCCTGCCCCAGCCCCAACCCAGCCCAGTCCTGGTCCCAGCCCAGCCCCAGCCCTGCCCGAGACCCAGACCCAGATCCAGACCCAGTCCCAGACCCATCCCTGCCCCCAGCCCAGCCCAGACCCATCCCCATCCCGTCCCCCAGCACAGCCCCAGCCCCAGCCCAGCACCAGCCCCAGCCCTGCCCCAGCCCTGCCCCAGCCCTAGCCCAGCCTCCAGCCCCTAGCCCAGCCCCAGCTCATCCTCACCCAGCCCCAGCCCCAGCCCTGCCCTCAGCTCTAGCCCAGCCCCCAACCCAGCCCTAGGCCAGCCCTGCCATCAGCCCAGCCACAGCCCAGCCCCAGGCCCAGTCCTGCCCCAGCCCAGCCCCCATCCCCAGTCCTGCCCCAGCCCTGCCCTCACCCCAGACCCAGCCCCAGCCCCGGCCCCAGCCCAGCCCCATCCCCATCCCTTCCCCCAGCACAGCCCCAGCCCCAGCCCAGCCCCAGCCCCGACCCCAGTCTGGCGCAAGCCCTGTCCCAGCCCTGCACTGACCCCAGCCCTAGCCCAGCCCAAACCCCAGCCCCAGTTCTGCCCAAGCCCTGCCCCCATCCCTGCCCCTGCCCAGCCCCAGCCACAGCCCTGCCCCCAACCCAGCCATGGCCCCAACCCAGCCCCAGCCCCAGCCCCGGCCCCAACCTCAGTCCCAGCCTTGCCCCCAGTCCAGCCCACCCCCGTCCCCATCCCTGCGCCCAGCCCAGCCCCAGCCCCAGCCCTGCCCCAGCCCTGCCCCAGCCCTAGCCCAGCCTCCAGCCCCTAGCCCAGCCCCAGCTCATCCTCACCCAGCCCCAGCCCCAGCCCTGCCCCAAGCTCTAGCCCAGCCCCCAACCCAGCCCTAGGCCAGCCCTGCCCTCAGCCCAGCCCCAGCCCAGCCCCTGTCCCAGTCCTGCCCCAGCCCAGCCCCCATCCCTAGTCCTGCCCCAGCCCTGCCCTCACCCCAGCCCCAGCCCCAGCCCCGGCCCCAGCCCTGCCCCAGCCCAAGTCCTGCCCCAGGCCCGGCCCCAACCCCAGCCCCAGCCCAGCCCAAGACTGGGTTCCAGCCCCAGCCCCGGCCCCAACCCAGCCCCAGCCCCGGCCCCAACCTTAGTCCCAGCCCTGCTCCCAGCCCCGGCCCCAGCCCTGGCTCCAGCCCTACCCCAGCCCTGCCCCAGCCTCGCGCCCAGCCCTGTCCAAGCCCCAGCCCAGACCACTGCCCACCCTCAGCCCCGGCCCCAGCCCTGCCCCAGCCCCAGCCCTAGCCCAGCCCTGCTCTCAGCCCAGCCCCAGCCAGGCCCCAGCCCTGTCCGCAGCCCTAGCCCCAGCCCCACCCTCAGCTCCAGCCCAGCCCCAGCCCCAGCCCTACCTCAGTCCCCACCCCAGCCCAGTCCTGGTCCCAGCCCAGCCCCAGCCCTGCCCCAGCCCCAGCCCTACCCTAGCCCTGCAACAGCCCCAGCCCTGCTCCAGCCCCAGCCCAGCCTCCAGCCCCTAGCCCAGCCCCAGCTCAGCCCCACCCAGCCCCAGCCCCAGCCCTGGCCCCATCTCTGGCCCAGCCCCCAACCCAGCCTCAGCCCCATCCCTGCCCCCAGCCCTGGCCCCAGCCCTAGCCCTACCCCAGCCGTGCCCCAGCAACCGGGCCCAGCCCCACCCTCGGCCCCAGCCCAGCCCCAGCCCCAGTCCAGACTCCAGCCCAAACCTGCCCCAGCCCCCAGCCCAGCCCCATATCAGCCCCACGCGAGCCCCAGCCCCAGCCACGGCTCCATCCCCCAACCCAGCTCCAGCCCCAGCCCTGGACCCAGCCCCGGACCCAGCCCCAACCCGGACCCAGCCCCGGCCCCAGCCCAGCCCCAGCCCCTGCCCTGGACCCAGCCCCAGCCCCATCCCCAGCCCTGCCCCAGCCCTTCCCTCAGCCCTGCCCCAGCCCAGCCCCAGCCACAGCCCAGCCCCAGCCCTGGACCCAGCCCCAGCGCCAGCCCCACCCCCGGCCCCAGCCCCGGCCCCAGCCCAGCCCCATCTCCACCCTCGGCCCCAGCCCAGACCCCAGCCCTAGCCCTGGACCCAGACCCAGCCCTAGCCCCAGCCCTGCCCAAGACTTGGTTCCAGCCCCAGTCCCAGCCCTTCCCCCAGCCCTGCTCTAGCCCAAGGCCCAGCCTCTAGCCTAGACCTGCCCCAGGCCCGTCCCAAACCCAGCCCCCGCCCCGGCCCCAGCCCTGCACCGAACCCAGCCCCAGCCCGGCTCCACCCTGCCCCAGCATTGCCCCAGCACCAGACCTGCCCCAGCCCAGCCCCACTCTCAGCCCCAGCCCAGCCCCAGCCCCAGCCGTGCCCCAGGCCAGCCCCAGCCAAAGCCCAGCCACAGCCCTGGACCCAGCCCCAGCCCCGGACGCAGCCCCAGCCCCAGCCCAAGCCCCAGCCCCAGCCCTGCCCCCATCCCAGCCCCAGCCCCAGCCTAGCCCCAGCCCGGCCCCAGCCCGAGCCCCAGCCCCGGCCCCAGCACAGCGCTAGCCCAGTCCTGCCCCCAGCCCTGCCCCAGCCCAAACCCCAGCCACAGCCCAGACCCAGCCCTGCCCCAGCCCCAACCCAGCCCAGTCCTGGTCCCAGCCCAGCCCCAGCCCTGCCCCAGACCCAGACCCAGATCCAGACCCAGTCCCAGACCCATCCCTGCCCCCAGCCCAGCCCAGACCCATCCCCATCCCTTCCCCCAGCACAGCCCCAGCCCCAGCCCAGCACCAGCCCCAGCCCTGCCCCAGCCCAGCCCCAGCCCAGCCTCAGCCCTGCCCCAGCCCCAGCCCTACCCTAGCCCTGCAACAGCCCCAGCACTGCCCCAGCCCTACCCCAGCCCTAGCCCAGCCTCCAGCCCCTAGCCCAGCCCCAGCTCAGCCCCACCCAGCCCCAGCCTCAGCCCTGGCCCCATCTCTGGCCCAGCCGCCAACCCAGCCTCAGCCCCATCCCTGCCCCCAGCCCTGGCCCCAGCCCTAGCCCTACCCCAGCCGTGCCCCAGCAACCGGGCCCAGCCCTGCCCTAGGCCCAGCCCAGACCCCAGCCCAGCCCCACCCTCGGCCCCAGCCCAGCCCCAGCCCCAGTCCAGACTCCAGCCCAAACCTGCCCCAGCCCCCAGCCCAGCCCCATATCAGCCCCACGCGAGCCCCAGCCCCAGCCACGGCTCCATCCCCCAGCCCAGCTCCAGCCCTGTCCCAGCCCAGCCCCAGCCCCTGCCCTACCCCAGCCCTGCCCCAGCAACCAGGCCCAGTCCTGCCCTAGGCCCAGCCCAGACCCCAGCCCAGTCCCACCCTCAGCCCCAGCCCAGCCCCAGCCCCAGCCCTGGACCCAGCCCCGGACCCAGCCCCAACCCGGACCCAGCCCCGGCCCCAGCCCAGCCCCAGCCCCACCCTCGGCCCCAGCCCAGCCCCAGCCCCTGCCCTGGACCCAGCCCCAGCCCCATCCCCAGCCCTGCCCCAGCCCTTCCCTCAGCCCTGCCCCAGCCCAGCCCCAGCCACAGCCCAGCCCCAGCCCTGGACCCAGCCCCAGCCCCAGCCCCACCCCCGGCTCCAGCCCCGGCCCCAGCCCAGCCCCATCTCCACCCTCGGCCCCAGCCCAGACCCCAGCCCTAGCCCTGGACCCAGACCCAGCCCTAGCCCCAGCCCTGCCCAAGACTTGGTTCCAGCCCCAGTCCCAGCCCTTCCCCCAGCCCTGCTCTAGCCCAAGGCCCAGCCTCTAGCCTAGTCCTGCCCCAGGCCCGTCCCAAACCCAGCCCCCGCCCCGGCCCCAGCCCTGCACCGAACCCAGCCCCAGCCCAGCTCCACCCTGCCCCAGCATTGCCCCAGCACCAGACCTGCCCCAGCCCAGCCCCACTCTCAGCCCCAGCCCAGCCCCAGCCCCAGCCGTGCCCCAGGCCAGCCCCAGCCAAAGCCCAGCCACAGCCCTGGACCCAGCCCCAGCCCCGGACGCAGCCCCAGCCCCAGCCCAAGCCCCAGCCCCATCCCTGCCCCCATCCCAGCCCCAGCCCCAGCCCAGCCCCAGCCCGGCCCCAGCCCGAGCCCCAGCCCCGGCCCCAGCACAGCGCTAGCCCAGTCCTGCCCCCAGCCCTGCC
This sequence comes from Melanerpes formicivorus, assembly GCF_026170545.1. Classification (NCBI taxonomy): domain Eukaryota; kingdom Metazoa; phylum Chordata; class Aves; order Piciformes; family Picidae; genus Melanerpes; species Melanerpes formicivorus. Next base: position 197,256 of record NW_027142591.1, on the reverse strand, counting down.
CCAGCCCAAACCCCAGCCACAGCCCAGACCCAGCCCTGCCCCAGCCCCAACCCAGCCCAGTCCTGGTCCCAGCCCAGCCCCAGCCCTGCCCCAGACCCAGACCCAGATCCAGACCCAGTCCCAGACCCATCCCTGCCCCCAGCCCAGCCCAGACCCATCCCCATCCCTTCCCCCAGCACAGCCCCAGCCCCAGCCCAGCACCAGCCCCAGCCCTGCCCCAGCCCTGCCCCAGCCCTAGCCCAGCCTCCAGCCCCTAGCCCAGCCCCAGCTCATCCTCACCCAGCCCCAGCCCCAGCCCTGCCCTCAGCTCTAGCCCAGCCCCCAACCCAGCCCTAGGCCAGCCCTGCCCTCAGCCCAGCCCCAGCCCTGGACCCAGGCCCAGTCCTGCCCCAGCCCAGCCCCCATCCCCAGTCCTGCCCCAGCCCTGCCCTCACCCCAGCCCCAGCCCCAGCCCCGGCCCCAGCCCTTCCCCAGCCCACGTCCTGCCCCAGGCCCGGCCCCAACCCCAGCCCCAGCCCAGCCCAGGACTGGGTTCCAGCCCCAGCTATGGCCCCAACCCAGCCCCAGCCCCAGCCCCAGCCTTAGTCCCAGCCCTGCTCCCAACCCCGGCCCCAGCCCTGGCTCTAGCCCTACCCCAGCCCTGCCCCAGCCTCGCGCCCAGCCCTGTCCCAGCCCCAGCCCTAGCCCAGCCCTGCTCTCAGCCCAGCCCCAGCCGGGCCCCAGCCCTGTCCGCAGCCCTAGCCCCAGCCCCACCCTCATCCCCAGGCCCAGCCCAGCCCCCAGCCCAGCCCCACCCTCAGCTCCAGCCCAGCCCCAGCCCCAGCCCTGCCCCAGTCCCTGCCCCAGCCCAGTCCTGGTCCCAGCCCTTCTCCAGCTCCAGCCCTAGCCCTGTCCCTAGCCCCGGCCCCTGCCCCAGCCCCATTCCTGCCACATCCCAGCCCCCATACCTAGCCCTGCCTTGAGCCCAGCCCCAGCCCTACCCCAGCCCTGCCCCAGAAACCGGGCCCAGCCCTGGCCCAGGTTCAGCCCAGACCCCAGCCCAGCCCCACCCTCAGCTCCAGCCCAGCCCCAGCCCCAGCCCTACCTCAGTCCCCGCCCCAGCCCAGTCCTGGTCCCAGCCCAGCCCCAGCCCTGCCCTAGCCCTGCAACAGCCCCAGCCCTGCCCCAGCCCTGCCCCAGCCCCAGCCCAGCCTCCAGCCCCTGGCCCAGCCCCCAACCCAGCCTCAGCCCCATCCCGGCCCCCTACCCTAACCCCAGCCCTAACCCTACCCCAGCCGTGCCCCAGCAACCGGGCCCAGCCCTGCCCTAGGCCCAGCCCAGACCCCAGCCCAGCCCCACCCTCGGCCCCAGCCCAGCCCCAGCCCCAGTCCAGACTAGAGCCCAAACCTGCCCCAGCCCCCAGCCCAGCCCCAGACCAGCCCCACGTGAGCCCCAGCCCCAGCCACGGCTCCATCCCCCAGCCCAGCTCCAGCCCTGTCCCAGCCCAGCCCCAGCCCCTGCCCTACCCCAGCCCTGCCCCAGCAACCAGGCCCAGTCCTGCCCTAGGCCCAGCCCAGACCCCAGCCCAGTCCCACCCTCAGCCCCAGCCCAGCCCAGACCCCAGCCCTGCCCCAGCCCAGCCCCAGCCCCAGCCCAGCCCCAACCCGGACCCAGCCCCGGCCCCAGCCCAGCCCCAGCCCCACCCTCGGCCCCAGCCCAGCCCCAACCCCTGCCCTGGACCCAGCCCCAGCCCCATCCTCAGCCCTGCCCCAGCCCTTCCCTCAGCCCTGCCCCAGCCCAGCCCCAGCCACAGCCCAGCCCCAGCCCTGCCCAAGACTTTGTTCCAGCCCCAGCCCCAGCCCCAGCCCGAGCCCCAGCCTAGCCCCAGCCCTGCCCCACACCCGGCCCCATCCCCGGCCCCAGCCCAGCCCTAGCCCAGCCCTGCCCCAGCCCCAGCCCTAGCCCAGCCCCACCCTCAGCCCAGTTCCAGCCTGGCCCCAGCCCTGTCCGCAGCTCGGGCCCCAGCACTGCCCTCAGCCCAGCCCCAGCCCCAGCCTGGCCCCAGCCCTGACCCAGCCCTGCCCCCGCACTGTCACCAGCCCAGCCCCAGCCCTGCCCCAGTCCCAGCCACAGCCCAGCCCCCGCACCATCCCTTTCCCCAGCCCCGGCCCCAGTCCCAGCCCCAGCCCTGCCCAAGTCTTGGTTCCAGCCCCAGCCCCAGCCACAGCCCTGCCCCAGCCCAGCCCCAGCCACAGCCCTGCCCCAGCCCTGCCCCACACCCGGCCCCAGCCCCAGCCCCAGCCCTGCCCCCAGCCCAGCCCCAGCCCCAGCCTAGCCCCAGCCCTGCCCCACACCCGGCCCCATCCCCGGCCCCAGCCCAGCCCTAGAACAGCCCAGCCCCAGCCCCGGCCTCAGCTCTGCCCCAGCCCCACACCCGGCCCCATCCCCGGCCCCAGCCCAGCCCTAGCCCAGCCCTGACCCAGCCCAGGCCCCAGCTCTGCCCCAGCCCCAGCCCCGGCCCCAGCCCCGGCCCCAACCCCAGCCCCAGCCTTGCCCAAGACTTGGTTCCAGCCCCAGCCCCAGCCCCAGCCCTGCCCAAGACTTGGTTCCAGCCCCAGCCCCAGCCCCAGCCCTGCCCCAGCACAGCCCCAGCCCCAGCCCGGCCCCAGCCCTGTCCGCAGCCCCAGCCCCAGCCCCAGCCTCACCCTCGGCCCTAGCCTAGCCCCAGCCACAGCCCAGCCCCAGCCCTGCCCAAGACTTTGTTCCAGCCCCAGCCCCAGCCCCAGCCCCGGCCCCAGCCCAGCCCCAGCCCCATCCCTGCCCCCAGCCCAGCCCGAGCCCCAGCCCAGCCCCAGCCCAAGGCCCAGCCTCCAGCCTAGTCCTGCCTCAGCCCCAGCCCCAGCCCCAGCCCCAGCCCCGGCTCCAGCCCTACCCCAGCCCTGCCCCACACCCGGCCCCATCCCCGGCCCCAGCCCAGCCCTAGCCCAGCCCTGACCCAGCCCAGGCCCCAGCTCTGCCCCAGCCCCAGCCCCATCCCTGCCCCCAGCCCAGCCCGAGCCCCAGCCCTACCCCAGCCCTGCCCCACACCCGGCCCCATCCCCGGCCCCAGCCCAGCCCTAGCCCAGCCCTGACCCAGCCCCAGCCCTAGCCCAGCCCTGCCCTCAGCCCAGCCCCCGGCCTGGACCCAGCCGCAGCCTAGCCCCGAACCCAGCCCCAGCCCGGCCCCAGCCCTGCCCCAGCTCGGGCCCCAGCGCTGCCCTCAGCCCAGCCCCAGCCCAAGCCCGGCCCCAGCCCTGACCCAGCCCCGGCCCCCGCACTGTCAGCAGCCCAGCCCCAGCCCTGCCCCAGTCTTAGCCCCAGCCCCGGCCCCAGCCCCAGCCCCAGCCCTGCCCAAGACTAGGTTCCAGCCCCAGCCCCAGCCCCAGCCCTGCCCCAGCCCAGCCCCAGCCACAGCCCGGCCTCAGCCCTGTCCGCAGCCCCAGCCCCAGCCCCAGCCCCACCCTCGGCCCCAGCCTAGCCCCAGCCACAGCCCAGCCCCAACCCTGGACCCAGCCCCAGCCCCAGCCCCAGCCCTGCCCCAGGCCCAGCCCAGACGCCAGCCCAGCCCCATCCCAATCCCTGCCCCCAGCCCCAGCCCCAGCCCTGCCCTAGCCCAAGCCCCAGCCCCAGCCCCAGCCCTGTCCCAGCCCAGCCACAGCCACAGCCCAGCCCCATCCCTGGACCCAGCCCCAGCCCCAGCCCCAGCCCCAGCCCAGCCCCAGTCCCTGCCCCAGCCCAGTCCTAGTCCCAGCCCAGCCCCAGCCCTGCCCCAGCCCAAGCCACAGCCCCAGCCCCAGCCCGGCCCCCAGCCCAGCCCAGCCCCAGCCCAGCCCCAGCCCCAGCCCTGCCCCAGGCCCAGCCCAGACCCCAGCCCAGCCTCAGCCCCGGCCCCAGCCCTGCCCCAGCCCCAGCCCTAGCCCAGCCCTGCCCTTAGCCCAGTCCCAGCCTGGCCCCAGCACTGTCCACAGCCCCAGCCACAGCCACAGCCCAGCCCCAGCTCTGGACCCAGCCCCAGCCCCAGCCCACCCCCGGCCTCAGACCCGGCCCCAGCCCAGCCCCAGCCCCATCCATGCCCCCAGCCCAGCATCAGCTCCAGGCTAACCCCAACCCTGCCCCACCCCCAGCCCGATCCCCAGCCGCAGCCCAGCCCTAGCCCAGCCCTGCCCCAGCCCCTGCCCTGCCCCAGCCCCAGCCCTAGCCCAGCCCTGCCCTCAGCCCAACCCCACCCTGGACCCAGCCCCAGCCCTGCCCCGAACCAAGCCCCAGCCCAGCCCCAGCCCTGCCCCAACTCCAGCCCCAGACCCCAGCACAGCCCCAGCCTAGCCCGAGCCACCGCCCCAGCCCTGCCCCAGCACCGACCCCAGCACAGCCCAAAGCCCAGCCCCAGCCCCGGCCCCAGCCCCCAGCCCTGCCCCAGCCGTGCCCCCAGCCCTGCCCCTGCCCAGCCCCAACCCCAGCCCTGTCCACAGCCCTGTCCCCAGCCCTGCCCCCATCCCTACCCCTGCCCAGCCCTGCCCCAGCCCAGCCCCCAGCCCAGGCACAGACCAGCCCCAGCCCTGCCCCCAGCCCCAGCCCCAGCCCTGCCCCAGCCATGGCCCAGCCCCCGCCCCAGCCCTGCCCCAGCCCAATCCCCTGCCCCAGCCCTGCCCCAATCCCTGCCCCAGCCCCAGCCCTGCCCCAATCCCTTCCCCAGCCCTGGCCCTGCCGCAATCCCGACCCCCGCCCTGCCCCAGCCCCTGCCTAGCCCCGGCCCCAGCTCCGGCCCCAGTCCAGCCCTATCCGTGCCCCAGCCCTGCCTCAGCCTTGGCCCCAGCTTAGCCCCAGCTCAGCCCCAGCTCAGCCCCAGCCCTGCACCATCCCTGCCTCAACCTGGGCCCCAGCCCAGCCCCCAGCCCCGGCCCCAGACCTGGCCCTAGCCCAGCCCCAGCCCTGGCCCCAGCCCTATCCCAGCCCTGGTTCCAACCCCAGCCCAAGCCCAGCTCCAGCTCAGCCCCAGCCCAGCCCCGGCCCCAGCCCTGCCCCAGCCCCACCTCAGCCCCAGTCCAGACCCAGTGCTGCTCCCAGCCTAGCCCCAGCCTCATCCCCAGCCCTGCCCTCAGCCCAGCCCCTGCCCCAGCCCGGCCACAGCCCTACCCCAGCTCCAGCCCTTCCCCAGCCCCAGTCGTGCCCCATCTCAGCCCCCATCCCCAGCCCTGCCCCAGAACCCATCCCCAGCCCGGCCCCAGCCCTGCACCCAGCCCAGACTTGGCCCAGCAGTGCCCCAGCCCCAGCCCTGCCCCAAACCCAGCCCCAGCCTGGCCCCAGCCCTGCCCCAGCTTGGGCCCCAGCCCTGTCCCCAGCCCCATCCCCATCCCTGCCCCCAGCCCAGTCCCAGCCCTGCCCCAGCCTAGTCCCGGTCCCAGCCCAGCCCCAGCCCTGCCCTGGCCCAAGCCCCAGCCCCAGCCCCAACCCAGCCCCAGCCCCGGCCCCAACCTCAGTCCCAGCCCTACTCCCAGCCCCGGCCCCAGCCTTGGCCCCAGCCCTACCCCAGCACTGCCCCAGCAACCGGGCCCAGCCGTGCCCCAAGCCCAGCCCAGACCCCACCCCAGCCCCACCCTCAGCCCCAGCCCACCCCCAGCCCCAGCCCTGCCCCAGCCCAGCCACAGCCACAGCCCAGCCCCAGACTTGAACCCAGCCACAGCTGCAGCCCCTGCCCCAGCCCCAGCCCTAGCCCTAGCCCAGCCCTACCCTCAGCCCCGGCCCCAGCCCCAGCCCCAGCCCTGCCCAAGACATAGTTCCAGCCCTGGCCCCAGCCCTGCCCCCAGCCCAGCCCCGGCCACTGCCCCCAGCCCTGCCCCCAGCCCGGCCCCAGCCCAAGGCCCAGGCTCCATCCCAGTTCTGCCCCAGCCCCAGCCCCAACCCAGCCCCATCCCTGGCCCCAACCTCAGTCCCAGCCCTGCTCCCAGCCTCGGCCCCAGCCCTGCCCCAGGCCCAGCCCAGACCCCAGCCCAGCCCCACCCTCAGCCCCAGCCCAGCTCCATCCCCATCCCTGGACCCAGCCCCAGCCCAGCCCCATCCCTGGACCCAGCCCCAGCCCCAGCCTCAGCCCTTCCCCAGCACTGTGTTACTCTGTTGTATATCTTTGTATATATTGTAAATATTGTAAAATTGTATATATTCCCCTGCATACCCTACACTGCTTTGTAAATATACAGCTCCACTGCTTTGCTAATTCAGCTTGTGAGTTTTTTTTTCCTTTCCCTTCAATTTTTCTTTCCCCTTACTTACAGGGGGAAGGGAAGAGGCTTCTTGGCCTTACCCTTCCAACCCACCACACCCAGCCACACCCTCAGACCCAGCCCAGCCCCAGCCCCAGCCCCAGCCCCAGCCACAGCCCAGCCCCAGCCCTGGACCCAGCCCAAGCCCTGGACCCAGCCCCAGCCCCGGACCCAGCCCCAGCCCAGCCCCAGCCCTGCCCCAGCCCCAGCCCCAGCCCTATCCCAGCCCCAATTCCAACCCCGGCCCAAGCCCAGCCCCAGCTCAGCCCCAGCCCAGCCCCAGCCCCAGCCCCAGCCACAGCCCAGCCCCAGCCCTGGACCCAGCCCCAGCCCCAGACCCAGCCCCAGCCCAGCCCCAGCCCTGGACCCAGCCCCAGCCCAGCCCCAGCCCTGCCCCAGCCCCGGCCCCAGCCCCGGCCCCAGCCCTATCCCAGCCCCAATTCCAACCCCGGCCCAAGCCCAGCCCCAGCTCAGCCCCAGCCCAGCCCCGGCCCCAGCCCCGGCCCCAACCTCAGTCCCAGTCCTGCTCCCAGCCCCAGCCCCAGCCTCGGCCCCAGCCCTACCCCAGCACTGCCCCAGCAATGAGGCCCAGCCCTGCCCCAGGCCCAGCCCAGCCCCCACCCCAGCCCCACCCTCAGCCCCAGCCCAGCCCCAGCCCCAGCCCTGCCACAGCCCAGCCCCAGCCACAGCCCAGCACCAGACCTGGACCCAGCCCCAGCCGCAGGCCCGGCCCAGCCCAAGGCCCAGCCCTGCCCCAGCCCCAGCCCTAGCCTAGCCCTACTCTCAGCCCCAGGCCACAGCCCCAGCCCCAGCCCTGCCCAAGGCTTGGTTCCAGACTCGGCCCCAGCCCTGCCCCCAACCCAGCCCCGGCCCCTGCCCCCAGCCCTGCCCCCAGCCTGGCCCCAGCCTAGGGCCCAGCCTCCAGCCTAGTTCTGCCCCATCCCAGCCCCAGCCCTGCCCCAGCCCAGCCCCAGCCTCGGGCCCAGCCATGCCCCAGCCCCAGCCCAGCCTCCAGCCCCAGCCCAGCCCCCAGCCCAGGTGCAGACCTTCCACAGCCCAGCCCCAATCCAGCCCCAGCCCAGCTCCAGTCCAGCCCTGCTCCAGCCCTGCCACAGCCCTGCCCCAGCCCCGGCCCCACCCTGCCCCAGCCTTGCCCCAGCGCCAGCCCTGCCCCAGCCCAGCCCCACCCTCAGCCCCAGCCCAGCCCCGGCCCCAGCACTGCCCTCAGCCCAGTCCCAGCCCGGCCCCAGCCTAAGGCCCAGCCCCAGCCACAGCCCAGCCCCAGCCCTGGACCCAGCCCCAGCCCCGGCCCCAGCCCTATCCCAGCCCCAATTCCAACCCCGGCCCAGCCCCAGCCCCAGCCCAGCCCCAGACAGCCCCAGCCCTGGACCCAGCCCCAGCCCCGGACCCAGCCCCAGCCCCAGCCCCAGCCCCCGCCACAGCCCAGCCCCAGCCCTGGACCCAGCCCCAGCCCCGGCCCCAGCCCTATCCCAGCCCCAATTCCAACCCCGGCCCAGCCCCAGCCCCAGCCCAGCCCCAGACAGCCCCAGCCCTGGACCCAGCCCCAGCCCCGGACCCAGCCCCAGCCCCAGCCCCAGCCCCCGCCACAGCCCAGCCCCAGCCCCGGCCTATTCCCAGCCCCAGCCCCAGGCTAGCCCCAGCCGTGCCCCACCCCTGGCCCCATCCCCGGCCCCATCCCCGGCCCCTGCCCTAGCCCCAGTCCTGCCCCCTCCCAGGCCCCATCCCCAGCCCTGCCCCAGCCCTGCCCTCAGCCCAGCCCCAGCCCCAGCCCGGCCATAGCCCTGCCCCAGCCCCGGCCCCAACCCTGTCCCCAGCCCAGCCCCAGCCCTGCACCAGTCCCAGCCACAGCCGCAGCCCCAGCCCATCCTCAGCCCAGCCCCACTCCCAGCACTAGTCCTAGCCCTGCCCCGGCCCCAGCCCTGTCCCCAGCTCCAGCCACAGCCCAGCCCCAGCCCTGTGCCAGTCCCCGCCCCAGCCTCATCCCCAGCCCTGCCCCAGCCCAGCCACAGCCACAGCCCAGACCCAGCCCCAGCCCCAGCCCCAGCCCCAGCCCCAGCCTAGTCCCCAGCCCTGGCCCCAGTCTGGCCCCAGCCTAAGGTGCAGCCTCCAGCCTAGTTCTGCCCCAGCCCCGGCCCCAACCTCAGTCCCAGCCCTGCTCCCAGCCCCAGACCCAGCCCCAGCCCCAGCCCTACCCCAGCCCTGCCCCAGGCCCAGCCCAGACCCCAGCCGAGCCCCACCCTCGGCCCCAGCCCCAGCCCTGCCCCAGCCCCACCCCAGCCCAATCCCGGTCCCACCCCAGCCCCAGACCCAACCCCAGCCCTACGGCAGCCCTGTCCCAGCCTCGGGCCCAGCCCTGCCCCAGCCTAGCCCCAACCTCAGCCCCAGCCCAGACGCAGCCCCGCCCCAGCCCTGACGCAGCCCCAGTCCTGCCCCAGCCCCGGCCACGGCCCCAGCCCCGGCTCTGCCCCCAGCCCAGCCCCAGCCCAAGGCCCAGCCTCCATCCTAGTCCTGCCCCAGCCCCGCCCCAACCTCAGTCCCAGCCCTGCCCCCAGCCCCGGCCCCAGCCCCGGCTCCAGCCCTATCCCAGCCCTGTCCCTGCCTCGGGCCCTGCCCTATCCCAGGCCCAGCCCAGCCTCAGCCCCGGCCCCAGCCCTGCCCCAGCCCCAGCCCTAGCCCAGCCCTGCCCTCAGCCCAGTCCCACCTTGGCCCCAGCACTGTCTGCAGCCCCAGCCCCAGCCCCACCCTCGGCCCTAGCCCAGCACCAGCCGCAGCGCAGCCCCAGTGCAGCCCCAGCCCCAGCCCAGCCCCAGCCCCAGCCCCAGCCCTGCCCCAACCCAGCCCCAGCCATAGCCCAGCCCCAGCCCTGGCCCCAGTCCCAGCCCCAGCCCTGGCCCCATCCCTGGCCCAGCCCCCGACCCAGCCTCAGCCCCATCCCAGCCCCCAGCCCCGGCTCCAGCCCCAGCCCCAGCTCCGACCCCAGCCCCCTGCACAGCCCCAGCCCTGCCCCAGCCCCAGCCCCCTGCACAGCCCCAGCCCTGCCCCAGCCCCAGCCCAGCCTCCAGCCCCAGCCCAGCCCCCAGCCCAGGTGCAGACCTTCCACAGCCCAGCCCCAATCCAGCCCCAGCCCAGCCCTGCCCCAGCCCTGCCCCAGCCCTGTCCCCAGCCCGGCCCCAGCCCTGCACCAGTCCCAGCCACAGCCCCGGCCCCAGCCACAGCCCAGCCCCCGCCCCATTCCTGCCACCAGCCCAGCCCCAGCCCAGCCGCAGCCCAGCCCCAGTCCCAGCCCCAGCCCCGGCCCCAGCCCTGTCCCCAGCTCCAGCCACAGCCCAGCACCAGCCCCAGACCTGGACCCAGCCACAGCCGCAGCCCCGGACCCAGCCCAGACCTGGCCCAGCGTTGCCCCAGCCCTAGCCCTAGCCCAGCCCTACCCTCAGCCCTGGCCCCAGCCCCAGCCCTGCCCAAGACTTGGTTCCAGCCCCGGCCCCAGCCCTGTCCCCAGCCCAGCCCTGGCCCCTGCCCCCAGCCCGGCCCCAGCCCCAGACCTATGCCAGCCCTGCCCCAGCAACCGGGCCCAGCCCTGCCCCAGGCCCAGCCCAAACCCCAGCCCAGTCCCACCCTCAGCTCCAGCCCAGCCCCAGCCCCAGCCCTGCCCCACCCCTGCCCCAGCCACAGCCCAGCCCCAGCCCTGGACCGAGCCTTGCCCCAGCCCCAGCCCTAGCCCTAGCCCAGCCCTACCCTCAGCCCCAGCCCCAGCCCCAGCCCTGCCCAAGATTTGGTTCCAGGCCCGGCCCCAGCCCTGCCCCCAGCCCAGCCCCAGATCAGCCCCAGGCGAGCCCCAGGCCTGCCCCAGCGCCAGTCCTAGCCCTGCCCGAGCCCCAGCCCCAGCCCCGGCCGCAGCCCTGCCCCAGCCCCACTCCTGCCCTAGCCCCAGCCCCAACCTTGGCCCCAGCCCAGCCTCAGCCACAGCCCTACCCCAGCCCCGGCCGCAGCCCTGTCCACAGCCCAGCCCCAGCCCTGCCCCAGTCCCAGCCACAGCCCCGGCCCCAGCCACAGCCCAGCCCCTGCCCCACCCCTGTCCCCAGCCCCAGCCCCAGTCCCAGCCCCAGTCCCAGTCCCTGTCCCAGCCCCAGCCCCGGCCCCAGCGCAGCCCTAACCTAGCCCAGCCCCAGCCCCAGCCCAGCCCCAGCCCTGGACCCAGCCCTGCCCCCCAGCCCAGCCCCAGATCAGCCCCAGGCGAGCCCCAGGCCTGCCCCAGCGCCGGTCCTAGCCCTGCCCGAGCCCCAGCCCCAGCTGCAGCCCTGCCCCAGCCCCACTCCTGCCCTAGCCCTAGCCCCAGCCCCAACCATGGCCCCAGCCCAGCCTCAGCCACAGCCCTACCCCAGCCCCGGCCGCAGCCCTGTCCACAGCCCAGCCCCAGCCCTGCCCCAGTCCCAGCCACAGCCCCGGCCCCAGCCACAGCCCAGCCCCCGCCCCATCCCTGTCCCCAGCCCCAGCCCCAGTCCCAGCCCCAGTCCCAGCCCCAGCCCCGGCCCCAGCGCAGCCCTAACCTAGCCCTGCCCCAGCCCCAGGCCTAGCCCAGCCCTGCCCTCAGCCCAGCCCCAGCCCCAGCCCTGCCCCAGCCCTGCCCCAGCCCAGGCGCACACCAGCCCCAGACCAGCCCCCAGCCCCAGCCCCAGACCAGCTTCCAGACCAGTCCCAGACCTGCTACAGCCCTGCCCCAATCCAGCCCCAGCCCAGCCCCAGCCCAGCACCCAGCCCTGGCCCCAGCCCAGCCTCAGCCCGAGCCCAGACTCCAGCTCAACCCTGCCCCAGCCCCAGGGCTGCCCCAGCCCTGCCCCAGCCCCAGACTAGCCCCAGCCCCAGCCCCAGCCCTGCCCCATCTCCAGCCCTAGCCCTGTCCCCAGGCCCGGCCTGTGCCCCTGCCCCAGCCCCAGTCCTGCCCCATCCCAGCCCCCACCCACAGCCCTGCCCTCAGCCCAGCCCCAGCCCCAGCCTGTCTCCAGCCCAAGCCACAGCCCTGTCCCCAGCCCCAGCCCCAGCCCAGCCCGAGCCCCAGCCCCAGCCTGGCCCCAGCCCTGCCCCAGCCCAGCTCCAGCCCTAGCCCAGCCCCAGCCCTGGACCCAGCCTCAGCCCCAGCCCCACCCCCGGCCCAAGCCCCGGCCCCAGCCCAGCTCCAGTCCCAGCCTAGCCCCAGCCCTGCCCTAACCCCGGCCCCATCCCCGGTCCCAGCCCAGCCCTAGCCCAGCCCTGATCCAGCCCCAGCGCTATCCCAGCCCTGCCCTCAGCCCAGTCCCAGGCCTGGACCCAGCCTCACCCCTGCCCCGAGCCCTGCCCCAGCCCTGCCCTCAGCCCAGACCCAGACCCAGCCCGGCCCCAGCCCTGTCCCCAGCCCAGCCCCAGCCCTGCCCCAGTCCCAGCCACAGCTCTGACCTCAGCCCCCTGTACAGCCCCAGACCTGCCCCAGCCCCAGCCCAGCCTCCAGCTTCAGCCCAGCCCCCAGCCCAGGTGCAGACCTTCCACAGCCCAGCCCCAATCCAGCCCCAGCCCAGCTCCAGCCCAGCCCTGCCCCAGCCCTGCCCCAGCCCCGGCCCTACCCTGCCCCAGCCTTGCCCCAGCGCCAGCCCAGCCCCCAGCCCCGGCCCCAGCCCTGCCCCAGCCCTGCCCCAGAGCCAGCCCAGCCCCAGCCCCAGCCCCAGCCCCGGCCCCAGTCTGTCCCCAGGTCCCAGCACAGCCGTAGCCCTGCCCCCAGCCCCGGCTCCAGCCCCAGACCCAGTTCCTTCCCCAGACCCCAGCCCAGCCCCAGCTCTGCCCCAGCCCCCACACCAACCCTACACCAGCCCTTCCTCTAGCCCCAGCCCCAGCCCTGGCCCCAGCTCCAGCCCCAATCCAGCCCCAGCCCTGTCCCAGCCCCGGCCCCAGCCCTATCCCAGCCCCAATTCCAACCCCGGCCGAAGCCCAGCCCCAGCTCAACCCCAGCCTAGCCCCAGCCCCAACCTCAGTCCCAGCCCTGCTCCCAGCCCCAACGCCAGCCTCAGCCCCAGCCCTAACCCAGCCCTGCCCCAGCAACCAAGCCCAGACCCCAGCCCAGCCCCACCCTCAGCCCCAGCCCAGCCCCGGCCCCAGCCCTGCCCCAGCCCCAGCCCTAGCCCAGCCCTGCCCTCAGCCCAGTCCCAGCCTGGCCCCAGCACTGTCCGCAGCCCCAGCCCCAGCCCCAGCCCCAGCCCTGCCCAAGATTTGGTTCCAGGCCCGGCCCCAGCCCTGCCCCCAGCCCAGCCCCAGATCAGCCCCAGGCGAGCCCCAGGCCTGCCCCAGCGCCGGTCCTAGCCCTGCCCGAGCCCCAGCCCCAGCCCCGGCCGCAGCCCTGCCCCAGCCCCACTCCTGCCCTAGCCCCAGCCCCAGCCCCAGCCCCGGCTCCAGCCCTGCCCTAGCCCCAGTCCTGCCCCAGCCCAAGCCCGGGCTCCAGCCCTAGCCCAGCCCAGACCCAGCCCTGGACCCAGCCCAACCCTCGGCCCCGGCCCCAGCCCCAGCCCCAGCCCAGCCCCGGCCCCAGCCCCAGCCCGGGCCCCATCCCTGGCCCAGCCCCCAACCCAGCCTCAGCCCCATCCCTGCCCTAGCCCCAGCCCCAACCTTGGCCCCAGCCCAGCCTCAGCCACAGCCCTACCCCAGCCCCGGCCGCAGCCCTGTCCACAGCCCAGCCCCAGCCCTGCCCCAGTCCCAGCCCCAGCCCCGGCCCCAGCGCAGCCCTAACCTAGCCCTGCCCCAGCCCCAGGCCTAGCCCAGCCCTACCCCCAGCCCCGGCCCCAGCCCTATCCCAGCCCTGCCCCAGAGCCAGCCCAGCCCCCCAGCCCCAGCCCCAGCCCCGGCCCCAGTCTGTCCCCAGGTCCCAGCACAGCTGTAGCCCTGCCCCCAGCCCCGGCTCCAGCCCCAGACCCAGTTCCTTCCCCAGACCCCAGCCCAGCCCCAGCTCTGCCCCAGCCCCCACACCAACCCTACACCAGCCCTTCCTCTAGCCCCAGCCCCAGCCCTGGCCCCAGCTCCAGCCCCAATCCAGCCCCAGCCCTGTCCCAGCCCCAGCCCCAGCCCTATCCCAGCCCCAATTCCAACCCCGGCCGAAGCCCAGCCCCAGCTCAACCCCAGCCTAGCCCCAGCCCCAACCTCAGTCCCAGCCCTGCTCCCAGCCCCAACGCCAGCCTCAGCCCCAGCCCTAACCCAGCCCTGCCCCAGCAACCGGGCCCAGACCCCAGCCCAGCCCCACCCTCAGCCCCAGCCCAGCCCCGGCCCCAGCCCTGCCCCAGCCCCAGCCCTAGCCCAGCCCTGCCCTCAGCCCAGTCCCAGCCTGGCCCCAGCCCTGCCCTAGCCCAGCCCCAGCCACAGCCCAGCCCCAGCCCCAGCCCTGCACCCAGCCCCAGACCCTTCTCTAGTAGACTCTTCTCTACTTCCTTGGTTAGTTTGTTTACCATTTCCCATTGTGCTTTTGTTATTTCAATTCCTCTTCCTTCAAAATCTTATGTCTCTTACTTTTCCTTTTACTAATCCTTTTAATTATTCCTGATATTTCCCAACTAAAATTTCTCTAGTCTTTATTTCCCACTTATGCCAATCCCTTTCAATAATTTTCCATGGGGATTTAAATCCTTTTTCTCACCACAGAATAGGTTTTCTGTATTTACCAGCCCAAACTGCCTATTTTCAAATTCAGCATTCAGGACAAAATATTTTTTTGATTGATGCTTTTGACCCCAGATTATCATAACAGTTATTGTGATCGATGTTCGACTTCATGGGAAATGCTGTTTCCTCTTAGTCTTGATTCTTCTGCACATTAGTGAAGGAATAGTTGTTAAAATTAATACCTATTTACTACAAACCTTAACTTATGCTAATACCAAAAAATCCTTAAAACCTTAAAAAACTATGTTGAAATTAATCCATCAAATCAGTGTCTATAGGGTTGGCCTTGCCCTTTCGAGTTTGTGCGCAAAGGTACTAAGGCTGCCATAACCTGTTGACTATGCTCAAGCTGTTTTGTCATTGTCATTGACAACACCTCAGCCTGTTTTTGTAATCCCTTATCAATCACCTCCGTCAACATGGCCATCGGATTGCTTGGCAAGTCCTGAGCCCTCTGCAACAATTCGGCTACCGTCCATCTAGGATCTGCTGATGTAATAAGCTGCTGCGTCTGCTGGTTCCCATTCTGCATTAAACACTGCCTTAAAATTGCCTCTCGGATACCTTCTCCTACGCTTGCTGCTCTAAGTGCGGCAAGCAACTTATCTACAAATTCACCAAGAGGTTCCTGTCTACCTTGCTTAGTTCCCATATAGTGAGGATTTGCATTTCCATCCTTCTGCTTTTCAAAAGCTCTCCTTACTATCTGGGCTGATGCTTGCAAAACAGGCGGCTGTAAAAGTGCCTGTAACTCTGGTCTCTCATACTGTCCCGTTCCACACAACTGATCTACTGTTACACCAAATAATGGATCGTTTTGCTGTCTTTGTACTCCAGCTGCTTGTCTAGCTAGGTGTTCCCACTCATTCAAAAATGTCATAAATTGAGATGCTGTTAGGATCAGCTTCATAACATCATAAGAATCTCTAGGTAACATATTATAGTTCATATAAATAAAATCAATCATCTGTCTAGCTGGTTCAGATTGAATCCCAAACTGACTCTCAGTCTGTCTTAATTGAGATAACAATTTCCATGGCAATTGAGTTACATCAGCCTGAACAACATTTTGCTCCCCAGGGACCTGTGTATACATTACTGGAAAAGCTTGATGTGAAGCAGCCAGCCGGCTAAACCCTTCCTGACTTCCTTCGGCATTTAAGTGTTCTGCAACCTTTTGCCAATACTCTGCGTGCTTTCTTGCATGATCTTTAACACCACCTCCAGGACCTACCGCCCTGTTTGTCTCCTCTCCCTCACCTACTTTCTTCTCCTCTACAATTTGCTCAGCTGAAAGAGACGGGGAAGGCTCCTCAGCAGAGTCCTGTGTTACAGATTGTAATTCGACTCTGCCACCTAGCCCTTTTACACACGCAGCCTTCTCCTTTCTTAAATAATCCTGAACCTCTTCTGACAAAGGCAACCCAGAATGTGTAACACTTGCTCCATTTGGGTCCATATGATCTAATCGTACCCTGGCTTGATAAGCTGCCACTTGCTCCGCACGATGCTGATCCAATGCTGTCATAACCATCTTCCACCATTTTCCACACTCCTTTGCTCGTTTTTCATCATCTAACCCATGCAGCCACAAGTCTTGTCCAAACTTTTTCCACTGCAATCTTTCAAATACCTCATTTGGATCCTTAAAATATCCTAACTCTCCTGCATAGCTTAACAGCGGCACCAACTCCTTCTCAAAATTTAACTTACACTGTCGCTTTTCTAAAAAGCATATAAATAAATCATACGCTGCCTGCCTATCCATATCCGTATTTAAACTTTAATACCTGTGCGCAGAGTCCTTGTTTAAGCAGTTCCCAGCTCTACAGCGTCTTCGGCTTCAAGGCTGTCTTCCCTTTTCTTGCAGCCTCCTGTACTGCTATCCCGGGCCGGCCTTCTTCTTGCCTCCGGCTTACTGTGAATCTCCCAAGTCCCGAAGAACTTCTTAGACCCTAACCTTTGTCTTCATTAGGGTCCCGTGTTCAAGCGCCACTTACTGCAAGAAGGGGCCGCTTTAACAACCAATGTGATCAGCGGAATCCAACTTTATTGAGTATCAGACACATCTTATATACAGTTTGCTATAATTATGCCCACTTGACAACATACTATTGGTTGCTCTCTAAAAGGTTACATCATTGTTTTCACAACTCCGTAGAATTCTTCTATCCGGCCTAATTGCTCTCTTCCCCAGATCTCGCCTCCTCCTTATCTTGCTTGCCTCCCTTCTCAGGGGCAGCAGGACTTAGCATACCAAGCAATCAGCACTTTCTCACATCTCTTACAGCGCCACTATATTATCAACAGAGAATTCTTCAAGGCCTGAATTGCACAGGCGTTCCTGGGACCCAAGGACCCTCTTGTTCAAAACAATCCTCAACACCAACCCCTGCCCCAGCCCAAGCCCTAACCCCAACCACAGCCCCAGCCCTTCCCCAGCCCCAGCCCCAGCCTCAGCCCCAGCCCAGCCCTAGCCCAGCCCTGCCCTCAGCCCAGCCCCAGCCCAGCCCAGCCCCAGCCCCAGTCCTGCCCCAGCCCCAGTCCTGCCCCAGCCCAGCCCCCAGCCCCAGCCCTGCCCCAGCCCTGTCCTCAGCCCCAGCTCCAGCCCCAGCCCGACCCCAGCCCTGCCCCAGCCCCCGGCCCCAGCCCCCAGCCCAGCCCCAGCCCTGCCCCAGCTCCGGCCCTAGCCCTGTCCCCCAGCCCCCGTCCCCAGCCCCGTCCCCTACCCCAGCCCTGGCTTCTACCCAGCCCCGGCCCCAGCCCTTCCCCAGCCCTGCCCCAGTCCCAGCCTCAGCCCCGGCCCCAGCCCTGGCCCCTGCCCAGCCCTAACCTAGCCCTGCCCCAGCCCCAGCCCTAGCCCAGCCCTGCCCTCAGCCCAGCCCCAGCCCCAGCCCAGCCACAGGCCCAGCCCCTGCCCCAGCCCAGCCCCAGCCACAGCCCAGCCACAGCCCTGGACCCAGCCCCAGTCCTGTCCCAGCCCTGGCCCCAGCCCAGCCCTAGCCCAGCCCTGCCCCAGCCCCCAGCCCCCAGCCCCTAGCCCAGCCCTGCCCTCAGCCCCAGCCCCAGCCCTGGACCCAGCCCCAGCCCTGCCTTGAACCCAGCCCTAGTCAGGCCCCAGCCCTGCCCCAGCTCCGGCCCAAGCCCTGCCCCAGCCCCGTCCCCTACCCCCAGCCCTGGCTTCTACCCTGCCCCGGCCCCAGACCTTCCCCAGCCCTGCCCCAGTCCCAGCCTCAGCCCCGGCCCCAGCCCTGGCCCCCTGCCCAGCCCTAACCTAGCCCTGCCCCAGCCCCAGCCCTAGCCCAGCCCTGCCGTCAGCCCAGCCCCAGCCCCAGCCCAGCCACTGGCCCAGCCCTGCCCCAGCCCAGCCCCAGCCACAGCCCAGCCACAGCCCTGGACCCAGCCCCAGTCCTGTCCCAGCCCTGGCCCCAGCCCAGCCCTAGCCCAGCCCTGCCCCAGCCCCAGCCCCAGCCCTAGCCCAGCCCTGCCCTCAGCCCAGCCCCAGCCCTGGACCCAGCCCCAGCCCTGCCTTGAACCCAGCCCTAGTCCGGCCCCAGCCCTGCCCCAGCTCCGGCCCAAGCCCTGTCCCCCAGCCCAGGCCCCTGCCCCAGCCCCAGTTCATCCCCATCCCAGCCCCAATCCCCAGCCCTGCCCCAGCCCTGCCCTCAGCCCTGCCCCTGCCCCAGCCCGGCCCCAGCCTAGCCTCCAGCCCCAGCTCCAGCCCTGCCCCAGCCCAGCCCCCAGACCCAGCCCTGCCCCAGCCCTGCCCTCACCCCAGCCCCCACCCCAGCCCTGGACCCTGTCCCAGCCCCAGACCTGCCCCAGCCCTGCCCCAGCCCTGGCTCCTGCCCCATCCTCGGCCCCAGCCCAGCCCCAGCCCCAGCCCTAGCCCCCACCCTCAGCCCCAGCCCAACTCCAGCCCCAGCCTTGCCCCAGCCTGGTCCCAGCCCCAGCCCAGGACCCAGCCCCATCCCCAGCCCCAGCCCAGCCCCAGCCCTGGACCCCAGCCCCAGCCCCAGCCCCACCCTCGGCCCCAGCCCAGCCCCAGCCACAGCCCAGCCCCAGCCCTGGACCCAGCCCTGCCCCAGCCCAGCCCCAGCCACAGCCCAGCCCCTGCCCTGGACCCAGCTCCAGCCCCAGCCCAGCCCTAGCCCAGCCCTGACCCAGCCTCCGCCCTGCTCCAGCTCCAGACCTAGCCCCAGCCCTGCCCCAGCCCTGCCCCAGCCCCGGCCCCAGCCCCAGCCGAGCCCCAGCCCTGGCCCTAGCCCTGTCCCCAGCCCTGTCCCCTACCCCAGCCCTGGCTTCTACCCAGCCCCGGCCCCAGCCCCAGCCCCAGCCCTGCCCCAGTCCCAGCCTCAGCCCCGGCCCCAGCCCCGGCCCCTGCCCAGCCCTAACCTAGCCCTGCCCCAGCCCCAGCCCTAGCCCAGCCCTGCCCTCAGCCCAGCCCCAGCCACAGCCCAGCCCCAGCCCCTGGACCCAGCCCTGCCCCAGCCCAGCCCCACCCCCAGCCCTAGCCCTGTCCCCAGCCCCGGCCTGTGCCCCTGCCCCCAGCCCAGCCACAGCCCTGTCCGCAGCCCCAGCCCCAATCCCACCCCAAGCCCCGGCCCCCTGCCCAGCCCTAGCCCAGCCCTGCCCCAGCCCAGCCCCAGCCCTGCCCCAGCTCCGGCCCTAGCCCCACCCCAGCCCAAGCCCCCAGACACAGCCACAGCCCCATCCCGGCCCCCCAGCCCAGCCCAGCCCAGCCCCGCCCAGCCCCATCCCCATCCCTGACCCCAACCCCCATCCCCAGCCCAGCCCCAGCCCTTCCCCAGCCCCAGCCCCAGCCTCGGCCCTAGCCCAGCCCTAGCCCAGTCCTGCTCCAGCCCAGCCCCCAGCCCCAGCCCTAGCCCCACCCTCGGCCCCCAGCCCAGCTCCAGCCCCAGGCCCGGCCCCTGCCCAGCCCTAACCTAGCCCAGCCCCAGCCCAAGGCCCAGCCTCAAGCCTAGTCCTGCCCCAGCCCTGGCCCCAATCCAGCCCCAGCCCAGCCCCAGCCCTTCCCCAGCCCCAGCCCCAGCCTCGGCCCTAGCCCAGCCCTAGCCCAGCCCTGTCCGCAGCCCAGCCCCAGCCCAGCCCCAGCCCTGCCCTCACCCCAGCCCCAGCCCCAGCCCGACCCCAGCCCTTCCCCAGCCCCGGCCGCAGCCCCAGCCCAGCCCCAGCCCTGGCCCTAGCCCTGTCCCCAGCCCCATCCCCTACCCCAGCCCTGGCTTCTACCCAGCCCCAGCCCCAGCCCAGCCCCAGCCCCAGCCCTAGCCCTGTCCCCAGCCCCGGCCTGTGCCCCTGCCCCCACCCCAGCCACAGCCCTGTCCCCAGCCCCAGCCCCAATCCCACCCCAAGCCCCGGCCCCAGCCCTGGACCCAGCCCTGGCCCTAGCCCTGTCCCCAGCCCCATCCCCTACCCCATTCCTGGCTTCTACCCAGCCCCGGCCCCAGCCCTAGCCTCAGCCCTGCCCCAGTCCCAGCCTCAGCCCCGGCCCCTGCCCAGCCCCAGCCCTAGCCCTGCCCCAGCCCCAGCCCTAGCCCAGCCCTGCCCTCAGCCCAGCCCCAGCCACAGCCCAGCCCCAGCCCTGGACCCAGCCCTGCCCCAGCCCAGCCCCACCCCCAGCCCTAGCCCTGTCCCCAGCCCCGGCCTGTGCCCCTGCCCCCAGCCCAGCCACAGCCCTGTCCGCAGCCCCAGCCCCAATCCCACCCAAAGCCCCGGCCCCAGCCCAGCCCTAGCCCAGCCCTGCCCCAGCCCAGCCTCAGCCCTGCCCCAGCTCCGGCCCTAGCCCTGTCCCCAGCCCAGGCCCCTTCCCCAGCCCAAGCCCCAGCCCCAGCCACAGCCCCATCCCGGCCCCCAGCCCAGCTCCAGCCCTAGCCCAGCCCCAGCCCTGGACCCAGCCTCAGCCCCAGCCCCACCCCCGGCCCAAGCCCCGGCCCCAGCCCAGCTCCAGTCCCAGCCTAGCCCCAGCCCTGCCCTAACCCCGGCCCCATCCCCGGTCCCAGCCCAGCCCTAGCCCAGCCCTGATCCAGCCCCAGCGCTATCCCAGCCCTGCCCTCAGCCCAGTCCCAGGCCTGGACCCAGCCTCACCCCTGCCCCGAGCCCTGCCCCAGCCCTGCCCTCAGCCCAGACCCAGACCCAGCCCGGCCCCAGCCCTGTCCCCAGCCCAGCCCCAGCCCTGCCCCAGTCCCAGCCACAGCTCTGACCTCAGCCCCCTGTACAGCCCCAGACCTGCCCCAGCCCCAGCCCAGCCTCCAGCTTCAGCCCAGCCCCCAGCCCAGGTGCAGACCTTCCACAGCCCAGCCCCAATCCAGCCCCAGCCCAGCTCCAGCCCAGCCCTGCCCCAGCCCTGCCCCAGCCCCGGCCCTACCCTGCCCCAGCCTTGCCCCAGCGCCAGCCCAGCCCCCAGCCCCGGCCCCAGCCCTGCCCCAGCCCTGCCCCAGAGCCAGCCCAGACCCCAGCCCCAGCCCCAGCCCCAGCCCCGGCCCCAGTCTGTCCCCAGGTCCCAGCACAGCCGTAGCCCTGCCCCCAGCCCCGGCTCCAGCCCCAGACCCAGTTCCTTCCCCAGACCCCAGCCCAGCCCCAGCTCTGCCCCAGCCCCCACACCAACCTTACACCAGCCCTTCCTCTAGCCCCAGCCCCAGCCCTGGCCCCAGCTCCAGCCCCAATCCAGCCCCAGCCCTGTCCCAGCCTCGGCCCCAGCCCTATCCCAGCCCCAATTCCAACCCTGGCCGAAGCCCAGCCCCAGCTCAACCCCAGCCTAGCCCCAGCCCCAACCTCAGTCCCAGCCCTGCTCCCAGCCCCAACGCCAGCCTCAGCCCCAGCCCTAACCCAGCCCTGCCCCAGCAACCGGGCCCAGACCCCAGCCCAGCCCCACACTCAGCCCCAGCCCAGCCCCGGCCCCAGCCCCGCCCCAGCCCCAGCCCTAGCCCAGCCCTGTCCTCAGCCCAGTCCCAGCCTGGCCCCAGCACTGTCCGCAGCCCCAGCCCCAGCCCCAGCCCTGCCCAAGATTTGGTTCCAGGCCCGGCCCCAGACCTGCCCCCAGCCCAGCCCCAGATCAGCCCCAGGCGAGCCCCAGGCCTGCCCCAGCGCCGGTCCTAGCCCTGCCCGAGCCCCAGCCCCAGCCCCGGCCGCAGCCCTGCCCCAGCCCCACTCCTGCCCTAGCCCCAGCCCCAGCCCCAGCCCCGGCTCCAGCCCTGCCCTAGCCCCAGTCCTGCCCCAGCCCAAGCCCGGGCTCCAGCCCTAGCCCAGCCCAGACCCAGCCCTGGACCCAGCCCAACCCTCGGCCCCGGCCCCGGCCCCAGCCCCAGCCCAGCCCCGGCCCCAGCCCCAGCCCGGGCCCCATCCCTGGCCCAGCCCCCAACCCAGCCTCAGCCCCATCCCTGCCCTAGCCCCAGCCCCAACCTTGGCCCCAGCCCAGCCTCAGCCACAGCCCTACCCCAGCCCCGGCCGCAGCCCTGTCCACAGCCCAGCCCCAGCCCTGCCCCAGTCCCAGCCACAGCCCCGGCCCCAGCCACAGCCCTGCCCCAGCCCCATCCCTGTCCCCAGCCCCAGCCCCAGTCCCAGCCCCAGTCCCAGCCCCAGCCCCGGCCCCAGCGCAGCCCTAACCTAGCCCTGCCCCAGCCCCAGGCCTAGCCCAGCCCTACCCCCAGCCCTGGCCCCAGCCCTATCCCAGCCCTGCCCCAGAGCCAGCCCAGCCCCCAGCCCCAGCCCCGGCCCCAGTCTGTCCCCAGGTCCCAGCACAGCTGTAGCCCTGCCCCCAGCCCCGGCTCCAGCCCCAGACCCAGTTCCTTCCCCAGACCCCAGCCCAGCCCCAGCTCTGCCCCAGCCCCCACACCAACCCTACACCAGCCCTTCCTCTAGCCCCAGCCCCAGCCCTGGCCCCAGCTCCAGCCCCAATCCAGCCCCAGCCCTGTCCCAGCCCCAGCCCCAGCCCTATCCCAGCCCCAATTCCAACCCCGGCCGAAGCCCAGCCCCAGCTCAACCCCAGCCTAGCCCCAGCCCCAACCTCAGTCCCAGCCCTGCTCCCAGCCCCAACGCCAGCCTCAGCCCCAGCCCTAACCCAGCCCTGCCCCAGCAACCGGGCCCAGACCCCAGCCCAGCCCCACCCTCAGCCCCAGCCCAGCCCCGGCCCCAGCCCTGCCCCAGCCCCAGCCTTAGCCCAGCCCTGCCCTCAGCCCAGTCCCAGCCTGGCCCCAGCCCTGCCCTAGCCCAGCCCCAGCCACAGCCCAGCCCCAGCCCCAGCCCTGCACCCAGCCCCAGACCCTTCTCTAGTAGACTCTTCTCTACTTCCTTGGTTAGTTTGTTTACCATTTCCCATTGTGCTTTTGTTATTTCAATTCCTCTTCCTTCAAAATCTTATGTCTCTTACTTTTCCTTTTACTAATCCTTTTAATTATTCCTGATATTTCCCAACTAAAATTTCTCTAGTCTTTATTTCCCACTTATGCCAATCCCTTTCAATAATTTTCCATGGGGATTTAAATCCTTTTTCTCACCACAGAATAGGTTTTCTGTATTTACCAGCCCAAACTGCCTATTTTCAAATTCAGCATTCAGGACAAAATATTTTTTTGATTGATGCTTTTGACCCCAGATTATCATAACAGTTATTGTGATCGATGTTCGACTTCATGGGAAATGCTGTTTCCTCTTAGTCTTGATTCTTCTGCACATTAGTGAAGGAATAGTTGTTAAAATTAATACCTATTTACTACAAACCTTAACTTATGCTAATACCAAAAAATCCTTAAAACCTTAAAAAACTATGTTGAAATTAATCCATCAAATCAGTGTCTATAGGGTTGGCCTTGCCCTTTCGAGTTTGTGCGCAAAGGTACTAAGGCTGCCATAACCTGTTGACTATGCTCAAGCTGTTTTGTCATTGTCATTGACAACACCTCAGCCTGTTTTTGTAATCCCTTATCAATCACCTCCGTCAACATGGCCATCGGATTGCTTGGCAAGTCCTGAGCCCTCTGCAACAATTCGGCTACCGTCCATCTAGGATCTGCTGATGTAATAAGCTGCTGCGTCTGCTGGTTCCCATTCTGCATTAAACACTGCCTTAAAATTGCCTCTCGGATACCTTCTCCTACGCTTGCTGCTCTAAGTGCGGCAAGCAACTTATCTACAAATTCACCAAGAGGTTCCTGTCTACCTTGCTTAGTTCCCATATAGTGAGGATTTGCATTTCCATCCTTCTGCTTTTCAAAAGCTCTCCTTACTATCTGGGCTGATGCTTGCAAAACAGGCGGCTGTAAAAGTGCCTGTAACTCTGGTCTCTCATACTGTCCCGTTCCACACAACTGATCTACTGTTACACCAAATAATGGATCGTTTTGCTGTCTTTGTACTCCAGCTGCTTGTCTAGCTAGGTGTTCCCACTCATTCAAAAATGTCATAAATTGAGATGCTGTTAGGATCAGCTTCATAACATCATAAGAATCTCTAGGTAACATATTATAGTTCATATAAATAAAATCAATCATCTGTCTAGCTGGTTCAGATTGAATCCCAAACTGACTCTCAGTCTGTCTTAATTGAGATAACAATTTCCATGGCAATTGAGTTACATCAGCCTGAACAACATTTTGCTCCCCAGGGACCTGTGTATACATTACTGGAAAAGCTGGATGTGAAGCAGCCAGCCGGCTAAACCCTTCCTGACTTCCTTCGGCATTTAAGTGTTCTGCAACCTTTTGCCAATACTCTGCGTGCTTTCTTGCATGATCTTTAACACCACCTCCAGGACCTACCGCCCTGTTTGTCTCCTCTCCCTCACCTACTTTCTTCTCCTCTACAATTTGCTCAGCTGAAAGAGACGGGGAAGGCTCCTCACCAGAGTCCTGTGTTACAGATTGTAATTCGACTCTGCCACCTAGCCCTTTTACACACGCAGCCTTCTCCTTTCTTAAATAATCCTGAACCTCTTCTGACAAAGGCAACCCAGAATGTGTAACACTTGCTCCATTTGGGTCCATATGATCTAATCGTACCCTGGCTTGATAAGCTGCCACTTGCTCCGCACGATGCTGATCCAATGCTGTCATAACCATCTTCCACCATTTTCCACACTCCTTTGCTCGTTTTTCATCATCTAACCCATGCAGCCACAAGTCTTGTCCAAACTTTTTCCACTGCAATCTTTCAAATACCTCATTTGGATCCTTAAAATATCCTAACTCTCCTGCATAGCTTAACAGCGGCACCAACTCCTTCTCAAAATTTAACTTACACTGTCGCTTTTCTAAAAAGCATTTAAATAAATCATACGCTGCCTGCCTATCCATGTCCGTATTTAAACGTTAATACCTGTGCGCACAGTCCTTGTTTAAGCAGTTCCCAGCTCTACAGCGTCTTCGGCTTCAAGGCTGTCTTCCCTTTTCTTGCAGCCTCCTGTACTGCTATCCCGGGCCGGCCTTCTTCTTGCCTCCGGCTTACTGTGAATCTCCCAAGTCCCGAAGAACTTCTTAGACCCTAACCTTTGTCTTCATTAGGGTCCCGTGTTCAAGCGCCACTTACTGCAAGAAGGGGCCGCTTTAACAACCAATGTGATCAGCGGAATCCAACTTTATTGAGTATCAGACACATCTTATATACAGTTTGCTATAATTATGCCCACTTGACAACATACTATTGGTTGCTCTCTAAAAGGTTACATCATTGTTTTCACAACTCCATAGAATTCTTCTATCCGGCCTAATTGCTCTCTTCCCCAGATCTCGCCTCCTCCTTATCTTGCTTGCCTCCCTTCTCAGGGGCAGCAGGACTTAGCATACCAAGCAATCAGCACTTTCTCACATCTCTTACAGCGCCACTATATTATCAACAGAGAATTCTTCAAGGCCTGAATTGCACAGGTGTTCCTGGGACCCAAGGACCCTCTTGTTCAAAACAATCCTCAACACCAACCCTGCCCCAGCCCAAGCCCCAGCCCCAGCCACAGCCCCATCCCGGCCCCCAGCCCAGCCCAGCCCAGCACCATCCCCATCCCTGACCCCAACCACAGCCCCAGCCCTTCCCCAGCCCCAGCCCCAGCCTCAGCCCCAGCCCAGCCCTAGCCCAGCCCTGCCCTCAGCCCAGCCCCAGCCCAGCCCAGCCCCAGCCCCAGTCCTGCCCCAGCCCAGCCCCCAGCCCCAGCCCTGCCCCAGCCCTGTCCTCAGCCCAGCCCCAGCCCCAGCCCGACCCCAGCCCTGCCCCAGCCCCGGCCCCAGCCCCAGCCCAGCCCCAGCCCTGCCCCAGCTCCGGCCCTAGCCCTGTCCCCAGCCCCGTCCCCAGCCCCGTCCCCTACCCCAGCCCTGTCTTCTACCCAGCCCCGGCCCCAGCCCTTCCCCAGCCCTGCCCCAGTCCCAGCCTCAGCCCCGGCCCCAGCCCCGGCCCCTGCCCAGCCCTAATCTAGCCCTGCCCCAGCCCCAGCCCTAGCCCAGCCCTGCCCTCAGCCCAGCCCCAGCCCCAGCCCAGCCACAGGCCCAGCCCTGCCCCAGCCCAGCCCCAGCCACAGCCCAGCCACAGCCCTGGACCCAGCCCCAGTCCTGTCCCAGCCCCGGCCCCAGCCCAGCCCTAGCCCAGCCCTGCCCCAGCCCCAGCCCTAGCCCAGCCCTGCCATCAGCCCTGCCCCAGCCCAGTCCCCAGCCCCAGCCCTGCCCCAGCCCTGCCCTCAACCCAGCGCCAGCCCCAGCCCGACCCCAGCCCGACCCCAGCCCCGCCCCAGCCCCGGCCCCAGCCCTGCCCCACCTTCAGTCCCAGACCCAGCCCCGGCCCCAGCCCTGCTCCAGCCAGCCCCAGCCCAAGGCCCAGCCTCAAGCCTAGTCCTGCCCCAGCCCTGGCCCCAATCCAGCCCCAGCCCAGCCCCAGCCCTTCCCCAGCCCCAGCCCCAGCCTCGGCCCTAGCCCAGCCCTAGCCCAGCCCTAGCCCAGCCCTGTCCGCAGCCCAGCCCCAGCCCAGCCCCAGCCCTGCCCTCACCCCAGCCCCAGCCCCAGCCCAGCCCCCGCCCTGGCCCTAGCCCTGTCACCAGCTCCATCCCCTACCCCAGCCCTGGCTTCTACCCAGCCCCGGCCCCAGCCCAGCCCCAGCCCTGGCCCTAGCCCTGTCCCCAGCCCCGTCCCCTACCCCATTCCTGGCTTCTACCCAGCCCCGGCCCCAGCCCCAGCCCCAGCCCTGCCCCAGTCCCAGCCTCAGCCCCGGCCCCAGCCCCGGCCCCTGCCCAGCCCTAACCTAGCCCTGCCCCAGCCCCAGCCCTAGCCCTGCCCCAGCCCCAGCCCTAGCCCAGCCCTGCCCTCAGCCCAGCCCCAGCCACAGCCCAGCCCCAGCCCTGGACCCAGCCCTGCCCCAGCCCAGCCCCACCCCCAGCCCTAGCCCTGTCCCCAGCCCCGGCCTGTGCCCCTGCCCCCAGCCCAGCCACAGCCCTGTCCGCAGCCCCAGCCCCAATCCCACCCCAAGCCCCGGCCCCAGCCCAGCCCTAGCCCAGCCCTGCCCCAGCCCGGCCTCAGCCCTGCCCCAGCTCCGGCCCTAGCCCTGTCCCCAGCCCAGGCCCCTGCCCCAGCCCAAGCCCCAGACACAGCCACAGCCCCATCCCGGCCCCCAGCCCAGCCCAGCCCAGCCCCATCCCCATCCCTGACCCCAACTCCATCCCCAGCCCAGCCCCAGCCCTTCCCCAGCCCCAGCCCCAGCCTCGGCCCTAGCCCAGCCCTAGCCCAGGCCTGTCCGCAGCCCAGCCCCAGCCCAGCCCCAGCCCCAGTCCTGCCCCAGCCCAGCCCCCAGCCCCAGCCCTAGCCCCACCCTCGGCCCCAGTCCGGCTCCAGCCCCAGCCCCGGCCCCTGCCCAGCCCCCACCCCAGCCCTGGACCCTGTCCCAGCCCCAGACCTGCCCCAGCCCTGCCCCAGCCCTGGCTCCTGCCCCATCCTTGGCCCCAGCCCTGCCCCAGCCCCAGCCCTAGCCCCACTTTCAGCCCCAGCCCAGCTCCAGCCCCAGCCTTGCCCCAGCCCAGCCCCAGCCCCAGCCCTGGACCCAGTCCCATCCCCAGCCCCAGCCCAGCCCCAGCCCAGCCCCAGCCCTGGACCCAGCCCCAGCCCCAGCCCCACCCTCGGCCCCAGCCCAGCCCCAGCCACAGCCCAGCCCCAGCCCTGGACCCAGCCCTGCCCCAGCCCAGCCCCAGCCACAGCCCAGCCCCTGCCCTGGACCCAGCTCCAGCCCCAGCCCAGCCCTAGCCCAGCCCTGACCCAGCCTCCGGCCTGCTCCAGCTCCAGACCTAGCCCAGCCCTGCCCTCAGCCCAGCCCCTGGCCTGGATCCAGCCCCAGCCCTGCCCCAGCCCTGCCCCAGCCCCGGCCCCATCCCCAGCCCAGCCCCAGCCCTGGCCCTAGCCCTGTCCCCAGCCCCGTCCCCTACCCCAGCCCTGGCTTCTACCCAGCCCCGGCCCCAGCCCCACCCCCAGCCCCAGCCCTGCCCCAGTCCCAGCCTCAGCCCCGGCCCCAGCCCCGGCCCCTGCCCAGCCCTAACCTAGCCCTGTCCCAGCCCCAGCCCTAGCCCAGCCCTGCCCTCAGCCCAGCCCTGCCCTCACCCCAGCCCCAGCCCCAGCCCGACCCCAGCCCTTCCCCAGCCCCGGCCCCAGCCCCAGCCCAGCCCCAGCCCTGGCCCTAGCCCTGTCCCCAGCCCCATCCCCTACCCCAGCCCTGGCTTCTACCCAGCCCCGGCCCCAGCCCAGCCCCAGCCCCAGCCCTAGCCCTGTCCCCAGCCCCGGCCTGTGCCCCTGCCCCCAGCCCAGCCACAGCCCTGTCCGCAGCCCCAGCCCCAATCCCACCCCAAGCCCCGGCCCCAGCCCAGCCCCAGCCCTGGCCCTAGCCCTGTCCCCAGCCCCATCCCCTACCCCATTCCTGGCTTCTACCCAGCCCCGGCCCCAGCCCCAGCCTCAGCCCTGCCCCAGTCCCAGCCTCAGCCCCGGCCCCAGCCCTGCCCTCAGCCCAGCCCCAGCCACAGCCCAGCCCCAGCCCTGGACCCAGCCCTGCCCCAGCCCAGCCCCACCCCCAGCCCTAGCCCTGTCCCCAGCCCCGGCCTGTGCCCCTGCCCCCAGCCCAGCCACAGCCCTGTCCGCAGCCCCAGCCCCAATCCCACCCCAAGCCCCGGCCCCAGCCCAGCGCTAGCCCAGCCCTGCCCCAGCCCAGCCCCAGCCACAGCCCAGCCACTGCCCTGGGCCCAGCTCCAGCCCCAGCCCAGCCCTAGCCCAGCCCTGACCCAGCCTCCGCCCTGCTCCAGCTCTAGACCTAGCCCAGCCCTGCCCTCAGCCCAGCCCCAGGCCTGGATCCAGCCCCAGCCCTGCCCCAGCTCGGGCCCAACCATGTCCATAGCCCCGGCCCCTGCGCCAGCCCCACCCTCGGCCCCAGCCCAGCCCCAGCCCCAGCCCTGCCCCAGCCCAGCCCCCATCCCCAGCCCTGCCCCAGCCCTGCCCTCACCCCAGCCCCCACCCCAGCCCTGGACCCTGTCCCAGCCCCAGACCTGCCCCAGCCCTGCCCCAGCCCTGGCTCCTGCCCCAGCCCCGTCTCCAGCCTCAGCCCCAGCCCTGCGCCAACCCAGCCCCAGCCCAAGGCCCAGCCTCAAGCCTAGTCCTGCTCCAGCCCTGGCCCCAATCCAGCCCCAACCCTACCCATACCTCAGCCCTAGCCCCAGCCCTGCCCCAGCCCCATCACTTCCCAGCACCCAGCACCAGCCTCAGCCACGGACCCAGCCCCAGACCCAGCCCAGCCTACAGCCCCAGCCCCAGCCCAGTCCCGGTCCCAGCCCAGCCCCAACCCTGCCCCAGCCCAATCCCCAGCCCCAGCCACAGCCCCATCCCGGACCCCAGCCCCAAACTCGGCCCCCGCCCAGCGCTAGCCCAGCCCTGCCCCGAGCCCTAGCCCAGCCCTGCCCTCAGCCCAGCCCCAGCCCTGTCCCTGCCCCAGCCCCAGCCCCACCCCCACCCCCGGCCTCAGCCCCAGCCCCAGCCCTGCCCCAGCCCTGACCAAGCCACAGCCTGGCCCCAGCCCTGTCCCCAGACCCACCCTCGTCCCCAGCCCAGCCCCTGCCCCAGCCCTACCTCAGCCCAGTCCCGGTCCCAGCCCAGGCCCAGCCCTGCTCCAGCCCAATCCCCAGCCCAAGCCCCAGCGCCATCCGTTCCCCCAGCCTGGCCCATCCCCATCCCCATCCCTGCCCCCAGCCCGGCCCCAGCCCTGCCCCAGCTCCGGCCCTAGCCCTGTCCCCAGCCCCAGTCCTGCCCCAGCCCCAGCCCTGCCCCAGTCCCAGCCACAGCCCCCGCCCCATCCCTGCCCCCAGCCCAGCCCCAGCTCTGCCCCAGTCCGAGCCCCAGCTCTGCCCCAGTCCCAGCCCCAGCCCCAGCCCCAGCCCTGCACCGAACCCAGCCCCAGCCCAGACCCCAGCCCTGCCCCAGCCCCAGCCCTGCACCGAACCCAGCCCAGCCCCAGCCCCAGCCCAGCCCCAGCCCCAGGCCTGCACGGAACCCAGCCCCAGCCCAGACCCCAGCCCTGCCCCAGCTCGGGCCCCAGCCCTGTAACCAGCCCCAGTCCTGATCCAGCCCCGGCCCCAGCCCTAGCCCCAGCCCCAGCCTCAACCTAAGATCCAGCCCTGCTCCCAGCCCCGGCCCCAGCCCCAGCCCCAGCCCGGACTCAGCCCTGCCCCAGCCCCAGCCCCAGCCCTGCCCCAGCCGCAGCCCTAGCCCAGCCCTGCTCTCAGCCCAGCCCCAGGCCTGGACCCAGCCCCAGCCCTCCCCCGAACCCAGCCCCAGCCCGGCCCCAGCCCTGTCCCCAGCCCCAGCCCCTGCCCCAGCCCCACCCTCGTCCCCAGCCCAGCCCCTGCCCCAGCCCTACCCTGTTGCTGGGGTTTGTTTTGAGCAAGAGGGGCCTTGGGTCCCAGGAACACCTGTGCAATTCAGGCCTTGAAGAATTCTCTGTTGATAATATAGTGGCGGAGTGGGAGATGTGAGAAAGTGCTGATTGCTTGGTATGCTGAAGTCCAGCTGCCCCTGAGATGGGAGGCAAGCAAGATAAGAAGGAGACGAGATCTGGGAAAGACAGCAATTAGGCCGGATAGAAGAATTCCACAGAGTTGTGAAAACAATGATGTAACCTTTTAGAGAGCAACCAATAGTATGTTGTCAAGTGGGCATAATTATAGCAAACTGTATATAAGATGTGTCTGATGCTCAATAAAGTTGGAATCCGCTGATCAAATTGGTCGAATAAGCGGCCCCCTTCTTGCAGTAAGTGGCGCTTGAACACGGGACCCTAATGAAGACAAACGTTAGGGTTTAAGAAGTTCTTCAGGACGTGGGAGATTCGCAGTAAGCCGGGAGGCAAGAAGAAGGCCGGCCCGGGATAGCAGTACCGGAGGCTGCAAGAAAAGGGAAGACAGCCTTGAAGCCGAAGACGCTGTGGAGCCAGAAACTGCTTAAACGAGGACTGTGCGCACAGGTATTAAAGTTTAATACGGATATGGATAGGCAGGCAGCGTATGATTTATTTAAATGCTTTTTAGAAAAGCGACAGTGTAAGTTAAATTTTACAAAGGAGTTGGTGCCGCTGTTAAGCTATGCAGGAGAGTTAGGATATTTTAAGGATCCAAATGAGGTGTTTGAAAGATTGCAGTGGAAAAAGTTTGGACAAGACTTGTGGCTGCATGGGTTAGATGATGAAAAACGAGCAAAGGAGTGTGGAAAATGGTGGAAGATGGTTATGACAGCATTGGATCAGCATCGTGCGGAGCAAGTGGCAGCTTATCAAGCCAGGGTACGATTAGATCATACGGACCCAAATGGAGCAAGTGTTACACATGCTGGGTTGCCTTTGTCAGAAGAGGTTCAGGATTATTTAAGAAAGGAGAAGGCTGCGTGTGTAAAAGGGCTAGGTGGCAGAGTTGAATTACAATCTGTAACACAGGACTCTGCTGAGGAGCCTTCCCCGTCTCTTTCAGCTGAGCAAATTGTAGAGGAGAAGAAAGTAGGTGAGGGAGAGGAGACAAACAGGGCGGTAGGTCCTGGAGGTGGTGTTAAAGATCATGCAAGAAAGCACGCAGAGTATTGGCAAAAGGTTGCAGAACACTTAAATGCCGAAGAAAGTCAGGAAGGGTTTAGCCGGCTGGCTGCTTCACATCAAGCTTTTCCAGTAATGTATACACAGGTCCCTGGGGAGCAAAATGTTGTTCAGGCTGATGTAACTCAATTGCCATGGAAATTGTTATCTCAATTAAGACAGACTGAGAGTCAGTTTGGGGTTCAATCTGAACCAGCTAGACAGATGATTGATTTTATTTATATGAACTATAATATGTTACCTAGAGATTCTTATAATGTTATGAAGCTGATCCTAACAGCATCTCAATTTATGACATTTTTGAATGAGTGGGAACACCTAGCTAGACAAGCAGCTGGAGTACAAAGACAGCAAAACGATCCATTATTTGGTGTAACAGTAGATCAGTTGTGTGGAATGGGACAGTATGAGAGACCAGAGTTACAGGCACTTTTACAGCCGCCTGTTTTGCAAGCATCAGCCCAGATAGTAAGGAGAGCTTTTGAAAAGCAGAAGGATGGAAATGCAAATCCTCACTATATGGGAATTAAGCAAGGTAGACAGGAACCTCTTGGTGAATTTGTAGATAAGTTGCTTGCCGCACTTAGAGCAGCAAGCGTAGGAGAAGGTATCCGAGAGGCAATTTTAAGGCAGTGTTTAATGCAGAATGGGAACCAGCAGACGCAACAGCTTATTACATCAGCAGATCCTAGATGGACGGTAGCCGAATTGTTGCAGAGGGCTCAGGACTTGCCAAGCAATCCGATGGCCATGTTGACGGAGGTGATTGATAAGGGATTACAAAAACAGGCTGAGGTGTTGTCAATGACAATGACAAAACAGCTTGAGCATAGTCAACAGGTTATGGCAGCCTTAGTACCTTTGCACACAAACTCGAAAGGGCAAGGCCGACCCTATAAGCAGTCATCAGGCGAAATACAGTGTCATCGAAAAGCGTAAGGCGGAGATATTGTCTAAAGTAATGCCTGGACTTTTGGCCCATAGATCCGCTTTAGGGCATTTCCCTAGCGGAGATAGTTATTTTGATGAAGCTTGTTGGAGAGAATACAGGAACAAGTTGTGGGACTTGGTTATAGGTGGTGATAAAACTGCTATAAAGCTGCAAAAGTCGTGGCGAGAATGCATGAACTGTGTTAAAACCTACGAACTGAAACAGCGAATGGCTGCTGCAGTTAGAGCAACTTTGTCAGGACGAGACGCAGTGCCAGGTGTATCTGAGTTGCAGCTGAAAGATGTGTCTGAGAACTGTTGACCGATCGACTGGGGCCGCCCCCGATACATCTTGCAGCGACCACACCGCGTTTACTAGCCGTCACCACTGCCGCTTGCACACAGCGGGGAAAAAGCCGGAAAAAGGCAGCTCAGTGTGTTCGACCCCTTTTTATCAACACCTTCCTCTGACATCGCCAGCGACGGCTCGGATTCGGAAGACAATACCGGCAGCGAGGAATTCAAACAGCGCCGACTTTGCTTTACGGCCCCTCTTAGAAAAAAATGGAGCGCTTGGAGGCTCGCGGTTACAGTGTTCCTGCCACCGCTCTCCTCCCGCGAGCCCTGCCGGCCCCCGCGGATACCGACGGCTCCGACCATGGCGGTACCGGCTGACGCACCACCGACACCGACAACGCCGACAGTAGCAGCGGAGCAGCTGCCACGGCAGCAGCCCCCACCCCTTTCCCCCGCAGCGGCTTTAGCTGCACTACTCTGTTTTGATTTAAAGCAACAGTACTCATTTTGTCATTTCTGATTGTAGCATCTTTCAGAGATTTGTTATATAGAGTTTTGTTAAGTTTTTCTAATAAGCATAATGAATAAGTAAGCATTTGGTATTTATAAGTACTTAGTACATAGTAATTGCAGTAAGGTGTATGTACTTAGTAAAGAGTTCAAATTGTAAGATTTTCTTTTGGTTCGAACCTTCTTAGTTGTCTGCCTAGGCATTTCAAAGGAGCTCCATGTAATATAGTTAAGGAATGTATAAACAGGTTTTAATTTTGGAAAGTGTTTTTTAGTTAATGTAACAATTTTATTTCTTTTTAGACACTGATTTGATGGATTAATTTTAACATAGTTTTTTAAGGTTTTAAGGATTTTTTGGTATTAGCATAAGTTAAGGTTTGTAGCAAATAGGTATTAATTTTAACAACTATTCCTTCACTA
This sequence comes from Melanerpes formicivorus, assembly GCF_026170545.1. Lineage (NCBI taxonomy): Eukaryota > Metazoa > Chordata > Aves > Piciformes > Picidae > Melanerpes > Melanerpes formicivorus. The sequence goes on along the minus strand of NW_027142591.1, from coordinate 164,038 downwards.
ATGTACAGAAGAATCAAGACTAAGAGGAAACAGCATTTCCCGTGAAGTCGAACATCGATCACAATAACTGTTATGATAATCTGGGGTCAAAAGCATCAATCAAAAAAATATTTTGTCCTGAATGCTGAATTAGAAAATAGGCAGTTTGGGCTGGTAAATACAGAAAACCTATTTTGTGGTGAGAAAAAGGATTTAAATCCCCATGGAAAATTATTGAAAGGGATTGGCATAAGTGGGAAATAAAGACTAGAGAAATTTTAGTTGGGAAATATCAGGAATAATTAAAAGGATTAGTAAAAGGAAAAGTAAGAGACATAAGATTTTGAAGGAAGAGGAATTGAAATAACAAAAGCACAATGGGAAATGGTAAACAAACTAACCAAGGAAGTAGAGAAGAGACTCCAAATGGAATTTTGAAGTGGGTTAAGGAGTTAAAATCTGTAGGGCTCCTGAAGAATGTAACTGCTGCCGAGAAGAAAATACACCCGGCTGCTGGTTGCACCCAGTAGGCTAAGGAGGCAGAGTTAACATATACTGGTGGAGCCTAATTTTGATCCTAACCCTATTTGCACATAAGGAGTCCAATCGAGATCAAAAACCACATTCCCATGTGTGGATGAATTCTCTTTCAACATCAGTAATGATATACAGATTAAAAGGAGCTAAGATCATAACCCCATTAATCATATTGATGATAGCACCATTTGAAGTAAGGTCATGGGAACAAAACCATAGATGTAATAAAAGTGCAGCAAATTGAAATCAGTAGTCTCTCGAAAATATCTACTCTGAATAGATTAGCTTTGGATTTTTTATATAAGGAAGGGGGTGTAAGTGTAGTCATAAATGTAAGTTGTTGTAGTTTTGTTAATCTAGAGAAACGAGTGGAAACAGATATACAGGCGATTGTAAACCACAATCAGATATTACATCAGATTTCTTTAGATGATACTTCTTGTGGATTTAAAGAAATATGGGATAAATTAACTTTCTGGTTACCAGATCTAAATTGGCTTAAACATTTGTTTGTAATATTGTTGGAATAATTGTAATATTGCTATGCATAATACTCTGCAATTGTTGTTACAAAATACTAAGACCTTTAAGTAAGATTGCTCATGTCAACGAGTTACAAGTAGAGAATTATGATCAGAATGTGATCAGAACAGATGAACTTAATTATGATCCAATTAAGAAGGAGGTTCTGAAATATCTGGAAATTTTACCACAAATCAATGGTGAAAAAAAAAAAAAAACAAAAACAACCAAAAGGGGGAATTGTGATGAATATACTGGTGATTTGTGTTAAAATTGTAAGACTTAGAGTGCACTGGGATTAAGGGTCAGGATCTTGTGAGGCCTGTTTAGAGGGTAAAGGGAAAGAAACCTATCTTGCAGACTTGCAAGGATACTGTCTGGTTAATTGGAGACACCACGGCTGAGAAGGAGCTGTCTTAAAGATAAACATTCAGAACTAGGAATTTGTTTTCTTCAGATAAGAAGCCTGCACAATTGAGCATGTGTGAAAGTGGATGCTCTGACCCTTACCACACTGAATGTAGGGAGAAGGGATTTATATGTTATCTCACCAGTTCGCTATAATTTTACACACCTAGAGGGAAAATCAAAATTCATAACAACACAACATGCATTTTCATTTTTGATTGAAAACATCAACAAATGGTACCAATAAGAGATCAGTATTACTAGGATGAGCAAAAACGCATTATTATGGGTAATTTTTATATTGGGCAAGGCAATGAAGCTCTTTTGCTCTTGCTGATTGCCTGCAAGTTTTCTGTCTGTGAAGCTAGAGCCTGGCCAGATCTACCTTCACAGATTAAAGAAATCTTGCTACCATTAAACAAATTATGATTTTTGACCATCCTAGAGAAAATAAAGGTGCAACATAACAGGTAATAATGAATTGATTAAACTTTTCCAGACGTGTCTGATAGGGACACCCAGACTTAATGTAAATATGTTTGTTAATTATAGTAGTAAGTTTTAAGGCTCTTAGGTATCATTGTACTCATTTTGATTATTGTTAAGCTTGTTATAATTGTATTATGCAAAGTGTTCAAAGAATAACCTCCAAGGCCTTACTTGCACAAAAGAAAAACGGGGGAATTGTTGAGGATTGTTTTGAGCAAGAGGGGCCTTGGGTCCCAGGAACGCTTGTGCAATTCAGGCCTTGAAGAATTCTCTGTTGATAATATAGTGGCGGAGTAGGAGATGTGAGAAAGTGCTGATTGCTTGGTATGCTGAAGTCCAGCTGCCTCTGAGATGGGAGGCAAGCAAGATAAGGAGGAGGTGAGATCTGGGAAAGAGAGTAATTAGGCCGGATAGAAGAATTCCACAGAGTTGTGAAAACAATGATGTAACCTTTTAGAGAGCAACCAATAGTATGTTGCCAAGTGGGCATAATTATAGCAAACTGTATATAAGATGTGTCTGATGCTCAATAAAGTTGGATTCCGCTGATCACATTGGTCGTTAAAACGGCCACTTCTTGCAGTACTGCCCCAACCCAGACCCCATCCCCAGCCCTGCCCCAGCCCTGTCCCTCAGCCCAGCCCCAGCCCCAGCCCGGCCCCAGCCCTGACCCAGCACCGGCCCCAGCCCCAGCCCCACCCTCGGCACCAGCCCAGCCCCAGCCCCAGCCCCAGTCCTGCCCCATCCCAGCCCCCATCCCCAGCCCTGCCCCAGCCCTGACCCCTGCCCAGCCCAGCCCAGCCCAGCCCCAGCCACAGCCCAGACCCAGCCCTAGAACCAGCCCCACCCTCGGCACCAGTCCTGCCCCAGCCCCAGCCCCAAACTTGGCCCCAGCCCAACCCCAGTTCCAGACCTGACCCAGGCCTGCACCAGCCCCGGCCCCGGCCCCAGCCTTGGCCGCAGCTCAGCCCAGCCCTAGCCCTGCCCCTAGCCAAGCACAAGCCCCTGCCCCAGCCGCAGCCCCATCCCTGCCCCATCCCCAGCCCTAGCCCAGCCCCAGCTGCAGCCCAGCCCCAGCACTGACCCCAGCCCGGTCCCAGCACAGCCCCAGCCCCAGCCCCTGCCCCAGCCCTGCCCCAGCCCCAGCCCTAGTCCCAGCACTGCCCCTGCCCTACCCCAGCCCAGTCCCAGTCCCAGCCCAGCCCCACCCCTATCCTAGGCCCAGCCCGGCCCCAGCCCTGCCCCCAGCCCAGCCCCACCCCATGGCCCAGCCTCCAGCCTAGCCCTGCCCCAGCCCCGGCCCCAATCCAGCCAAATCCCCAGCCCCAAACTCAGTCCCTGCCCTTCTCCCAGCCCCGGCCCTAGCCCCGGCCCCAGCCCTACCCCAGCCCTGCCCCAGCCTCGGACCCAGCCCTGGACCCAGCCCCAGCCCCAGCCCAGCTCCAGCCCAGCCCTGCTCCAACCCAGCCCCAGCCCTACCCAAGCCCCAGCTCTGTCCCCAGCCCCAGCCACAGCCCAGACCCAGCCCTGGACCCAGTCCCAGCCCCAGCCCTGTCCCAGTCCCCGCCCCAGCCCCAGCCCCAGCACTGCCCAAGACCCAGCCCCAGCCTTGACTCCAGCCCTGCCCCAGCCCAGCCCCAGTTACAGCTGAGCCCCAGTCCTGGACCCAGCCCCAGCCCCAGCCCAGCCCCTGCCACAGCCCAGCCCCAGCCCCAGGCTAGCCCCAGCTCTGCCCCACCCCCGGCCCCATCCCCGGCCCCAGCCCAGCCCTAGACCGGCCCTGCCCTCAGCCGAGCCCCAGCCCAGCCCCAGCCCCAGCCCTGCCCCAGCCCCAGTCCTGTCCCATCCCAGCCCCAGTCCTGCCCCACCCTGCCCCAGCCCAGCCCCAGCCCCAGCCCCTGCCCCAGCCCTGCCCCAGCCCCAGCCCCAGCCCCAGTCCTGCCCCAGCCCTGCCCCAGCCCCGGCCCCAGCCCTACCCCAGTCCTGCCCCAGCCTCGGGCCCGGCCCTGCTCCTGGCCCAGCTCAGACCTCAGGCCAGCCCCATCCTCGGCCACTGCCCAGCACCACACCAGCCCTGCCCCAGCCCAGCCCCAGCCACAGCCCAGCCGCAGCCCTGGACCCAGCCCCCAGTACCAGCCTCAGCCCCAGCCCCAGCCCCGGCCACAGCCCAGACCACAGCCCTAGTCCCAGCCCTGCCCCAGCACTACCCCAGGCCAGATCCCAGCCCAGGCCCACCCTCGGCCCCAGCCCAGCCACAGCCCAGCCCCAGCCCTGGAACCAGCCCCAGCCCCAGCCCCGGCCTCAGGCTCGGCTCCAGCCCAGCCCCAGCCCCAGGCCCAGCCCAGCCCTAGCCCTGCCCCCAGCCCAGCACAAGCCCTGCCCCAGCCCTGCCCCAGCCCCAGCCCTAGTCCCAGCACTGCCCCTGCCCTACCCCAGACCAGTCCCAGTCCCAGCCCAGCCCCAGCCCTGCCCTCAGCCCAGCCCCAGCCCGGCCCCAGGCCCAGTCCTGCCCCAGCCCAGCCCCCATCCCCAGCCCAGCCCCACCCCATGGCCCAGCCTCCAGCCTAGCCCTGCCCCAGCCCCGGCCCCAACCCAGCCCCATCCCCAGACCCAAACTCAGTCCCTGCCCTTCTCCCAGCCCCGGCCCTAGCCCTGGCCCCAGCCCTACCCCAGCCCTGCCCCAGCCTCGGGCCCAGCCCTGGACCCAGCCCCAGCCCCAGCCCAGCTCCAGCCCAGCCCTGCTCCAACCTAGCCCCAGCCCTACCCAAGCCCCAGCTCTGTCCCCAGCCCCAGCCACAGCCCAGACCCAGCCCTGGACCCAGTCCCAGCCCCAGCCCTGTCCCAGTCCCCGACCCAGCCCCAGCCCCAGCCCTGCCCAAGACCCAGCCCCAGCCTTGGCTCCAGCCCTGCCCCAGCCCAGCCCCAGTTACAGCTCAGCCCCAGTCCTGGACCCAGCCCCAGCCCCAGCCCTGCCCAAGACCCAGCCCCAGCCTTGGATCCAGCCCTGCCCCAGCCCAGCCCCAGTTACAGCTCAGCCCCAGTCCTGGACCCAGCCCCAGCCCCAGCCCAGCCCCAGCCCAGCCCCTGCCACAGCCCAGCCCCAGCCCCAGGCTAGCCCCAGCCCCAGCCCCTGCCGCAGCCCCAGCCCCAGTCCTGCCCCAGCCCAGCCCCAGCCCCAGCCCCTGCCGCAGCCCCAGCCCCAGTCCTGCCCCAGCCCTGCCCCAGCCCCGGCCCCAGCCTACCCCAGCCCTGCCCCAGCCCCGGCCCCAGCCCTACCCCAGCCCTGCCCCAGCCCCTGCCCCAGCCCTGCCCCAGCCCCAGCCCCAGTCCTGCCCCAGCCCAGCCCCAGCCCCAGCCCCTGCGGCAGCCCCAGCCCCAGTCCTGCCCCAGCCCAGCCCCAGCCCCAGCCCCTGCCGCAGCCCCAGCCCCAGTCCTGCCCCAGCCCAGCCCCAGCCCCAGCCCCTGCCGCAGCCCCAGCCCCAGTCCTGCCCCAGCCCTGCCCCAGCCCCGGCCCCAGCCTACCCTAGCCCTGCCCCAGCCCCGGCCCCAGCCCTACCCCAGCCCTGCACCAGCCCCTGCCCCAGCCCTGCCCCAGCCCCAGCCCCAGCCCCAGTCCTGCCCCAGCCCTGCCCCAGCCTCGGGCCCGGCCCTGCTCCTGGCCCAGCTCAGACCTCAGGCCAGCCCCACCCTCGGCCCCAGCCCTACCCCAGCCCTGCCCCAGCCCCTGCCCCAGGCCTGCTCCAGCCCCAGCCCCAGCCCCAGTCCTGCCCCAGCCCTGCCCCAGCCCCGGCCCCAGCCCTGCCCCAGCCCCGGCCACAGCCCAGACCACAGCCCTAGTCCCAGCCCTGCCCCAGCACTACCCCAGGAAAGATCCCAGCCCAGCCCCACCCTCGTCCCCAGCCCAGCCCCAGCCCCAGCCCCAGCCCTGCCCCAGCCACAGCCCAGCCCCAGGCCTGGACCCAGCCCCAGCCCCAGCCCCGGCCTCAGACTCAGCTCCAGCCCAGCCCCAGCCCCAGCCCCAGCCCAGTCCCAGCCCAGGCCCCAGGCCCAGCCCCAGCCCCATCCCAGCCCCCAGCCCTAGTCCCAGCCCAGCCCCTGCCCTACCCCAGCCCAGTCCCAGTCCCAGCCCAGCCCCAGCCCTGCCCCAGCCCAGCCCCCATCCCCAGCCCGGCCCCAGCCCTGCCCGCAGCCCAGCCCCACCCCATGGCCCAGCCTCCAGCCTAGCCCTGCCCCAGCCCCGGACCCAATCCAGCCCCATCCCCAGCCCCAAACTCAGTCCCTGCCCTTCTCCCAGGCCCGGCCCTAGCCCCGGCCCCAGCCCTACCCCAGCCCTGCCCCAGCCTTGGGCCCAGCCCTGGACCCAGCCCCAGCCCCAGCCCAGCTCCAGCCCAGCCCTGCTCCAACCCAGCTCCAGCCCTACCCAAGCCCCAGCTCTGTCCCCAGCCCCAGCCCCAGCCCAGCCCCAGCCCTGGACCCAGTCCCAGCCCCAGCCCTGTCCCAGTCCCTGACCCAGCCCCAGACCCAGCCCCAGCCTTGGCTCCAGCCCTGCCCCAGCCCCAGTTACAGCTCAGCCCCAGTCCTGGACCCAGCCCCAGCCCTGCCCCAGCCCCAGCCCCAGCCCAGCCCCAGCCCCAGCTCCAGCCCAGCCCCAGCCCCAGCCCCAGCCCCATTCCTGCCCCCAGCCCAGCCCCAGCCCCAGCCTAGCCCCAGCCCTGCCCCAGCCCCACTCCCAGCCCCAGCCCCAGCCCCATCCCTGCCCCCAGCCCCAGCCCCAGCCCCAGCCTAGCCCCAGCCCTGCCCCAGCCCCAGTCCCAGCCCCGGCCCCAGGCTCGGCTCCAGCCCAGCCCCAGCCCCAGCCCCAGCCCAGACCCAGCCCCAGCTCCAGCCCAGGCCCAGCCCAGGCCCCAGGCCCAGCCCCAGCCCCAGCCTGGGCACCAGCCCAGCCCCAGCCCCAGCCTAGCCCCAGCCCTGCCCCAGCCCCAGCACAGCCCCAGCCCTGCCCCCAACCCTGCTCTTCTCCAGCCCAGCCCCAGCCCCAGCCCCAGCCCAGCCCCAGCCCCAGCTCCAACCCAGCCCCAGCCCAGGCCCCAGGCCCAGCCCCAGCCCCAGCCTGGGCACCAGCCCAGCCCCAGCCCCAGCCTAGCCCCAGCCCTGGCCCCAGCCCTGGCCCCAGCCCCGGCCCCAGCCCAGCCTCCAGCCCCAGCCCCAGCCTGGACACCAGCCCAGCGCTAGCCCAGACCTGCCCCCAGCCCATGCCCAGCCCTGCCCCAGGCCCAGCCCTAGCCCAGCCCTGCCCTCAGCCCAGCCCCAGCCCGGCCCCAGCCCCAGTCCTGCCCCAGCCCTGCCCTCACCCCAGCCCCAACCCAAGCCCCACCTCTGTCCCCAGCCACAGCCACAGCCCAGCCCCAGCCGTGGACCCAGTCCCAGCCCCACCCCTGTCCCAGTCCCAGCCCGAACCCCAGCCCTAGTCCCAGCACTGCCCCTGCCCTACCCCAGCTCAGTCCCAGTCCCAGCACAGCCCCAGCCCTGCCCTAGGCCCAGCCACAGCCCAGACCCAGCCCTGGACCCAGTCCCAGCCCCAGCCCTGTCCCAGTCCCCGAACCAGCCCCAGCCCCAGCCCTGCCCAAGACCCAGCCCCAGCCTTGGCTCCAGCCCTGCCCCAGCCCAGCCCCAGTTACAGCTCAGCCCCAGTCCTGGACCCAGCCCCAGCCCAGCCCCTGCCACAGCCCAGCCCCAGCCCCAGGCTAGCCCCAGCTCTGCCCCACCCCCGGCCCCATCCCCGGCCCCAGCCCAGCCCTAGACCGGCCCTGCCCTCAGCCGAGCCCCAGCCCAGCCCCAGCCCTGCCCCTGCCCCAGCACCAGTCCTGTCCCATCCCAGCCCCAGTCCTGCCCCAGCCCTGCCCCAGCCCAGCCCCAGCCCCAGGCCCAGTCCTGCCCCAGCCCTGCCCCAGCCCCGGCCCCAGCCCTACCCCAGCCCTGCCCCAGCCCCGGCCCCAGCCCTACCCCAGCCCTGCCCCAGCCCCTGCCCCAGCCCTGCCCCAGCCCCAGTCCTGCCCCAGCCCTGCCCCAGCCCCGGCCCCAGCCCTACCCCAGCCCTGCCCCAGCCTCGGGCCCGGCCCTGCTCCTGGCCCAGCTCAGACCTCAGGCCAGCCCCACCCTCGGCCACTGCCCAGCCCCACACCAGCCCTGCCCCAGCCCAGCCCCAGCCACAGCCCAGCCGCAGCCCTGGACCCAGCCCCCAGTACCAGCCCCAGCCCCAGCCCCGGCCTCAGGCTCAGCTCCAGCCCAGCCCCAGCCCCAGCCTCAGCCCAGCCCCAGCCCAGGCCCCAGGCCCAGCCCCAGCCCCAGCCTAGCCCCAGCCCTGCCCCAGCCCCAGTCCCAGCCCCGGCCCCAGGCTCGGCTCCAGCCCAGCCCCAGCTGCAGCCCCAGCCCAGCCCCAGCCCCAGCCCCAGCCCAGCCCCAGCCCCAGCCTAGCCCCAGCCCTGCCCCAGCCCCTGCCCCAGCCCTACCCCAGCCCTGCCCCAGCCCCTGCCCCAGCCCTGCTCCAGCCCCAGCCCTGTTGTCGGGCAAGAGGGGACATGGGTCCCAGGAACACCTGTGCAATTCAGGCCTTGAAGAATTCTCTGTTGATAATATAGTGGCGGAGTGGGAGATGTGAGAAAGTGCTGATTGCTTGGTATGCTGAAACCCAGCTGCCCCTGAGATGGGAGGCAAGCAAGATAAGGAGGAGGCGAGATCTGGGAAAGAGAGCAATTAGGCCGGATAGAAGAATTCCACAGAGTTGTGAAAACAATGATGTAACCTTTTAGAGAGCAACCAATAGTATGTTGCCAAGTGGGCATAATTATAGCAAACTGTATATAAGATGTGTCTGATGCTCAATAAAGTGGAATCCGCTGATCAAATTGGTCGTTAAAGCGGCCCCCTTCTTGCAGTAAGTGGCGCTCGAACACGGGACCCTAATGAAGACAAACGTTAGGGTTTAAGAAGTTCTTCGGGACGTTGGGAGATTCGCAGTAAGCCGGGAGGCAAGAAGAAGGCCGGCCCGGGATAGCAGTACCGGAGGCTGCAAGAAAAGGGAAGACAGCCTTGAAGCCGAAGACGCTGTAGAGCCGGAAACTGCTTAAACGAGGACTGTGCGCACAGGTATTAATGTTTAAATACGGATATGGATAGGCAGGCAGCGTATGATTTATTTATATGCTTTTTAGAAAAGCGACAGTGTAAGTTAAATTTTACAAAGGAGTTGGTGCCGCTGTTAAGCTATGCAGGAGAGTTAGGATATTTTAAGGACCCAAATGAGGTGTTTGAAAGATTGCAGTGGAAAAAGTCTGGACAAGACTTGTGGCTGCATGGCTTAGATGATGAAAAACGAGCAAAGGAGTGTGGAAAATGGTGGAAGATGATTATGTCAGCACTGGATCAGCATCGTGCTGAGCAAATGACAGCTTATCAAGCCAGGGTACGATTAGATTATACGGACCCAAATGGAGCAAGTGTTACACATTCTGGGTTGCCTTTGTCAGAAGAGGTTCAGGATTATTTAAGAAAGGAGAAGGCTGCGTGTGTAAAAGGGTTAGGTGGCAGAGTCGAATTACAATCTGTAACACAGGACTCTGCTGAGGAGCCTTCCCTGTCTCTTTTAGCTGAGCAAATTGTACAGGACAAGAAAGTAGGTGAGGGAGAGAAGACAAACAGGGCGATAGATCCTGGAGGTGGTGTTAAAGATCATGCAAGAAAGCACGCAGAGTATTGGCAAAAGGTTGCAGAACACTTAAATGCCGAAGGAGATCAGGAAGGGCTTAGCCGGCTGGCTGCTTCACATCGAGCTTTTCCAGTAATGTATACACAGGTCCCTGGGGAGCAAAATGTTTTTCAGGCTGATGTAACTCAATTGCCATGGAAATTGTTATCTCAATTAAGACAGACTGCGAGTCAATTTGGGGTTCAATCTGAACCAGCTAGACAGATGATTGATTTTATTTATATGAACTATAATATGTTACCTAGAGATTCTTATAATGTTATGAAGCTGATCCTAACAGCATCTCAATTTATGACATTTTTGAATGAGTGGGAACACCTAGCTAGACAATCAGCTGGAGTAAAAAGACAGCAAAACGATCTATTATTTGGTGTAACAGTAGATCAGTTGTGTGGAACGGGACAGAATGAGAGACCAGAGTTGCAGGCACTTTTACAGCCGCCTGTTTTGCAAGCATCAGCCCAGATAGTAAGGAGGGCTTTTGACAAGCAGAAGGATGGAAATGCAAATCCTCACTATATGGGAATTAAGCAAGGTAGACAGGAACCTCTTGGTGAATTTGTGGATAAGTTGCTTGCCGCAATTAGAGCAGCAAGCGTAGGAGAAGGTATCCGAGAGGCAATTTTAAGGCAGTGTTTAATGCAGAATGGGAACCAGCAGACGCAGCAGCTTATTACATCAGCAGATCCTAGATGGACGGTAGCCGAATTGTTGCAGAGGGCTCAGGACTTGCCAAGCAATCCGATGGCCATGTTGACGGAGGTGAGTGATAAGGGATTGCTAAAACAGGCTGAGGTGTTGTCAATGACAATGACAAAACAGCTTGAGCATAGTCAACAGGTTATGGCAGCCTTAGTACCTTTGCGCACAGACTCGAAAGGGCAAGGCCGACCCTATAAGCAGTCATCAGACGAAATACAGTGTCATCGAAAAGCGTAAGGCGGAGATATCGTCTAAAGTAATGCCTGGACTTTTGGCCCATAGATCCGCTTTAGGGCATTTCCCTAGCGGAGATAGTTATTTTGATGAAGCTTGTTGGAGAGAATACAGGAACAAGCTGGGGGACTTGGTTATAGATGGTGATAAAACTGCTATAAAGCTGCAAAAGTCGTGGCGAGAATGCATGAACTGTGTTAAAACCTACGAACTGAAACAGCGAATGGCTGCTGCAGTTAGAGCAACTTTGTCAGGACGAGATGCAGCGCCAGGTGTATCTGAGTTGCAGCTGAAAGATGTGTCTGAGAACTGTCGACCGATCGACCGGGGCCGCCCCCGATACATCTTGCGGCGACCACACCGCGTTTACCAGCCGTCACCACTGCCGTTTGCACACAGCGGGGAACCTTCCTCTGACATCGCCAGCGACGGCTCGGACTCGGAAGACAATATCGGCAGCGAGGAATTCAAACAGCGCCGACTTTGCTTTACGGCCCCTCTTAGAAAAAATGGAGCGCTTGGAGGCTCGCGGTTACAGCGTTCCTGCCACCGCACTCCTCCCGCGAGCCCTGCCGGCCCCCGCGGATACCGACGGCTCCGACCAAGGCGGTACCGGCTGACGCACCACCGACACCGACAGCGCCGACAGTAGCAGCGGAGCAGCTGCCACGGCAGCAGCCCCCACCCCTTTCCCCCGCAGCGGCTTTAGCCGCACTACTCTGTTTTGATTTAAAGCAACAGTACTCATTTTGTCATTTCTGATTGTAACGTCTTTCAGAGATTTGTTATTTAGAGTTTTGTTAAGTTTTTCTAATAATCATAATGAATAAGTAAGCATTTGGTATTTATAAGTACTTAGTACGTAGTAATTGCAGTAAGGTGTATGCACTTAGTTAAGAGTTCAAATTGTAAGATTTTCTTTTGGTTCGAACCTTCTTAGTTGTCTGCCTAGGCATTTCAAAGGAGCTCCATGTAATATAGTTAAGGAATGTATAAACAGGTTTTAATTTTGGAAAGTGTTTTTTAGTTAATGTAACAATTTTATTTCTTTTTAGACACTGATTTGATGGATTAATTTTAACATAGTTTTTTAAGGTTTTAAGGATTTTTTGGTATTAGCATAAGTTAAGGTTTGTAGCAAATAGGTATTAATTTTAACAACTATTCCTTCACTAATGTGCAGAAGAACCAAGACTGAGAGGAAACAGCATTTCCCATGAAGTCGAACATCGATCACAATAACTGTTATGATAATCTGGGGTCAAAAGCATCAATCAAAAAAAATATTTTGTCCTGAATGCTGAATTTGAAAATAGGCAGTTTGGGCTGGTAAATACAGAAAACCTATTTTGTGGTGAGAAAAAGAATTTCAATCCCCATGGAAAATTATTGAAAGGGATTGGCATAAGTGGGAAATAAAGACTAGAGAAATTTTCGTTGGGAAATATCAGGAATAATTAAAAGAATTAGTAAAAGGAAAAGTAAGAGACATAAGATTTTGAAGGAAGAGGAATTGAAATAACAAAAGCACAATGGGAAATGGTAAACAAACTAACCAAGGAAGTAGAGAAGAGACTCCAAATGGAATTTTGAAGTGGGTTAAGGAGTTAAAAAATCTGTAGGGCTCCTGAAGAATGTAACTGCTGCCGAGAAGAAAATACACCCGGCTGCTGGTTGCACCCCAGCAGGCTGAGGAGGCAGAGTTCACATATACTGCTGGAGCCTAATTTTGATCCTAACCCTATTTGTACATAAGTAGTCCAATCGAAATCAAAAACCACGTTCCCATGTGTGGAATCTTGATCAGACCGGAGAGAAAAGACTTGAACTTGAAAAAGCAATGGTAAATTTTTCTGCTACAGTTGAAATCATGGTAAATGCAAGCACAGATGCAATAAAAGTGCAGCAAATTGAAATCAATAATCTCTCGAAAATATGTACTCCGAATAGATTAGCTTTGGATTTTCTATATGTTAAGGAAGGGGGTGTATGTGTAGTCATAAATGTAAGTTGTTGTAGTTATGTTAATCTAGATAAACGAGTGGAAACAGATTTACAGGCGATTGTAAACCACAATCAGATATTACATCAGATTTCTTTAGATGATACTTCTTGTGGATTTAAAGAAATATGGGATAAGTTAACTTTCTGGTTACCAAACCTAAATTGGCTTAAACATTTGTTTGTAATATTGTTGGAATAATTGTAATATTGCTATGCATAATACTCTGCAATTGTTGTTACAAAATACTAAGACCTTTAAGTAAGATTGGTCATGTCAATGAGTTACAAGTAGAGAATTATGATCAGAATGTGATCAGAACAGATGAACTTAATTATGATCCAATTAAGAAGGTTCTGAAATATCTGGAAATTTTAACACAAATCAATGGTGACAAAAAAAAAAAAAAAGGGGGGGGGGAATTGTGATGAATATACTGGTGATTTGTGTTAAAATTGTAAGACTTAGAGTGCACTGGGATTAAGGGTCAGGATCTTGTGAGGCCTGTTTAGAGGGTAAAGAGAAAGAAACCTATTTTGCAGACTTGCAAGGGCACTGTCTGGTTAATTGGAGACACCACGGCTGAGAAGGAGCTGTCTTAAAGATAAACATTCAGAACTGGGAATTTGTTTTCTTCAGATAAGAAGCCTGCACAATTGGGCATGTGTGAAAGTGGATGCTCTGACCCTTACCACACTGAATGTAGGGAGAAGGGATTTATATGTTATCTCACCAGTTCGCTATAATTTTACACACCTAGAGGGAAAATCAAAATTCATAACAACACAACATGCATTTTCATTTTCGATTGAAAACATCAACAAATGGTACCAATAAGAGATCAGTATTACTAGGATGAGCAAAAACGCATTATTATGGGTAATTTTTATATTGGGCAAGGCAGTGAAGCTCTTTTGCTCTTGCTGATTGCCTGCAAGTTTTCTGTCTGTGAAGCTAGAGCCTGGCCAGATCTACCTTTACAGATTAAAGAAATCTTGCTACCATTAAACAAATTATGATTTTTGACCATCCTAGAGAAAATAAAGGTGCAACATAACAGGTAATAATGAATTGATTGAACTTTTTCAGACGTGTCTGATAGGGATACCCAGACTTAATGTTAATATGTTTGTTAATTATAGTAGTAAGTTTTAAGGTTCTTAGGTATCATTGTACTCATTTCGATTATTGTTAAACTTGTTTATAATTGTAATATGCAAAGTGTTCAAAGAATAACTTCCAAGGCCTTACTTGCACAAAAGAAAAACGGGGGAATTGTTGTCGGGCAAGAGGGGACATGGGTCCCAGGAATACCTGTGCAATTCAGGCCTTGAAGAATTCTCTGTTGATAATATAGTGGCGGAGTGGGAGATGTGAGAAAGTGCTGATTGCTTGGTATGCTGAAACCCAGCTGCCCCTGAGATGGGAGGCAAGCAAGATAAGGAGGAGGCGAGATCTGGGAAAGAGAGCAATTAGGCCGGATAGAAGAATTCCAGAGAGTTGTGAAAACAATGATGTAACCTTTTAGAAAGCAACCAATAGTATGTTGCCAAGTGGGCATAATTAGAGCAAACTGTATATAAGATGTGTCTGATGCTCAATAAAGTGGAATCCGCTGATCAAATTGGTCGTTAAAGCGGCCCCCTTCTTGCAGTACAGCCCCAGCCCCAGTCCTGCCCCAGCCCTGCCCCAGCCCCGGCCCCAGCCCTGCCCCAGCCCAGCCCCAGCCACAGCCCAGCCACAGCCCTGGACCCAGCCCCCAGAACCAGCCCCAGCCCCAGCCCCGGCCACAGCCCAGACCACAGCCCTAGTCCCAGCCCTGCCCCAGCACTACCCCAGGCCAGATCCCAGCCCAGGCCCACCCTCGGCCCCAGCCCAGCCCCAGCCCCAGCCCTGACCCAGCCACAGCCCAGCCCCAGCCCTGGACCCAGCCCCAGCCCCAGCCCCGGCCTCAGGCTCAGCTCCAGCCCAGCCCCAGCCCCAGCCCCAGCCCCAGCCCCAGCCCCAGCCCAGCCCCAGCCCAGGCCCCAGGCCCAGCCCCAGCCCCATCCCAGCCCCCAGCCCTAGTCCCAGCCCAGCCCCTGCCCTAACCCAGCCCAGTCCCAGTCCCAGCCCAGCCCCAGCCCTGCCCCCAGCCCAGCCCCACCCCATGGCCCAGCCTCCAGCCTAGCCCTGCCCCAGCCCCGGCCCCAATCCAGCCCCATCCCCAGCCCCAAACTCAGTCCCTGCCCTTCTCCCAGCCCCGGCCCTAACCCCGGCCCCAGCCCTACCCCAGCCCTGCCCCAGCCTCGGGTCCAGCCCTGGACCCAGTCCCAGCCCCAGCCCTGTCCCAGTCCCCCACCCAGCCCCAGACCCAGCCCCAGCCTTGGCTCCAGCCCTGCCCCAGCCCAGCCACAGTTACAGCTTAGCCCCAGTCCCGGACCCAGCCCCAGTCCAAGCCCCGGCCCCAGGCTCGGCTCCAGCCCAGCCCCAGCCCCAGCCCCAGCCCAGCCCAGCCCCAGCCCCAGCTCCAGCCCAGCCCCAGCCCAGGCCCCAGGCCCAGCCCCAGCCCCATCCCTGCCCCCAGCCCAGCCCCAGCCCCAGCCTAGCCCCAGCCCTGCCCCAGCCCCAGCCCCGGCCACAGCCCAGACCACAGCCCTAGTCCCAGCCCTGCCCCAGCACTACCCCAGGCCAGATCCCAGCCCAGCCCCACCCTCGGCCCCAGCCCAGCCCCAGCCCCAGCCCCAGCCCTGCCCCAGCACTACCCCAGGCCAGATCCCAGCCCCAGCCCCAGCCCTGCCCCAGCCACAGCCCAGCCCCAGCCCTGGACCCAGCCCTAGCCCCAGCCCCGGCCTCAGGCTCAGCTCCAGCCCAGCCCCAGCCCCAGCCCCTGCCGCAGCCCAGCCCCAGCCCAGGCCCCAGGCCCAGCCCCAGCCCCAACCCCATCCCAGCCCCCAGCCCTAGTCCCAGCCCAGCCCCTGCCCTACCCCAGCCCAGTCCCAGTCCCAGCCCAGCCCCAGCCCTGCCCCCAGCCCAGCCCCACCCCATGGCCCAGCCTCCAGCCTAGCCCTGCCCCAGCCCCGGCCCCAATCCAGCCCCATCCCCAGCCCCAAACTCAGTCCCTGCCCTTCTCCCAGCCCCGGCCCTAGCCCCGGCCCCAGCCCTACCCCAGCCCTGCCCCAGCCTCGGGCCCAGCCCTGGACCCAGTCCCAGCCCCAGCCCTGTCCCAGTCCCCCACCCAGCCCCAGACCCAGCCCCAGCCTTGGCTCCAGCCCTGCCCCAGCCCAGCCCCAGTTACAGCTCAGCCCCAGTCCTGGACCCAGCCCCAGTCCCAGCCCCGGCCCAAGGCTCGGCTCCAGCCCAGCCCCAGCCCCAGCCCCAGCCCAGCCCCAGCCCCAGCTCCAGCCCAGGCCCAGCCCAGGCCCCAGGCCCAGCCCCAGCCCCATCCCTGCCCCCAGCCCAGCCCCAGCCCCAGCCTAGCCCCAGCCCTGCCCCAGCCCCAGTCCCAGCCCCAGCCCCAGCCCCAGCCCCAGCCCAGCCCCAGCCCCAGCCCCAGCCCCAGCCCAGCCCCAGCCCAGGCCCCAGGCCCAGCCCCAGCCCCATCCCTGCCCCCACCCCAGCCCCAGCCCCAGCCTAGCCTCCAGCCCCAGCCCCAGCCTGGGCACCAGCCCAGCGCTAGCCCAGACCTGCCCCCAGCCCATGCCCAGCCCTGCCCCAGGCCCAGCCCTAGCCCAGCCCTGCCACAGCCCAGCCCCAGCCCCAGTCCTGTCCCATCCCAGCCCCAGTCCAGCCCCAGCCCTGCCCCAGCCCCGGCCCCAGCCCTACCCCAGCCCTGCCACAGCCCAGCCCCAGCCCCAGTCCTGTCCCATCCCAGCCCCAGCCTCTGCCCCAGCCCTGCCCCAGCCCCAGTCCCAGCCCCAGTCCTGCCCCAGCCCTGCCCCAGCCCCGGCCCCAGCCCTACCCCAGCCCTGCCCCAGCCTCGGGCCCGGCCCTGCTCCTGGCCCAGCTCAGACCTCAGGCCAGCCCCACCCTCGGCCACTGCCCAGCCCCACACCAGCCCTGCCCCAGCCCAGCCCCAGCCACAGCCCAGCCGCAGCCCTGGACCCAGCCCCCAGTACCAGCCCCAGCCCCAGCCCCAGCCCCGGCCACAGCCCAGACCACAGCCCTAGTCCCAGCCCTGCCCCAGCACTACCCCAGGCCAGATATCAGCCCAGCCCCACCCTCGGCCCCAGCCCAGCCCCAGTCCCAGCCCCAGCCCTGCCCCAGCCACAGCCCAGCCCCAGCCCTGGACCCAGCCCCAGCCCCAGCCCCGGCCTCAGGCTCAGCTCCAGCCCAGCCCCAGCCCCAGCCCCAGCCCCAGCCCAGCCCCAGCCCAGGCCCCAGGCTCAGCCCCAGCCCCATCCCAGCCCCCAGCCCTAGTCCCAGCACTGTCCCTACACTACCCCAGCCCAGTCCCAGTCCCAGCCCAGCCCCAGCCCTGCCCCAGCCCAGCCCCCATCCCCAGCCCGGCCCCAGCCCTGCCCCCAGCCCAGCCCCACCCCATGGCCCAGCCTCCAGCCTAGCCCTGCCCCAGCCCCGGACCCAATCCAGCCCCATCCCCAGCCCCAAACTCAGTCCCTGCCCTTCTCCCAGCCCCGGCCCTAGCCCCGGCCCCAGCCCTACCCCAGCCCTGCCCCAGCCTCGGGCCCAGCCCTGGACCCAGCCCCAGCCCCAGCCCAACCCCAGCCCTGCCCCAGCCTCGGGCCCAGCCCTGGACCCAGCCCCAGCCCCAGCCCAGCTCCAGCCCAGCCCTGCTCCAACCCAACCCCAGCCCTACCCAAGCCCCAGCTCTGTCCCCAGCCCCAGCCACAGCCCAGACCTAGCCCTGGACCCAGTCCCAGCCCCAGGCCCTGTCCCAGTCCCCAACCCAGCCCCAGACCCAGCCCCAGCCTTGGCTCCAGCCCTGCCCCAGCCCAGCCCCAGTTACAGCTCAGCCCCAGTCCTGGACCGAGCCCCAGCCCCAACCCAGCCCCGGCTGCAGGCTCGGCTCCAGCCCAGCCCCAGCCCCAGCCCCAGCCCAGCCCCAGCCCAGGCCCCAGTCCCAGCCCCAGCCCCATCCCTGCCCCCAGCCCAGCTCCAGCCCCAGCCTAGCCCCAGCCCTGCCCCAGCCCCAGCCCAGCCCCAGCCCTGGCCCCAACCCCAGCCCCAGCCCCGGCCCCAGCACAGCCTCCAGCCCCAGCCCCAGCCTGGGCACCAGCCCAGCGCTAGCCCAGACCTGCCCCCAGCCCATGCCCAGCCCTGCCCCAGCCCAGCCCATGCCCAGCCCTGCCCTCAGCCCAGCCCCAGCCCTGCCCTCACCCCAGCCCCAACCCAAGCCCCACCTCTGTCCCCAGCCACAGCCACAGCCCAGCCCCAGCCGTGGACCCAGTCCCAGCCACACCCCTGTCCCAGTACCAGCCCGAACCCCAGCCCTAGTCCCAGCACTGCCCCTGCCCTGCCCCAGCCCAGTCCCAGTCCCAGCCCAGCCCCAGCCCTGCCCTAGGCCCAGCCCTAGCCCAGATCTGCCCTCAGCCCAGCCCTACCCAGCCCTGCCCTCAGCCCAGCCCCAGCCCGGCCCCAGCCCCAGCCCCACTCCTGCCCCAACCCAGCCCCCATCCCCATCCCCAGCCCCAGCCCCAGCCCTGCCCCCAGCCCAGCCCCACCCCATGGCCCAGCCTCCAGCCTAGCCCTGCCCCAGCCCCGGCCCCAATCCAGCCCCATCCCCAGCCCCAAACTCAGTCCCTGCCCTTCTCCCAGCCCCGGCCCTAGCCCCGGCCCCAGCCCTACCCCAGCCCTGCCCCAGCCTCGGGCCCAGCCCTGGACCCAGTCCCAGCCCCAGCCCTGTCCCAGTCCCCCACCCAGCCCCAGACCCAGCCCCAGCCTTGGCTCCAGCCCTGCCCCAGCCCAGCCCCAGTTACAGCTCAGCCCCAGTCCTGGACCCAGCCCCAGTCCCAGCCCCGGCCCAAGGCTCGGCTCCAGCCCAGCCCCAGCCCCAGCCCCAGCCCAGCCCCAGCCCCAGCTCCAGCCCAGGCCCAGCCCAGGCCCCAGGCCCAGCCCCAGCCCCATCCCTGCCCCCAGCCCAGCCCCAGCCCCAGCCTAGCCCCAGCCCTGCCCCAGCCCCAGTCCCAGCCCCAGCCCCAGCCCCAGCCCCAGCCCAGCCCCAGCCCCAGCCCCAGCCCCAGCCCCAGCCCAGCCCCAGCCCAGGCCCCAGGCCCAGCCCCAGCCCCATCCCTGCCCCCACCCCAGCCCCAGCCCCAGCCTAGCCTCCAGCCCCAGCCCCAGCCTGGGCACCAGCCCAGCGCTAGCCCAGACCTGCCCCCAGCCCATGCCCAGCCCTGCCCCAGGCCCAGCCCTAGCCCAGCCCTGCCACAGCCCAGCCCCAGCCCCAGTCCTGTCCCATCCCAGCCCCAGTCCTGCCCCAGCCCTGCCCCAGCCTAGCCCCAGCCCCAGCCCGGCCCCAGCCCCAGCCCTGCCCCAGCCCCGGCCCCAGCCCTACCCCAGCCCTGCCACAGCCCAGCCCCAGCCCCAGTCCTGTCCCATCCCAGCCCCAGCCTCTGCCCCAGCCCTGCCCCAGCCCCAGTCCCAGCCCCAGTCCTGCCCCAGCCCTGCCCCAGCCCCGGCCCCAGCCCTACCCCAGCCCTGCCCCAGCCTCGGGCCCGGCCCTGCTCCTGGCCCAGCTCAGACCTCAGGCCAGCCCCACCCTCGGCCACTGCCCAGCCCCACACCAGCCCTGCCCCAGCCCAGCCCCAGCCACAGCCCAGCCGCAGCCCTGGACCCAGCCCCCAGTACCAGCCCCAGCCCCAGCCCCAGCCCCGGCCACAGCCCAGACCACAGCCCTAGTCCCAGCCCTGCCCCAGCACTACCCCAGGCCAGATATCAGCCCAGCCCCACCCTCGGCCCCAGCCCAGCCCCAGTCCCAGCCCCAGCCCTGCCCCAGCCACAGCCCAGCCCCAGCCCTGGACCCAGCCCCAGCCCCAGCCCCGGCCTCAGGCTCAGCTCCAGCCCAGCCCCAGCCCCAGCCCCAGCCCAGCCCCAGCCCAGGCCCCAGGCTCAGCCCCAGCCCCATCCCAGCCCCCAGCCCTAGTCCCAGCACTGTCCCTACACTACCCCAGCCCAGTCCCAGTCCCAGCCCAGCCCCAGCCCTGCCCCAGCCCAGCCCCCATCCCCAGCCCGGCCCCAGCCCTGCCCCCAGCCCAGCCCCACCCCATGGCCCAGCCTCCAGCCTAGCCCTGCCCCAGCCCCGGACCCAATCCAGCCCCATCCCCAGCCCCAAACTCAGTCCCTGCCCTTCTCCCAGCCCCGGCCCTAGCCCCGGCCCCAGCCCTACCCCAGCCCTGCCCCAGCCTCGGGCCCAGCCCTGGACCCAGCCCCAGCCCCAGCCCAACCCCAGCCCTGCCCCAGCCTCGGGCCCAGCCCTGGACCCAGCCCCAGCCCCAGCCCAGCTCCAGCCCAGCCCTGCTCCAACCCAACCCCAGCCCTACCCAAGCCCCAGCTCTGTCCCCAGCCCCAGCCACAGCCCAGACCTAGCCCTGGACCCAGTCCCAGCCCCAGGCCCTGTCCCAGTCCCCAACCCAGCCCCAGACCCAGCCCCAGCCTTGGCTCCAGCCCTGCCCCAGCCCAGCCCCAGTTACAGCTCAGCCCCAGTCCTGGACCGAGCCCCAGCCCCAACCCAGCCCCGGCTGCAGGCTCGGCTCCAGCCCAGCCCCAGCCCCAGCCCCAGCCCAGCCCCAGCCCAGGCCCCAGTCCCAGCCCCAGCCCCATCCCTGCCCCCAGCCCAGCTCCAGCCCCAGCCTAGCCCCAGCCCTGCCCCAGCCCCAGCCCAGCCCCAGCCCTGGCCCCAACCCCAGCCCCAGCCCCGGCCCCAGCACAGCCTCCAGCCCCAGCCCCAGCCTGGGCACCAGCCCAGCGCTAGCCCAGACCTGCCCCCAGCCCATGCCCAGCCCTGCCCCAGCCCAGCCCATGCCCAGCCCTGCCCTCAGCCCAGCCCCAGCCCTGCCCTCACCCCAGCCCCAACCCAAGCCCCACCTCTGTCCCCAGCCACAGCCACAGCCCAGCCCCAGCCGTGGACCCAGTCCCAGCCACACCCCTGTCCCAGTACCAGCCCGAACCCCAGCCCTAGTCCCAGCACTGCCCCTGCCCTGCCCCAGCCCAGTCCCAGTCCCAGCCCAGCCCCAGCCCTGCCCTAGGCCCAGCCCTAGCCCAGATCTGCCCTCAGCCCAGCCCTACCCAGCCCTGCCCTCAGCCCAGCCCCAGCCCGGCCCCAGCCCCAGCCCCACTCCTGCCCCAACCCAGCCCCCATCCCCATCCCCAGCCCCAGCCCCAGCCCTGCCCCCAGCCCAGCCCCACCCCATGGCCCAGCCTCCAGCCTAGCCCTGCCCCAGCCCCGGCCCCAACCCAGCCCCATCCCCAGCCCCAAACTCAGTCCCTGCCCTTCTCCCAGCCCCGGCCCTAGCCCCAGCCCCAGCCCTACCCCAGCCCTGCCCCAGCCTCGGGCCCAGCCCTGGACCCAGCCCCAGCCCCAGCCCAGCTCCAGCCCAACCCTGCTCCAACCCAACCCCAGCCCTACCCAAGCCCCAGCTCTGTCCCCATCCCCATCCCCAGCCCAGACCCAGCCCTGGACCCAGTCCCAGCCCCACCCCTGTCCCAGTCCCAGCCCGAACCCCAGCCCTAGTCCCAGCACTGCCCCTGCCCTACCCCAGCCCAGTCCCAGTCCCAGCACAGCCCCAGCCCTGCCCTAGGCCCAGCCACAGCCCAGACCCAGCCCTGGACCCAGTCCCAGCCCCAGCCCTGTCCCAGTCCCCGACCCAGCCCCAGCCCCAGCCCTGCCCAGGACCCAGCCCCAGCCTTGGCTCCAGCCCTGCCCCAGCCCAGCCCCAGTTACAGCTCAGCCCCAGTCCTGGACCCAGCCCCAGCCCCAGTCCAGCCCCAGCCCCAGCCCAGCCCAGCCCAGCCCCTGCCACAGCCCAGCCCCAGCCCCAGGCTAGCCCCAGCTCTGCCCCACCCCCGGCCCCAGCCCCGGCCCCAGCCCAGCCCTAGACCGGCCCTGCCCTCAGCCGAGCCCCAGCCCAGCCCCAGCCCAGCCCCAGCCCTGACCCCAGTCTGGCGCAAGCCCTGTCCCAGCCCTGCACTGACCCCAGCCCCAGCCCAGCCCAAACCCCAGCCCCAGTTCTGCCCAAGACCTGCCCCCATCCCTGCCCCTGCCCAGCCCCAGCCACAGCCCTGCCCCCAGCCCAGCCATGGCCCCAACCCAGCCCCAGCCCCAGCCCCGGCCCCAACCTCAGTCCCAGCCTTGCCCCCAGCCCAGCCCACCCCCGTCCCCATCCCTGCGCCCAGCCCAGCCCCAGCCCCAGCCCTGCCCCAGCCCTGCCCCAGCCCTAGCCCAGCCTCCAGCCCCTAGCCCAGCCCCAGCTCATCCTCACCCAGCCCCAGCCCCAGCCCTGCCCCCAGCTCTAGCCCAGCCCCCAACCCAGCCCTAGGCCAGCCCTGCCCTCAGCCCAGCCCCAGCCCAGCCCCAGGCCCAGTCCTGCCCCAGCCCAGCCCCCATCCCCAGTCCTGCCCCAGCCCTGCCCTCACCCCAGCCCCAGCCCCAGCCCCGGCCCCAGCCCTGCCCCAGCCCAAGTCCTGCCCCAGGCCCGGCCCCAACCCCAGCCCCAGCCCTACCCCAGCCCTGCCCCAGCCCCGGCCCCAGCCCTACCCCAGCCCTGCCCCAGCCTCTGCCCCAGCCCTGCCCCAGCCCCAGCCCTAGCCCAGCCCTGCTCTCAGCCCAGCCCCAGCCAGGCCCCAGCCCTGTCCGCAGCCCTAGCCCCAGCCCCACCCTCATCCCCAGGCCCAGCCCAGCCCCCAGCCCAGCCCCACCCTCAGCTCCAGCCCAGCCCATGCCCAGCCCTGCCCCAGGCCCAGCCCTAGCCCAGCCCTGCCACAGCCCAGCCCCAGCCCCAGTCCTGTCCCATCCCAGCCCCAGTCCTGCCCCAGCCCTGCCCCAGCCTAGCCCCAGCCCCAGCCCCAGTCCTGCCCCAGCCCTGCCCCAGCCCCGGCCCCAGCCCTACCCCAGCCCTGCCACAGCCCAGCCCCAGCCCCAGTCCTGTCCCATCCCAGCCCCAGCCTCTGCCCCAGCCCTGCCCCAGCCCCAGTCCCAGCCCCAGTCCTGCCCCAGCCCTGCCCCAGCCCCGGCCCCAGCCCTACCCCAGCCCTGCCCCAGCCTCGGGCCCGGCCCTGCTCCTGGCCCAGCTCAGACCTCAGGCCAGCCCCACCCTCGGCCACTGCCCAGCCCCACACCATCCCTGCCCCAGCCCAGCCCCAGCCACAGCCCAGCCGCAGCCAATGGACCCAGCCCCCAGTACCAGCCCCAGCCCCAGCCCCAGCCCCGGCCACAGCCCAGACCACAGCCCTAGTCCCAGCCCTGCCCCAGCACTACCCCAGGCCAGATATCAGCCCAGCCCCACCCTCGGCCCCAGCCCAGCCCCAGTCCCAGCCCCAGCCCTGCCCCAGCCACAGCCCAGCCCCAGCCCTGGACCCAGCCCCAGCCCCAGCCCCGGCCTCAGGCTCAGCTCCAGCCCAGCCCCAGCCCCAGCCCCAGCCCAACCCCAGCCCAGGCCCCAGGCTCAGCCCCAGCCCCATCCCAGCCCCCAGCCCTAGTCCCAGCACTGTCCCTACACTACCCCAGCCCAGTCCCAGTCCCAGCCCAGCCCCAGCCCTGCCCCAGCCCAGCCCCCATCCCCAGCCCGGCCCCAGCCCTGCCCCCAGCCCAGCCCCACCCCATGGCCCAGCCTCCAGCCTAGCCCTGCCCCAGCCCCGACCCCAATCCAGCCCCATCCCCAGCCCCAAACTCAGTCCCTGCCCTTCTCCCAGCCCCGGCCCTAGCCCCGGCCCCAGCCCTACCCCAGCCCTGCCCCAGCCTCGGGCCCAGCCCTGGACCCAGCCCCAGCCCCAGCCCAACCCCAGCCCTGCCCCAGCCTCGGGCCCAGCCCTGGACCCAGCCCCAGCCCCAGCCCAGCTCCAGCCCAGCCCTGCTCCAACCCAACCCCAGCCCTACCCAAGCCCCAGCTCTGTCCCCAGCCCCAGCCACAGCCCAGACCCAGCCCTGGACCCAGTCCCAGCCCCAGGCCCTGTCCCAGTCCCCAACCCAGCCCCAGACCCAGCCCCAGCCTTGGCTCCAGCCCTGCCCCAGCCCAACCCCAGTTACAGCTCAGCCCCAGTCCTGGACCGAGCCCCAGCCCCAACCCAGCCCCGGCTGCAGGCTCGGCTCCAGCCCAGCCCCAGCCCCAGCCCCAGCCCAGCCCCAGCCCAGGCCCCAGCCCCAGCCCCAGCCCCATTCCTGCCCCCAGCCCAGCCCCATCCCTGCCCCCAGCCCAGCTCCAGCCCCAGCCTAGCCCCAGCCCTGCCCCAGCCCCAGCCCAGCCCCAGCCCTGCCCCCAACCCAGCCTCAGCCCTGGCCCCAGCCCCGGCCCCAGCCCCGGCCCCAGCTCAGCCTCCAGCCCCAGCCCCAGCCTGGGCACCAGCCCAGCGCTAGCCCAGACCTGCCCCCAGCCCATGCCCAGCCCTGCCCCAGCCCAGCCCATGCCCAGCCCTGCCCTCAGCCCAGCCCCAGCCCTGCCCTCACCCCAGCCCCAACCCAAGCCCCACCTCTGTCCCCAGCCACAGCCACAGCCCAGCCCCAGCCGTGGACCCAGTCCCAGCCACACCCCTGTCCCAGTACCAGCCCGAACCCCAGCCCTAGTCCCAGCACTGCCCCTGCCCTGCCCCAGCCCAGTCCCAGTCCCAGCCCAGCCCCAGCCCTGCCCTAGGCCCAGCCCTAGCCCAGATCTGCCCTCAGCCCAGCCCTACCCAGCCCTGCCCTCAGCCCAGCCCCAGCCCGGCCCCAGCCCCAGCCCCACTCCTGCCCCAACCCAGCCCCCATCCCCAGCCCCAGCCCCAGCCCTGCCCCCAGCCCAGCCCCACCCCATGGCCCAGCCTCCAGCCTTGGCTCCAGCCCTGCCCCAGCCCAGCCCCAGTTACAGCTCAGCCCCAGTCCTGGACCGAGCCCCAGCCCCAACCCAGCCCCGGCTGCAGGCTCGGCTCCAGCCCAGCCCCAGCCCCAGCCCCAGCCCAGCCCCAGCCCAGGCCCCAGTCCCAGCCCCAGCCCCATCCCTGCCCCCAGCCCAGCTCCAGCCCCAGCCTAGCCCCAGCCCTGCCCCAGCCCCAGCCCAGCCCCAGCCCTGGCCCCAACCCCAGCCCCAGCCCCGGCCCCAGCACAGCCTCCAGCCCCAGCCCCAGCCTGGGCACCAGCCCAGCGCTAGCCCAGACCTGCCCCCAGCCCATGCCCAGCCCTGCCCCAGCCCAGCCCATGCCCAGCCCTGCCCTCAGCCCAGCCCCAGCCCTGCCCTCACCCCAGCCCCAACCCAAGCCCCACCTCTGTCCCCAGCCACAGCCACAGCCCAGCCCCAGCCGTGGACCCAGTCCCAGCCACACCCCTGTCCCAGTACCAGCCCGAACCCCAGCCCTAGTCCCAGCACTGCCCCTGCCCTGCCCCAGCCCAGTCCCAGTCCCAGCCCAGCCCCAGCCCTGCCCTAGGCCCAGCCCTAGCCCAGATCTGCCCTCAGCCCAGCCCTACCCAGCCCTGCCCTCAGCCCAGCCCCAGCCCGGCCCCAGCCCCAGCCCCACTCCTGCCCCAACCCAGCCCCCATCCCCATCCCCAGCCCCAGCCCCAGCCCTGCCCCCAGCCCAGCCCCACCCCATGGCCCAGCCTCCAGCCTAGCCCTGCCCCAGCCCCGGCCCCAACCCAGCCCCATCCCCAGCCCCAAACTCAGTCCCTGCCCTTCTCCCAGCCCCGGCCCTAGCCCCGGCCCCAGCCCTACCCAAGCCCTGCCCCAGCCTCGGGCCCAGCCCTGGACCCAGTCCCAGCCCCAGCCCTGTCCCAGTCCCCCACCCAGCCCCAGACCCAGCCCCAGCCTTGGCTCCAGCCCTGCCCCAGCCCAGCCCCAGTTACAGCTCAGCCCCAGTCCTGGACCCAGCCCCAGTCCCAGCCCCGGCCCAAGGCTCGGCTCCAGCCCAGCCCCAGCCCCAGCCCCAGCCCAGCCCCAGCCCCAGCTCCAGCCCAGGCCCAGCCCAGGCCCCAGGCCCAGCCCCAGCCCCATCCCTGCCCCCAGCCCAGCCCCAGCCCCAGCCTAGCCCCAGCCCTGCCCCAGCCCCAGTCCCAGCCCCAGCCCCAGCCCCAGCCCCAGCCCAGCCCCAGCCCCAGCCCCAGCCCCAGCCCAGCCCCAGCCCAGGCCCCAGGCCCAGCCCCAGCCCCATCCCTGCCCCCACCCCAGCCCCAGCCCCAGCCTAGCCTCCAGCCCCAGCCCCAGCCTGGGCACCAGCCCAGCGCTAGCCCAGACCTGCCCCCAGCCCATGCCCAGCCCTGCCCCAGGCCCAGCCCTAGCCCAGCCCTGCCACAGCCCAGCCCCAGCCCCAGTCCTGTCCCATCCCAGCCCCAGTCCTGCCCCAGCCCTGCCCCAGCCTAGCCCCAGCCCCAGCCCGGCCCCAGCCCCAGCCCTGCCCCAGCCCCGGCCCCAGCCCTACCCCAGCCCTGCCACAGCCCAGCCCCAGCCCCAGTCCTGTCCCATCCCAGCCCCAGCCTCTGCCCCAGCCCTGCCCCAGCCCCAGTCCCAGCCCCAGTCCTGCCCCAGCCCTGCCCCAGCCCCGGCCCCAGCCCTACCCCAGCCCTGCCCCAGCCTCGGGCCCGGCCCTGCTCCTGGCCCAGCTCAGACCTCAGGCCAGCCCCACCCTCGGCCACTGCCCAGCCCCACACCAGCCCTGCCCCAGCCCAGCCCCAGCCACAGCCCAGCCGCAGCCCTGGACCCAGCCCCCAGTACCAGCCCCAGCCCCAGCCCCAGCCCCGGCCACAGCCCAGACCACAGCCCTAGTCCCAGCCCTGCCCCAGCACTACCCCAGGCCAGATATCAGCCCAGCCCCACCCTCGGCCCCAGCCCAGCCCCAGTCCCAGCCCCAGCCCTGCCCCAGCCACAGCCCAGCCCCAGCCCTGGACCCAGCCCCAGCCCCAGCCCCGGCCTCAGGCTCAGCTCCAGCCCAGCCCCAGCCCCAGCCCCAGCCCAGCCCCAGCCCAGGCCCCAGGCTCAGCCCCAGCCCCATCCCAGCCCCCAGCCCTAGTCCCAGCACTGTCCCTACACTACCCCAGCCCAGTCCCAGTCCCAGCCCAGCCCCAGCCCTGCCCCAGCCCAGCCCCCATCCCCAGCCCGGCCCCAGCCCTGCCCCCAGCCCAGCCCCACCCCATGGCCCAGCCTCCAGCCTAGCCCTGCCCCAGCCCCGGACCCAATCCAGCCCCATCCCCAGCCCCAAACTCAGTCCCTGCCCTTCTCCCAGCCCCGGCCCTAGCCCCGGCCCCAGCCCTACCCCAGCCCTGCCCCAGCCTCGGGCCCAGCCCTGGACCCAGCCCCAGCCCCAGCCCAACCCCAGCCCTGCCCCAGCCTCGGGCCCAGCCCTGGACCCAGCCCCAGCCCCAGCCCAGCTCCAGCCCAGCCCTGCTCCAACCCAACCCCAGCCCTACCCAAGCCCCAGCTCTGTCCCCAGCCCCAGCCACAGCCCAGACCTAGCCCTGGACCCAGTCCCAGCCCCAGGCCCTGTCCCAGTCCCCAACCCAGCCCCAGACCCAGCCCCAGCCTTGGCTCCAGCCCTGCCCCAGCCCAGCCCCAGTTACAGCTCAGCCCCAGTCCTGGACCGAGCCCCAGCCCCAACCCAGCCCCGGCTGCAGGCTCGGCTCCAGCCCAGCCCCAGCCCCAGCCCCAGCCCAGCCCCAGCCCAGGCCCCAGTCCCAGCCCCAGCCCCATCCCTGCCCCCAGCCCAGCTCCAGCCCCAGCCTAGCCCCAGCCCTGCCCCAGCCCCAGCCCAGCCCCAGCCCTGGCCCCAACCCCAGCCCCAGCCCCGGCCCCAGCACAGCCTCCAGCCCCAGCCCCAGCCTGGGCACCAGCCCAGCGCTAGCCCAGACCTGCCCCCAGCCCATGCCCAGCCCTGCCCCAGCCCAGCCCATGCCCAGCCCTGCCCTCAGCCCAGCCCCAGCCCTGCCCTCACCCCAGCCCCAACCCAAGCCCCACCTCTGTCCCCAGCCACAGCCACAGCCCAGCCCCAGCCGTGGACCCAGTCCCAGCCACACCCCTGTCCCAGTACCAGCCCGAACCCCAGCCCTAGTCCCAGCACTGCCCCTGCCCTGCCCCAGCCCAGTCCCAGTCCCAGCCCAGCCCCAGCCCTGCCCTAGGCCCAGCCCTAGCCCAGATCTGCCCTCAGCCCAGCCCTACCCAGCCCTGCCCTCAGCCCAGCCCCAGCCCGGCCCCAGCCCCAGCCCCACTCCTGCCCCAACCCAGCCCCCATCCCCATCCCCAGCCCCAGCCCCAGCCCTGCCCCCAGCCCAGCCCCACCCCATGGCCCAGCCTCCAGCCTAGCCCTGCCCCAGCCCCGGCCCCAACCCAGCCCCATCCCCAGCCCCAAACTCAGTCCCTGCCCTTCTCCCAGCCCCGGCCCTAGCCCCAGCCCCAGCCCTACCCCAGCCCTGCCCCAGCCTCGGGCCCAGCCCTGGACCCAGCCCCAGCCCCAGCCCAGCTCCAGCCCAACCCTGCTCCAACCCAACCCCAGCCCTACCCAAGCCCCAGCTCTGTCCCCATCCCCATCCCCAGCCCAGACCCAGCCCTGGACCCAGTCCCAGCCCCACCCCTGTCCCAGTCCCAGCCCGAACCCCAGCCCTAGTCCCAGCACTGCCCCTGCCCTACCCCAGCCCAGTCCCAGTCCCAGCACAGCCCCAGCCCTGCCCTAGGCCCAGCCACAGCCCAGACCCAGCCCTGGACCCAGTCCCAGCCCCAGCCCTGTCCCAGTCCCCGACCCAGCCCCAGCCCCAGCCCTGCCCAGGACCCAGCCCCAGCCTTGGCTCCAGCCCTGCCCCAGCCCAGCCCCAGTTACAGCTCAGCCCCAGTCCTGGACCCAGCCCCAGCCCCAGTCCAGCCCCAGCCCCAGCCCAGCCCAGCCCAGCCCCTGCCACAGCCCAGCCCCAGCCCCAGGCTAGCCCCAGCTCTGCCCCACCCCCGGCCCCAGCCCCGGCCCCAGCCCAGCCCTAGACCGGCCCTGCCCTCAGCCGAGCCCCAGCCCAGCCCCAGCCCAGCCCCAGCCCTGACCCCAGTCTGGCGCAAGCCCTGTCCCAGCCCTGCACTGACCCCAGCCCCAGCCCAGCCCAAACCCCAGCCCCAGTTCTGCCCAAGACCTGCCCCCATCCCTGCCCCTGCCCAGCCCCAGCCACAGCCCTGCCCCCAGCCCAGCCATGGCCCCAACCCAGCCCCAGCCCCAGCCCCGGCCCCAACCTCAGTCCCAGCCTTGCCCCCAGCCCAGCCCACCCCCGTCCCATCCCTGCGCCCAGCCCAGAGCCCCAGCCCCAGCCCTGCCCCAGCCCTGCCCCAGCCCTAGCCCAGCCTCCAGCCCCTAGCCCAGCCCCAGCTCATCCTCACCCAGCCCCAGCCCCAGCCCTGCCCCCAGCTCTAGCCCAGCCCCCAAACCCAGCCCTAGGCCAGCCCTGCCCTCAGCCCAGCCCCAGCCCAGCCCCAGGCCCAGTCCTGCCCCAGCCCAGCCCCCATCCCCAGTCCTGCCCCAGCCCTGCCCTCACCCCAGCCCCAGCCCCAGCCCCGGCCCCAGCCCTGCCCCAGCCCAAGTCCTGCCCCAGGCCCGGCCCCAACCCCAGCCCCAGCCCTACCCCAGCCCTGCCCCAGCCCCGGCCCCAGCCCTACCCCAGCCCTGCCCCAGCCTCTGCCCCAGCCCTGCCCCAGCCCCAGCCCTAGCCCAGCCCTGCTCTCAGCCCAGCCCCAGCCAGGCCCCAGCCCTGTCCGCAGCCCTAGCCCCAGCCCCACCCTCATCCCCAGGCCCAGCCCAGCCCCCAGCCCAGCCCCACCCTCAGCTCCAGCCCAGCCCATGCCCAGCCCTGCCCCAGGCCCAGCCCTAGCCCAGCCCTGCCACAGCCCAGCCCCAGCCCCAGTCCTGTCCCATCCCAGCCCCAGTCCTGCCCCAGCCCTGCCCCAGCCTAGCCCCAGCCCCAGCCCCAGTCCTGCCCCAGCCCTGCCCCAGCCCCGGCCCCAGCCCTACCCCAGCCCTGCCACAGCCCAGCCCCAGCCCCAGTCCTGTCCCATCCCAGCCCCAGCCTCTGCCCCAGCCCTGCCCCAGCCCCAGTCCCAGCCCCAGTCCTGCCCCAGCCCTGCCCCAGCCCCGGCCCCAGCCCTACCCCAGCCCTGCCCCAGCCTCGGGCCCGGCCCTGCTCCTGGCCCAGCTCAGACCTCAGGCCAGCCCCACCCTCGGCCACTGCCCAGCCCCACACCATCCCTGCCCCAGCCCAGCCCCAGCCACAGCCCAGCCGCAGCCAATGGACCCAGCCCCCAGTACCAGCCCCAGCCCCAGCCCCAGCCCCGGCCACAGCCCAGACCACAGCCCTAGTCCCAGCCCTGCCCCAGCACTACCCCAGGCCAGATATCAGCCCAGCCCCACCCTCGGCCCCAGCCCAGCCCCCAGTCCCAGCCCCAGCCCTGCCCCAGCCACAGCCCAGCCCCAGCCCTGGACCCAGCCCCAGCCCCAGCCCCGGCCTCAGGCTCAGCTCCAGCCCAGCCCCAGCCCCAGCCCCAGCCCAACCCCAGCCCAGGCCCCAGGCTCAGCCCCAGCCCCATCCCAGCCCCCAGCCCTAGTCCCAGCACTGTCCCTACACTACCCCAGCCCAGTCCCAGTCCCAGCCCAGCCCCAGCCCTGCCCCAGCCCAGCCCCCATCCCCAGCCCGGCCCCAGCCCTGCCCCCAGCCCAGCCCCACCCCATGGCCCAGCCTCCAGCCTAGCCCTGCCCCAGCCCCGACCCCAATCCAGCCCCATCCCCAGCCCCAAACTCAGTCCCTGCCCTTCTCCCAGCCCCGGCCCTAGCCCCGGCCCCAGCCCTACCCCAGCCCTGCCCCAGCCTCGGGCCCAGCCCTGGACCCAGCCCCAGCCCCAGCCCAACCCCAGCCCTGCCCCAGCCTCGGGCCCAGCCCTGGACCCAGCCCCAGCCCCAGCCCAGCTCCAGCCCAGCCCTGCTCCAACCCAACCCCAGCCCTACCCAAGCCCCAGCTCTGTCCCCAGCCCCAGCCACAGCCCAGACCCAGCCCTGGACCCCAGTCCCAGCCCCAGGCCCTGTCCCAGTCCCCAACCCAGCCCCAGACC
This sequence comes from Melanerpes formicivorus, assembly GCF_026170545.1. Classification (NCBI taxonomy): domain Eukaryota; kingdom Metazoa; phylum Chordata; class Aves; order Piciformes; family Picidae; genus Melanerpes; species Melanerpes formicivorus. The sequence goes on along the minus strand of NW_027142591.1, from coordinate 133,224 downwards.
CAGCCCCAGCCTTGGCTCCAGCCCTGCCCCAGCCCAACCCCAGTTACAGCTCAGCCCCAGTCCTGGACCGAGCCCCAGCCCCAACCCAGCCCCGGCTGCAGGCTCGGCTCCAGCCCAGCCCCAGCCCCAGCCCCAGCCCAGCCCCAGCCCAGGCCCCAGCCCCAGCCCCAGCCCCATTCCTGCCCCCAGCCCAGCCCCATCCCTGCCCCCAGCCCAGCTCCAGCCCCAGCCTAGCCCCAGCCCTGCCCCAGCCCCAGCCCAGCCCCAGCCCTGCCCCCCAACCCAGCCTCAGCCCTGGCCCCAGCCCCGGCCCCAGCCCCGGCCCCAGCTCAGCCTCCAGCCCCAGCCCCAGCCTGGGCACCAGCCCAGCGCTAGCCCAGACCTGCCCCCAGCCCATGCCCAGCCCTGCCCCAGCCCAGCCCATGCCCAGCCCTGCCCTCAGCCCAGCCCCAGCCCTGCCCTCACCCCAGCCCCAACCCAAGCCCCACCTCTGTCCCCAGCCACAGCCACAGCCCAGCCCCAGCCGTGGACCCAGTCCCAGCCACACCCCTGTCCCAGTACCAGCCCGAACCCCAGCCCTAGTCCCAGCACTGCCCCTGCCCTGCCCCAGCCCAGTCCCAGTCCCAGCCCAGCCCCAGCCCTGCCCTAGGCCCAGCCCTAGCCCAGATCTGCCCTCAGCCCAGCCCTACCCAGCCCTGCCCTCAGCCCAGCCCCAGCCCGGCCCCAGCCCCAGCCCCACTCCTGCCCCAACCCAGCCCCCATCCCCAGCCCCAGCCCCAGCCCTGCCCCCAGCCCAGCCCCACCCCATGGCCCAGCCTCCAGCCTAGCCCTGCCCCAGCCCCGGACCCAATCCAGCCCCATCCCCAGCCCCAAACTCAGTCCCTGCCCTTCTCCCAGCCCCGGCCCTAGCCCCGGCCCCAGCCCTACCCCAGCCCTGCCCCAGCCTCGGGCCCAGCCCTGGACCCAGCCCCAGCCCCAGCCCAGCTCCAGCCCAACCCTGCTCCAACCCAACCCCAGCCCTACCCAAGCCCCAGCTCTGTCCCCATCCCCATCCCCAGCCCAGACCCAGCCCTGGACCCAGTCCCAGCCCCACCCCTGTCCCAGTCCCAGCCCGAACCCCAGCACTGCCCCTGCCCTACCCCAGCCCAGTCCCAGTCCCAGCACAGCCCCAGCCCTGCCCTAGGCCCAGCCACAGCCCAGCCCCAGCCGTGGACCCAGTCCCAGCCACAGCCCTGTCCCAGTCCCCGACCCAGCCCCAGCCCCAGCCCTGCCCAAGACCCAGCCCCAGCCCCGGCCCCAGCCCTGCCCCAACCCAGCCCCAGCCCAAAGCCCAGCCTCAAGTCTAGTCCTACCCCAGCCCCGGCCCCAATCCAGCCCCAGCCCTAGCCCTGCCCCAGCCCCGGCCCCAGCCCTGTGCCCAGCCCAGACCCAGCCCTGCCCCAGCTACAGCCCCAGCATCGGCCCCAGCCCAGCCCTAGCCCAGCCATGCCCCAGCCCCAGCCCTAGCCCAGCCCTGCCCTCAGGCCAGCCCCAGCCCTGGACCCAGCCCCAGCCCTGCCCCTGCCCCAGCCCCAGTCCTGTCCCATCCCAGCCCCAGTCCTTCCCCATCCCAACCCCCAGCCCCAGCCCTGCCCCAGCCCTTTCCCCTGCCCAGCCCAGCCCAGCCCAGCCCCAGCCCCGGTTTCAGACCCACCCTCGGCACCAGCCCAGCCCCCATCCCCAGCCCTGCCCCAGCCCTGTCCCTCAGTCCAGCCCCAGCCCCAGCCTGGCCCCAGCCCCAGCCCCAGCCTCGGCACCAGCCCAGCGCTAGCCCAGACCTGCCCCCAGCCCATACCCAGCCCTGTCCCAGGCCCAGCCCTAGCCCAGACCTGCCCTCAGCCCAGCCCCAGCCTGGCCCCAGCCCCAGTCCTGCCCCAGCCCAGCCCCCATCCCCAGCCCTGCCCCAGCCCTGCCCTCACCCCAGCCCCAGCCCCAGCCCGGCCCCAGCCCTGCTCCCAGCCCAGCCCCACCCCATGGCCCAGCCTCCAGCCTAGCCCTGCCCCAGCCCCGGCCCCAAACCAGCCCCAGCCCCGGCCCCAACCCAACCCCAGCCCCGGCCCCAACCTCAGCCCCTGACCTAGACCCGGCCCCAGCCCTACCCCAGCCCTGCCCCAGCCTCAGGCCCAGCCCTGGACCCAGCCCCAGCCCCAGCCCCAGCCCCAGCCCAGTTCCAGCCCAGCCCTGCTCCAACCCTGCCCCAGCCCTGCCCCAACCACAGCCCAGCCCCAGCCCAGCCCCAGCCCTGGACCCAGCCCCAGCCTCCAGCCCCGGCCCCAGCCCTGTCCCCATCCCAAGTCCTGCCCCAGCCCTGCCCTCACCCCAGCCCCAACCCAAGCCCCACCTCTATCCCCAGCCCCAGCCCCAGCCCAGCCCCAGCCCTGGACCCAGTCCCAGTCCCAGCCCCAGCCCTGTCCCAGTCCCCACCTCACCCACAGCCCTAGTCCCAGCCCTACCCCAGACCTACCCCAGCCCAGTCCCAGTCCCAGCCCAGCCCTAGCCCTGCCCCAGCCCTGGACCCAGTCCCAGCCCCAGCCCTGTTTCAGTCCCCACCCCAGACCCATCCCTGTCCCTAGCCCTGCCCCAGCCCTGCCCCCAACGCAGCCCCAGCCCTGCCCCCAACGCAGCCCCAGCCCTGCCCTAGCCCCATCACTTCCCATCCACCAGCACCAGCCCTAGCCCTGCCCCAGCCCCATCCCTGACCCCAGCCCAGCCCCAGCCCCAGCCTAGCCCCAGCCCTGCCCCACCCCCGGCCCCATCCCTGGCCCTAGCCCAGCTTTAGCCCGGCCCTGCCCTCAGCCCAGACCACAGCCCTAGTCCCAGCCCTGCCCCTGCACTACCCCAGGACAGATCCCAGCCCAGCCCCAAACTTGGCCCCAGCCCAGCCCCAGTTCCAGATCTGCCCCAGGCCTGCACCAGCCCCGGCCCTGGCGCCGGCCCTGGCCCCAACCTCGGCCCCAGCCCCAGCCCCAGGCTCGGCTCCAGCCCTGCCCCAGCCCCAGCCCGAGCCCCAGGCACGGCTCCAGCCCAGCCCCAGCCCCAGCCCCAGCCCTGCCCCAGCCCTACCCCAGCCCTACCCCAGCCCCAGCCCCAGCCCTGCCCCAGCCCTACCCCATCCCTGCCCCCAGCCCAGCCCCAGCCTAGCCCCAGCCCTGACCCAGCCCCAGCCCCAGCCCCATCCCTGCCCCCAGCCCAGCCCCAGTCCCAGCCCTGCCCCCAGTCCAGCTCCAGCCTAGCCCCAGCCCTGACCCAGCCCCAGCCCCAGCCCCATCCCTGCCCCCAGCCCAGCCCCAGTCCCAGCCCTGCTCCAGACCCAGCCCCAGCCTCGGCCCTGCCCCAGCCCAGCCCCAGTGACAGCCCAGCCCCAGCCCCGGACCCAGCCCCAGCCCCAGCCCCAGCCCAGCCACAGCCCCAGCCCCAGCCCCAGCCCTGCCCCAGCCCAGACCCTGCCACAGCCCAGCCCCAGCCGCGGACCCAGCCCCAGTGCCAGCCCCACCCCTTGCCTCAGCCCTGGCCCCAGCCCAGCCCCAGCCCCAGCCTAGCCCCAGCCCTGCCCCAGCCCCAGCCCCAGCCCCAGCCCTGGACCCAGCCCCAGCCCCAGCCCCGGCCCCAGGCTTGGCTCCAGCCCAGCCCCAGCCCCAGCCCCAGCCCAGCCCCAGCCCTGCTCCCAGCCCCAGCCCCAGCCCTGCCCAAGACTTGGTTCCAGCCCCGGCCCCAGCCCCAGCCCCAGCCCTGAACCCAACCCCAGCCCTGCCCGAGCCCCAGTCCTGCCCCAGCCCAGCCCCAATCCCAAGCCCTGCCCCAGCCCTGCCCTCACCCCAGCCCCAACCCAAGCCCGTGCTCTGTCCCCAGCCCCAGCCCCGGCCCCAGCCCCAGCCCCAGCCCTGCCCAAGACTTGGTTCCAGCCCCGGCCCCAGCCCTGCCCCAGTCCTGGCCCCAGTCCTGTCCCCAGCCCCAGCCACAGCCCTGCCCCAGCCCTGTCCCAGTCCTCGCCCCAGCCCCAGCCCCAGCCCAGCCCCAACCCTGCCCCAGCCCCAGCCCCAGGCCCGGCCCCAGCCCTGCCCCAGCCCTGGCTCCTTCCCCAGCCCCAGGCCTGCCCAAGCCTTGGTTCCAGCCCCCGGCCCCAGCCCTGCCCCAGCCCCAGCCCAGCCCTTCCCCTGCCCCCAACCCAGCCCCAATCCCCAGCCCTGCCCCAGCCCTGTCCTCACCCAAGCCCCAACCCCAGCCCCAGCCCTGTCCCCAGCCCCAGCCCCAGCCCTGGACCCAGTCCCAGCCCCAGCCCTGTCCCAGTCCCCACCCCAGCCCCTGCCCCAGCCCTGTCCTCACCCAAGCCCCAACCCCAGCCCCAGCCCTGTCCCCAGCCCCAGCCCCAGCCCTGGACCCAGTCCCAGCCCCAGCCCTGTCCCAGTCCCCACCCCAGCCCCTGCCCCAGCCCCAGCCCAAGCCCTGCCCAAGACTTGGTTCAAGCCCCGGCGCCAGCTCAGCCCCCAGCCCAGCCTCCAGCCCCTGCCCCAGCCCCGGCCCCAGCCCTGTCCCCAACCCCAGCCCTGCCCCAGGCCCAGCCCCAGCCCCAGCCCTGCCCAAGACTTGGTTCCAGCCCCAGCCCCAACCTGGCCCCAGCCCAAGGCCCAGCCTCAAGTATAGTCCTACCCCAGCCCCGGCCCCAATCCAGCCCCAGCCCTACCCCTGCCCCAGCCCCGGCCCCAGCCCTGTACCCAGCCCAGCCCCAGCCCTGCCCCAGTCCCAGCCACAGCCCTGGCCCCAGCCACAGCCCAGCCCCCGCCCCAGCCCTGTCCGCAGCCCCAGCCCCAGTCCCAGCCCCACCCCTAGCATCGGCCCCAGCCCTGCCCCAGCCCAGCCCCAGTCCTAGCATCGGCCCCAGCCCTGCCCAGCCCAGCCCCAGTCCCAGCCCCATCCCTAGCATCGGCCCCAGCCCTGGCCCCAGCCCTGCCCCATCCCCAGCCCTAGCCTACCCAAGCCCCAGCTTTGTCCCCAGCCCCAGCCACAGCCCAGACCCAGCCCTGGACCCAGTCCCAGCCCCAGCCCTGTCCCAGTCCCCGACCCAGCCCCAGCCCCAGCCCCAGCCCTGCCCAAGACCCAGCCCCAGCCTTGGCTCCAGCCCTGCCCCAGCCCAGCCCCAGTTACAGCTCAGCCCCAGTCCTGGACCCAGCCCCAGCCCAGCCCAGCCCCTGCCACAGCCCAGCCCCAGCCCCAGGCTAGCCCCAGCTCTGCCCCACCCCCGGCCCCGTCCCCGGCCCCAGCCCAGCCCTAGACCGGCCCTGCCCTCAGCCGAGCCCCAGCCCAGCCCCAGCCCTGCCCCTGCCCCAGCCCCAGTCCTGTCCCATCCCAGCCCCAGCCCCAGCCCTGCCCCAGCCTAGCCCCAGCCCCAGCCCCAGTCCTGCCCCAGCCCTGCCCCAGCCCCGGCCCCAGCCCTACCCCAGCCCTGCCCCAGCCCCGGCCCCAGCCCTACCCCAGCCCTGCCCCAGCCTCTGCCCCAGCCCTGCCCCAGTCCCAGCCCCAGTCCTGCCCCAGCCCTGCCCCAGCCCCGGCCCCAGCCCTACCCCAGCCCTGCCCCAGCCTCGGGTCCGGCCCTGCTCCTGGCCCAGCTCAGACCTCAGGCCAGCCCCACCCTCGGCCACTGCCCAGCCCCCACACCAGCCCTGCCCCAGCCCAGCCCCAGCCACAGCCCAGCCGCAGCCCTGGACCCAGCCCCCAGCCCCAGCCCCAGCCCCAGCCCCAGCCCCGGCCACAGCCCAGACCACAGCCCTAGTCCCAGCCCTGCCCCAGCACTACCCCAGGCCAGATATCAGCCCAGACCCACCCTCGGCCCCAGCCCAGCCCCAGCCCCAGCCCCAGCCCTGCCCCAGCCACAGCCCAGCCCCAGCCCTGGACCCAGCCCCAGCCCCAGCCCCGGCCTCAGGCTCAGCTCCAGCCCAGCCCTGCCCCAGCCCCAGCCCCAGCCCAGCCCCAGCCCAGGCCGCAGGCCCAGCCCCAGCCCCATCCCAGCCCCCAGCCCTAGTCCCAGCACTGTCCCTGCACTACCCCAGCCCAGTCCCAGTCCCAGCCCAGCCCCAGCCCTGCCCCAGCCCAGCCCCCATCCCCAGCCCGGCCCCAGCCCTGCCCCCAGCCCAGCCCCACCCCATGGCCCAGCCTCCAGCCTAGCCCTGCCCCAGCCCCGGCCCCAATCCAGCCCCATCCCCAGCCCCAAACTCAGTCCCTGCCCTTCTCCCAGCCCCGGCCCTAGCCCCGGCCCCAGCCCTACCCCAGCCCTGCCCCAGCCTCGGGCCCAGCCCTGGACCCAGTCCCAGCCCCAGCCCAGCTCCAGCCCAGCCCTGCTCCAACCCAACCCCAGCCCTACCCAAGCCCCAGCTCTGTCCCCAGCCCCAGCCACAGCCCAGACTCAGCCCTGGACCCAGTCCCAGCCCCAGGCCCTGTCCCAGTCCCCAACCCAGCCCCAGACCCAGCCCCAGCCTTGGCTCCAGCCCTGCCCCAGCCCAACCCCAGTTACAGCTCAGCCCCAGTCCTGGACCGAGCCCCAGCCCCAACCCAGCCCCGGCTGCAGGCTCGGCTCCAGCCCAGCCCCAGCCCCAGCCCCAGCCCAGCCCCAGCCCAGGCCCCAGCCCCAGCCCCAGCCCCATTCCTGCCCCCAGCCCAGCCCCATCCCTGCCCCCAGCCCAGCTCCAGCCCCAGCCTAGCCCCAGCCCTGCCCCAGCCCCAGCCCAGCCCCAGCCCTGCCCCCAACCCAGCCTCAGCCCTGGCCCCAGCCCCGGCCCCAGCCCCGGCCCCAGCTCAGCCTCCAGCCCCAGCCCCAGCCTGGGCACCAGCCCAGCGCTAGCCCAGACCTGCCCCCAGCCCATGCCCAGCCCTGCCCCAGCCCAGCCCATGCCCAGCCCTGCCCTCAGCCCAGCCCCAGCCCTGCCCTCACCCCAGCCCCAACCCAAGCCCCACCTCTGTCCCCAGCCACAGCCACAGCCCAGCCCCAGCCGTGGACCCAGTCCCAGCCACACCCCTGTCCCAGTACCAGCCCGAACCCCAGCCCTAGTCCCAGCACTGCCCCTGCCCTGCCCCAGCCCAGTCCCAGTCCCAGCCCAGCCCCAGCCCTGCCCAAGACCAGCCCTAGCCCAGATCTGCCCTCAGCCCAGCCCTACCCAGCCCTGCCCTCAGCCCAGCCCCAGCCCGGCCCCAGCCCCAGCCCCACTCCTGCCCCAACCCAGCCCCCATCCCCAGCCCCAGCCCCAGCCCTGCCCCCAGCCCAGCCCCACCCCATGGCCCAGCCTCCAGCCTAGCCCTGCCCCAGCCCCGGCCCCAATCCAGCCCCATCCCCAGCCCCAAACTCAGTCCCTGCCCTTCTCCCAGCCCCGGCCCTAGCCCTAGCCCCAGCCCTACCCCAGCCCTGCCCCAGCCTCGGGCCCAGCCCTGGACCCAGCCCCAGCCCCAGCCCAGCTCCAGCCCAACCCTGCTCCAACCCAACCCCAGCCCTACCCAAGCCCCAGCTCTGTCCCCATCCCCAGCCCCAGCCCAGACCCAGCCCTGGACCCAGTCTCAGCCACAGCCCTGTCCCAGTCCCCGACCCAGCCCCAGCCCCAGCCCTGCCCAAGACCCAGCCCCAGCCTTGGCTCCAGCCCTGCCCCAGCCCAGCCCCAGTTACAGCTCAGCCCCAGTCCTGGACCCAGCCCCAGCCCCAGCCCAGCCCCAGCCCCAGACCAGCCCAGCCCAGCCCCTGCCACAGCCCAGCCCCAGCCCCAGGCTAGCCCCAGCTCTGCCCCACCCCCGGCCCCGTCCCCGGCCCCAGCCCAGCCCTAGACCGGCCCTGCCCTCAGCCAAGCCCCAGCCCAGCCCCAGCCCTGCCCCTGCCCCAGCCCCAGTCCTGTCCCATCCCAGCCCCAGCCCTGCCCCAGCCCTGCCCCAGCCTAGCCCCAGCCCCAGCCCCAGTCCTGCCCCAGCCCTGCCCCAGCCCCGGCCCCAGCCCTACCCCAGCCCTACCCCAGCCCTGCCCCAGCCTCGGGTCCGGCCCTGCTCCTGGCCCAGCTCAGACCTCAGGCCAGCCCCACCCTCGGCCACTGCCCAGCCCCCACACCAGCCCTGCCCCAGCCCAGCCCCAGCCACAGCCCAGCCGCAGCCCTGGACCCAGCCCCCAGTACCAGCCCCAGCCCCAGCCCCAGCCCCGGCCACAGCCCAGACCACAGCCCTAGTCCCAGCCCTGCCCCAGCACTACCCCAGGCCAGATATCAGCCCAGCCCCACCCTCGGCCCCAGCCCAGCCCCAGCCCCAGCCCCAGCCCTGCCCCAGCCACAGCCCAGCCCCAGCCCTGGACCCAGCCCCAGCCCCGGCCCCAGGCTCAGCTCCAGCCCAGCCCCAGCCCCAGCCCCAGCCCCAGCCCAGCCCCAGCCCAGGCCCCAGGCCCAGCCCCAGCCCCATCCCAGCCCCCAGCCCTAGTCCCAGCACTGTCCCTGCACTACCCCAGCCCAGTCCCAGTCCCAGCCCAGCCCCAGCCCTACCCCAGCCCAGCCCCCATCCCCGGCCCGGCCCCAGCCCTGCCCCCAGCCCAGCCCCACCCCATGGCCCAGCCTCCAGCCTAGCCCTGCCCCAGCCCCGGACCCAACCCTGCCCCAGCCCCGGCCCCAACCTTAGTCCCAGCCCTGCTCCCAGCCCCGGCCCCAGCCCTGCCCCAGCCTCGCGCCCAGCCCTGTCCCAGCCCCAGCCCAGACCCCTGCCCACCCTCAGCCCCCGGCCCCAGCCCTGCCCCAGCCCCGCCCCAGCCCCAGCCCTAGCCCAGCCCTGCTCTCAGCCCAGCCCCAGCCAGGCCCCAGCCCTGTCCGCAGCCCTAGCCCCAGCCGCACCCTCATCCCCAGACCCAGCCCAGCCCCCAGCCCAGCCCCACCCTCAGCTCCAGCCCAGCCCCAGACCCAGCCCTGCCCCAGTCCCCGCCCCAGCCCAGTCCTGGTCCCAGCCTAGCCCCAGCCCTGCCCCAGCCCAGTCCCAGACCCAGCCCGGCCCCAGCACTACCCCAGCCCCGGCCCCAGCCCTGTCCCCAACCCTACCCCAGCCCTGCCCCAGCCTCGGGCCCAGCCCAGTCCCAGGCCCAGCCCAGACCCCAGCCCAGCCCCAGCCCGGGCCCCAGCCCTGCCCCATCCCCAGCCCTAGCCTGTCCCTGCCCTCAGCCCGGCCCCAGCCCTGCCCCAGCCCAGCCCAAACCACAGCCCAGCCCCAGCCCTGGACCCAGCCCAGCCCAGCCCCATCCCCATCCCTTCCCCCAGCACAGCCCCAGCCCCAGCCCCAGCCCCGGCCCCAACCTCAGTCCCAGCCTTGCCCCCAGCCCAGCCCACCCCCGTCCCCATCCCTGTGCCCAGCCCAGCCCCAGCCCCAGACCTGCCCCAGCCCTGCCCCAGCCCTAGCCCAGCCTCCAGCCCCTAGCCCAGCCCCAGCTCATCCTCACCCAGCCCCAGCCCCAGCCCTGCCCCCAGCTCTAGCCCAGCCCCCAACCCAGCCCTAGGCCAGCCCTGCCCTCAGCCCAGCCCCAGCCACAGCCCAGCCCCAGCCCTGGACCCAGCCCCAGCCCCACCCCCGGCCCCAGCCCCGGCCCCAGCCCAGCCCCATCTCCACCCTCGGCCCCAGCCCAGACCCCAGCCCTAGCCCTGGACCCAGACCCAGCCCTAGCCCCAGCCCTGCCCAAGACTTGGTTCCAGCCCCAGTCCCAGCCCTTCCCCCAGCCCTGCTCTAGCCCAAGGCCCAGCCTCTAGCCTAGTCCTGCCCCAGGCCCGTCCCAAACCCAGCCCCCGCCCCGGCCCCAGCCCTGCACCGAACCCAGCCCCAGCCCAGCTCCACCCTGCCCCAGCATTGCCCCAGCACCAGACCTGCCCCAGCCCAGCCCCACTCTCAGCCCCAGCCCAGCCCCAGCCCGAGCCGTGCCCCAGGCCAGCCCCAGCCAAAGCCCAGCCACAGCCCTGGACCCAGCCCCAGCCCCGGACGCAGCCCCAGCCCCAACCCAAGCCCCAGCCCCATCCCTGCCCCCATCCCAGCCCCAGCCCCAGCCCAGCCCCAGCCCGGCCCCAGCCCGAGCCCCAGCCCCGGCCCCAGCACAGAGCTAGCCCAGTCCTGCCCCCAGCCCTGCCCCAGCCCAAACCCCAGCCACAGCCCAGACCCAGCCCTGCCCCAGCCCCAACCCAGCCCAGTCCTGGTCCCAGCCCAGCCCCAGCCCTGCCCCAGACCCAGACCCAGATCCAGACCCAGTCCCAGACCCATCCCTGCCCCCAGCCCAGCCCAGACCCATCCCCATCCCTTCCCCCAGCACAGCCCCAGCCCCAGCCCAGCACCAGCCCCAGACCTGCCCCAGCCCTGCCCCAGCCCTAGCCCAGCCTCCAGCCCCTAGCCCAGCCCCAGCTCATCCTCACCCAGCCCCAGCCCCAGCCCTGCCCTCAGCTCTAGCCCAGCCCCCAACCCAGCCCTAGGCCAGCCCTGCCCTCAGTCCAGCCCCAGCCCTGGACCCAGGCCCAGTCCTGCCCCAGCCCAGCCCCCATCCCCAGTCCTGCCCCAGCCCTGCCCTCACCCCAGCCCCAGGCCCAGCCCCGGCCCCAGCCCTGCCCCAGCCCAAGTCCTGCCCCAGGCCCGGCCCAAACCCCAGCCCCAGCCCAGCCCAAGACTGGGTTCCAGCCCCAGCCCCGGCCCCAACCCAGCCCCAGCCCCGGCCCCAACCTTAGTCCCAGCCCTGCTCCCAGCCCAGCCCACCCCCGTCCCCATCCCTGTGCCCAGCCCAGCCCCAGCCCCAGCCCTGCCCCAGCCCTGCCCCAGCCCTAGCCCAGCCTCCAGCCCCTAGCCCAGCCCCAGCTCATCCTCACCCAGCCCCAGCCCCAGCCCTGCCCACAGCTCTAGCCCAGCCCCCAACCCAGCCCTAGGCCAGCCCTGCCCTCAGCCCAGCCCCAGCCCAGCCCCAGCCCAGTCCTGGTCCCAGCCTAGCCCCAGCCCTGCCCCAGCCCAGTCCCAGACCCAGCCCGGCCCCAGCACTACCCCAGCCCCGGCCCCAGCCCTGTCCCCAACCCTACCCCAGCCCTGCCCCAGCCTCGGGCCCAGCCCTGTCCCAGCCCCAGCCCAGACCCCAGCCCAGCCCCAGCCCCGGCCCCAGCCCTGCCCCATCCCCAGCCCTAGCCTGTCCCTGCCCTCAGCCCGGCCCCAGCCCAGCCCCAGCCCAGCCCCAACCGCAGCCCAGCCCCAGCCCTGGACCCAGCCCAGCCCAGCCCCATCCCCATCCCTTCCCCCAGCACAGCCCCAGCCCCAGCCCAGCCCCAGCCCCGACCCCAGTCTGGCGCAAGCCCTGTCCCAGCCCTGCACTGACCCCAGCCCCAGCCCAGCCCAAACCCCAGCCCCACTTCTGCCCAAGCCCTGCCCCCATCCCTGCCCCTTCCCAGCCCCAGCCAGAGCCCTGCCCCCAGCCCCAGCCCCGGCCCCAACCTCAGTCCCAGCCTTGCCCCCAGCCCAGCCCACCCCCGTCCCCATCCCTGTGCCCAGCCCAGCCCCAGCCCCAGACCTGCCCCAGCCCTGCCCCAGCCCTAGCCCAGCCTCCAGCCCCTAGCCCAGCCCCAGCTCATCCTCACCCAGCCCCAGCCCCAGCCCTGCCCCCAGCTCTAGCCCAGCCCCCAACCCAGCCCTAGGCCAGCCCTGCCCTCAGCCCAGCCCCAGCCCAGCCCCCATCCCCAGTCCTGCCCCAGCCCTGCCCTCACCCCAGCCCCAGCCCCAGCCCCGGCCCCAGCCCTGCCCCAGCCCAAGTCCTGCCCCAGGCCCGGCCCCAACCCCAGCCCCAGCCCAGCCCAAGACTGGGTTCCAGCCCCAGCCCCGGCCCCAACCCAGCCCCAGCCCCGGCCCCAACCTTAGTCCCAGCCCTGCTCCCAGCCCCGGCCCCAGCCCTGGCTCCAGCCCTACCCCAGCCCTGCCCCAGCCTCGCGCCCAGCCCTGTCCCAGCCCCAGCCCCAGCCGAGACCCCAGCCCACCCTCAGCCCCGGCCCCAGGCCTTCACCGAACCCAGCCCCAGCCCAGCTCCACCCTGCCCCAGCATTGCCCCAGCACCAGACCTGCCCCAGCCCAGCCCCACTCTCAGCCCCAGCCCAGCCCCAGCCCCAGCCGTGCCCCAGGCCAGCCCCAGCCAAAGCCCAGCCACAGCCCTGGACCCAGCCCCAGCCCCGGACGCAGCCCCAGCCCCAGCCCAAGCCCCAGCCCCATCCCTGCCCCCATCCCAGCCCCAGCCCCAGCCCAGCCCCAGCCTGGCCCCAGCCCGAGCCCCAGCCCCGGCCCCAGCACAGCGCTAGCCCAGTCCTGCCCCCAGCCCTGCCCCAGCCCAAACCCCAGCCACAGCCCAGACCCAGCCCTGCCCCAGCCCCAACCCAGCCCAGTCCTGGTCCCAGCCCAGCCCCAGCCCTGCCCCAGACCCAGACCCAGACCCAGATCCAGACCCAGTCCCAGACCCATCCCTGCCCCCAGCCCAGCCCAGACCCATCCCCATCCCTTCCCCCAGCACAGCCCCAGCCCCAGCCCAGCACCAGCCCCAGACCTGCCCCAGCCCTGCCCCAGCCCTAGCCCAGCCTCCAGCCCCTAGCCCAGCCCCAGCTCATCCTCACCCAGCCCCAGCCCCAGCCCTGCCCTCAGCTCTAGCCCAGCCCCCAACCCAGCCCTAGGCCAGCCCTGCCCTCAGTCCAGCCCCAGCCCTGGACCCAGGCCAAGTCCTGCCCCAGCCCAGCCCCCATCCCCAGTCCTGCCCCAGCCCTGCCCTCACCCCAGCCCCAGGCCCAGCCCCAGCCCCAGCCCTGCCCCAGCCCAAGTCCTGCCCCAGGCTCGGCCCCAAACCCAGCCCCAGCCCAGTCCAAGACTGGGTTCCAGCCCCAGCCCCGGCCCCAACCCAGCCCCAGCCCCGGCCCCAACCTTAGTCCCAGCCCTGCTCCCAGCCCCGGCCCCAGCCCTGGCTCCAGCCCTACCCCAGCCCTGCCCCAGCCCCAGCCCTGCCCCAGCCCCAGCCCTACCCTAGCCCTGCAACAGCCCCAGCCCTGCCCCAGCCCTGCCCCAGCCCCAGCCCAGCCTCCAGCCCCTAGCCCAGCCCCAGCTCAGCCCCACCCAGCCCAGCTCCAGCCCTATCCCAGCCCAGCCCCAGCCCCTGCCCTACCCCAGCCCTGCCCCAGCAACCAGGCCCAGTCCTGCCCTAGGCCCAGCCCAGACCCCAGCCCAGTCCCACCCTCAGCCCCAGCCCAGCCCCAGCCCCAGCCCTGGACCCAGCCCCGGACCCAGCCCCAACCCGGACCCAGCCCCGGCCCCAGCCCAGCCCCAGCCCCACCCTCGGCCCCCAGCCCAGCCCCAGCCCCTGCCCTGGACCCAGCCCCAGCCCCATCCCCAGCCCTGCCCCAGCCCTTCCCTCAGCCCTGCCCCAGCCCAGCCCCAGCCACAGCCCAGCCCCAGCCCTGGACCCAGCCCCAGCCCCAGCCCCACCCCCCGGCCCCAGCCCCGGCCCCAGCCCAGCCCCATCTCCACCCTCGGCCCCAGCCCAGACCCCAGCCCTAGCCCTGGACCCAGACCCAGCCCTAGCCCCAGCCCTGCCCAAGACTTGGTTCCAGCCCCAGTCCCAGCCCTTCCCCCAGCCCTGCTCTAGCCCAAGGCCCAGCCTCTAGCCTAGTCCTGCCCCAGGCCCGTCCCAAACCCAGCCCCCGCCCCGGCCCCAGCCCTGCACCGAACCCAGCCCCAGCCCAGCTCCACCCTGCCCCAGCATTGCCCCAGCACCAGACCTGCCCCAGCCCAGCCCCACTCTCAGCCCCAGCCCAGCCCCAGCCCCAGCCGTGCCCCAGGCCAGCCCCAGCCAAAGCCCAGCCACAGCCCTGGACCCAGCCCCAGCCCCGGACGCAGCCCCAGCCCCAGGCCAGCCCCAGCCCCAGCCCCAACCCTGCCCCAGTCTTCGCCCCAGCCCAGTCCTGGTGCCAGCCCGGCCCCAGCCCAGCCCCTGCCCCGGCCCCAGCCCTGTCCTCAGCCCCACCCACAGCCCATCCCCAGCCCTGTCCCAGTCCCCACCCCAGCCTCATCCCCAGCCCTACCTCAGCCCAACCCCCAGCCCAGCCCCTGCTCCAGCACTGCCCCAGCCCAAGCCCCAGCCCAGCCCCTGCCCCTAGCCCACCCCCAGCCCTGCCCCCAGCCCAGTCCCAGCCCATAGCCCAGCCCTGCCCCAGCCCAGCCCTGCCCCAACCCAGCCCCAGCCACAGCCCAGCCCCAGCCCTGGACCCAGCCCCAGCCCCATCCCTGCCCCCAGCCCAGCCCCAGCCCCAGCCAAGCCCCAGCCCTGCCCCAGCCCCAGCCACAGCCTTGGCCCCAGCCCAGCGCAAGCCCAGCCCTGCCCCAGCCCTAGCCCAGCCCTGCCCCAGCCCCAGCCCCAGTCCAGCCCCATCCCTGGACCCAGCCCCAGCCCCAGCCCCAGCCCCAGCCCAGCCCCAGTCCCTGCCCCAGCCCAGTCCTGGTCCCAGCCTAGGCCCAGCCCTGCCCCAGCCCAAGCCGCAGCCCTAGCCCCATCACCATCCCTGCCCCCAGACCAGCCCCAGCTTTAGCCCAGCCCCAGCCCTGCCCCAGACTCGGGCCCAGCCCTGTCCCAGGCCCAGCCCAGACCCCAGCCCAGCCTCAGCCCCGGCCCCAGCCCTGCCCCAGCCCCAGCCCTAGCCCAGCCCCACCCTCAGCCCAGCTCCAGCCTGGCCCCAGCCCTGTCCGCAGCTCGGGCCCCAGCGCTGCCCTCAGCCCAGCCCCAGCCCCAGCCCGGCCCCAGCCCTGACCCAGCCCTGCCCCCGCACTGTCACCAGCCCAGCCCCAGCCCTGCCCCAGTCCCAGCCACAGCCCAGCCCCCGCACCATCCCTTTCCCCAGCCCCGGCCCCAGTCCCAGCCCCAGGCCTGCCCAAGACTTGGTTCCAGCCCCAGCCCCAGCCACAGCCCTGCCCCAGCCCAGCCCCAGCCACAGCCCTGCCCCAGCCCTGCCCCACACCCGGCCCCAGCCCCAGCCCCAGCCCTGCCCCCAGCCCAGCCCCCGCCCCAGCCTAGCCCCAGCCCTGCCCCACACCTGGCCCCATCCCCGGACCCAGCCCAGCCCTAGAACAGCCCAGGCCCAGCCCCGGCCTCAGCTCTGCCCCAGCCCCACACCCGGCCCCATCCCCGGCCCCAGCCCAGCCCTAGCCCAGCCCTGACCCAGCCCAGGCCCCAGCTCTGCCCCAGCCCCAGCCCCGGCCCCAGCCAAGCCCCAGCCCTGCCCCAGCCCCAGCCACAGCCTTGGCCCCAGCCCAGCGCAAGCCCAGCCCTGCCCCAGCCCTAGCCCAGCCCTGCCCCAGGCCCAGCCCTAGCCCAGCCCTGCCCCAGCCCCAGCCCCAGCCCTGCCCCAGCCCAGCCCCAGCCCCAGTCCAGCCCCATCCCTGGACCCAGCCCCAGCCCCAGCCCCAGCCCCAGCCCAGCCCCAGTCCCTGCCCCAGCCCAGTCCTGGTCCCAGCCTAGCCCCAGCCCTGCCCCAGTCCCAGCCACAGCCCAGCCCCCGCACTATCCCTTTCCCCAGCCCCGGCCCCAGTCCCAGCCCCAGCCCTGCCCAAGACTTGGTTCCAGCCCCAGCCCCAGCCACAGCCCTGCCCCAGCCCAGCCCCAGCCACAGCCCTGCCCCAGCCCTGCCCCACACCCGGCCCCAGCCCCAGCCCCAGCCCTGCCCCCAGCCCAGCCCCAGCCCCAGCCTAGCCCCAGCCCTGCCCCACACCCGGCCCCAGCCCCGGCCCCAGCCCAGCCCTAGAACAGCCCAGCCCCAGCCCAGGCCTCAGCTCTGCCCCAGCCCCACACCCGGCCCCATCCCTGGCCCCAGCCCAGCCCTAGCCCAGCCCTGACCCAGCCCAGGCCCCAGCTCTGCCCCAGCCCCAGCCCCGGCCCCAGCCCCGGCCCCAACCCCAGCCCCAGCCTTGCCCAAGACTTGGTTCCAGCCCCAGCCCCAGCCCCAGCCCTGCCCAAGACTTGGTTCCAGCCCCAGCCCCAGCCCCAGCCCTGCCCCAGCACAGCCCCAGCCCCAGCCCGGCCCCAGCCCTGTCCGCAGCCCCAGCCCCAGCCCCAGCCTCACCCTCGGCCCTAGCCTAGCCCCAGCCACAGCCCAGCCCCAGCCCTGCCCAAGACTTTGTTCCAGCCCCAGCCCCAGCCCAGCCCCGGCCCCAGCCCAGCCCCAGCCCCATCCCTGCCCCCAGCCCAGCCCGAGCCCCAGCCTAGCCCCAGCCCTGCCCCACACCCGGCCCCATCCCCGGCCCCAGCCCAGCCCTAGCCCAGCCCTGCCCCCAGCCCAGCCCCAGCCCAAGGCCCAGCCTCCAGCCTAGTCCTGCCTCAGCCCGAGCCCCAGCCCCAGCCTTGGCTCCAGCCCTACCCCAGCCCTGCCCCACACCCGGCCCCATCCCCAACCCCAGCCCAGCCCTAGCCCAGCCCTGACCCAGCCCAGGCCCCAGCTCTGCCCCAGCCCCAGCCCCATCCTGCCCCCAGCCCAGCCCGAGCCCCAGCCTAGCCCCAGCCCTCCCCCACACCCGGCCCCATCCCCGGCCCCAGCCCAGCCCTAGCCCAGCCCTGACCCAGCCCCAGCCCTAGCCCAGCCCTGCCCTCAGCCCAGCCCCCGGCCTGGACCCAGCCGCAGCCTAGCCCCGAACCCAGCCCCAGCCCGGCCCCAGCCCTGCCCCAGCTCGGGCCCCAGCGCTGCCCTCAGCCCAGCCCCAGCCCCAGCCCGGCCCCAGCCCTGACCCAGCCCCGGCCCCCGCACTGTCAGCAGCCCAGCCCCAGCCCTGCCCCAGTCTTAGCCCCAGCCCCGGCCCCAGCCCCAGCCCCAGCCCTGCCCAAGACTAGGTTCCAGCCCCAGCCCCAGCCCCAGCCCCAGCCCTGCCCCAGCCCAGCCCCAGCCACAGCCCGGCCTCAGCCCTGTCCGCAGCCCCAGCCCCAGCCCCAGCCCCAGCCCCACCCTCGGCCCCAGCCTAGCCCCAGCCCCAGCCCAGCCCCAACCCTGGACCCAGCCCCAGCCCCAGCCCCAGCCCTGCCCCAGGCCCAGCCCAGACGCCAGCCCAGCCCCATCCCAATCCCTGCCCCCAGCCCCAGCCCCATCCCTGCCCTAGCCCAAGCCCCATCCCAATCCATGCCCCTAGCCCAGCCCCAGCCCTGCCCTAGCCCAAGCCCCAGCCCCAGCCCCAGCCCTGTCCCAGCCCAGCCACAGCCACAGCCCAGCCCCATCCCTGGACCCAGCCCCAGCCCCAGCCCCAGCCCCAGCCCAGCCCCAGTCCCTGCCCCAGCCCAGTCCTAGTCCCAGCCCAGCCCCAGCCCTGCCCCAGCCCAAGCCACAGCCCCAGCCCCAGCCCTGCCCCAGGCCCAGCCCAGACCCCAGCCCAGCCTCAGCCCCGGCCCCAGCCCTGCCCCAGCCCCAGCCCTAGCCCAGCCCTGCCCTTAGCCCAGTCCCAGCCTGGCCCCAGCACTGTCCACAGCCCCAGCCACAGCCACAGCCCAGCCCCAGCTCTGGACCCAGCCCCAGCCCCAGCCCACCCCCGGCCTCAGACCCGGCCCCAGCCCAGCCCCAGCCCCATCCATGCCCCCAGCCCAGCATCAGCTCCAGGCTAACCCCAACCCTGCCCCACCCCCAGCCCGATCCCCAGCCGCAGCCCAGCCCTAGCCCAGCCCTGCCCCAGCCCCTGCCCTGCCCCAGCCCCAGCCCTAGCCCAGCCCTGCCCTCAGCCCAACCCCACCCTGGACCCAGCCCCAGCCCTGCCCCGAACCAAGCCCCAGCCCAGCCCCAGCCCTGCCCCAACCCCAGCCCCAGACCCCAGCACAGCCCCAGCCTAGCCCGAGCCACCGCCCCAGCCCTGCCCCAGCACCGACCCCAGCCCAGCCCAAAGCCCAGCCCCAGCCCCGGCCCCAGCCCCCAGCCCTGCCCCAGCCGTGCCCCCAGCCCTGCCCCTGCCCAGCCCCAACCCCAGCCCTGTCCACAGCCCTGTCCCCAGCCCTGCCCCCATCCCTACCCCTGCCCAGCCCTGCCCCAGCCCAGCCCCCAGCCCAGGCACAGACCAGCCCCAGCCCTGCCCCCAGCCCCAGCCCCAGCCCTGCCCCAGCCATGGCCCAGCCCCCGCCCCAGCCCTGCCCCAGCCCAATCCCCTGCCCCAGCCCTGCCCCAATCCCTGCCCCAGCCCCAGCCCTGCCCCAATCCCTTCCCCAGCCCTGGCCCTGCCGCAATCCCGACCCCCGCCCTGCCCCAGCCCCTGCCTAGCCCCGGCCCCAGCTCCGGCCCCAGTCCAGCCCTATCCGTGCCCCAGCCCTGCCTCAGCCTTGGCCCCAGCTTAGCCCCAGCTCAGCCCCAGCTCAGCCCCAGCCCTGCACCATCCCTGCCTCAACCTGGGCCCCAGCCCAGCCCCCAGCCCCGGCCCCAGCCCTGTCCGCAGCCCCAGCCCCAGCCCCAGCCTCACCCTCGGCCCTAGCCCAGCCCGAGCCCCAGCCTAGCCCCAGCCCTGCCCCACACCCGGCCCCATCCCCGGCCCCAGCCCAGCCCTAGCCCAGCCCTGCCCCCAGCCCAGCCCCAGCCCAAGGCCCAGCCTCCAGCCTAGTCCTGCCTCAGCCCCAGCCCCAGCCCCAGTCCCGGCTCCAGCCCTACCCCAGCCCTGCCCCACACCCGGCCCCATCCCCAACCCCCAGCCCAGCCCTAGCCCAGCCCTGACCCAGCCCAGGCCCCAGCTCTGCCCCAGCCCCAGCCCCATCCCTGCCCCCAGCCCAGCCCGAGCCCCAGCCTAGCCCCAGCCCTCCCCCACACCCGGCCCCATCCCCGGCCCCAGCCCAGCCCTAGCCCAGCCCTGACCTAGCCCCAGCCCTAGCCCAGCCCTGCCCTCAGCCCAGCCCCCGGCCTGGACCCAGCCGCAGCCTAGCCCCGAACCCAGCCCCAGCCCGGCCCCAGCCCTGCCCCAGCTCGGGCCCCAGCGCTGCCCTCAGCCCAGCCCCAGCCCCAGCCCGGCCCCAGCCCTGACCCAGCCCCGGCCCCCGCACTGTCAGCAGCCCAGCCCCAGCCCTGCCCCAGTCTTAGCCCCAGCCCCGGCCCCAGCCCCAGCCCCAGCCCTGCCCAAGACTAGGTTCCAGCCCCAGCCCCAGCCCCAGCCCTGCCCCAGCCCAGCCCCAGCCACAGCCCGGCCTCAGCCCTGTCCGCAGCCCCAGCCCCAGCCCCAGCCCCACCCTCGGCCCCAGCCTAGCCCCAGCCACAGCCCAGCCCCAACCCTGGACCCAGCCCCAGCCCCAGCCCCAGCCCTGCCCCAGGCCCAGCCCAGACGCCAGCCCAGCCCCATCCCAATCCCTGCCCCCAGCCCCAGCCCCATCCCTGCCCTAGCCCAAGCCCCATCCCAATCCATGCCCCTAGCCCAGCCCCAGCCCTGCCCTAGCCCAAGCCCCAGCCCCAGCCCCAGCCCTGTCCCAGCCCAGCCACAGCCACAGCCCAGCCCCATCCCTGGACCCAGCCCCAGCCCCAGCCCCAGCCCCAGCCCCAGTCCCTGCCCCAGCCCAGTCCTAGTCCCAGCCCAGCCCCAGCCCTGCCCCAGCCCAAGCCACAGCCCCAGCCCCAGCCCGGCCCCCAGCCCAGCCCAGCCCCAGCCCAGCCCCAGCCCCAGCCCTGCCCCAGGCCCAGCCCAGACCCCAGCCCAGCCTCAGCCCCGGCCCCAGCCCTGCCCCAGCCCCAGCCCTAGCCCCAGCGCAGCCCCAGTCCCTGCCCCAGCCCAGTCCTAGTCCCAGCCCAGCCCCAGCCCTGCCCCAGCCCAAGCCACAGCCCCAGCCCCAGCCCGGCCCCCAGCCCAGCCCAGCCCCAGCCCAGCCCCAGCCCCAGCCCTGCCCCAGGCCCAGCCCAGACCCCAGCCCAGCCTCAGCCCCGGCCCCAGCCCTGCCCCAGCCCCAGCCCTAGCCCAGCCCTGCCCTTAGCCCAGTCCCAGCCTGGCCCCAGCACTGTCCACAGCCCCAGCCACAGCCACAGCCCAGCCCCAGCTCTGGACCCAGCCCCAGCCCCAGCCCACCCCCGGCCTCAGACCCGGCCCCAGCCCAGCCCCAGCCCCATCCATGCCCCCAGCCCAGCATCAGCTCCAGGCTAACCCCAACCCTGCCCCACCCCCAGCCTGATCCCCAGCCGCAGCCCAGCCCTAGCCCAGCCCTGCCCCAGCCCCTGCCCTGCCCCAGCCCCAGCCCTAGCCCAGCCCTGCCCTCAGCCCAACCCCACCCTGGACCCAGCCCCAGCCCTGCCCCGAACCAAGCCCCAGCCCAGCCCCAGCCCTGCCCCAACCCCAGCCCCAGACCCCAGCACAGCCCCAGCCTAGCCCGAGCCACCGCCCCAGCCCTGCCCCAGCACCGACCCCAGCCCAGCCCAAAGCCCAGCCCCAGCCCCGGCCCCAGCCCCCAGCCCTGCCCCAGCCGTGCACCCAGCCCTGCCCCTGCCCAGCCCCAACCCCAGCCCTGTCCACAGCCCTGTCCCCAGCCCTGCCCCCATCCCTACCCCTGCCCAGCCCTGCACCAGCCCAGCCCCCAGCCCAGGCACAGACCAGCCCCAGCCCTGACCCCAGCCCCAGCCCCAGCCCTGCCCCAACCATGGCCCAGCCCCCGCCCCAGCCCTGCCCCAGCCCAATCCCCTGCCCCAGCCCTGCCGCAATCCCGACCCCCGCCCTGCCCCAGCCCCTGCCTAGCCCCGGCCCCAGCTCCGGCCCCAGTCCAGCCCTATCCGTGCCCCAGCCCTGCCTCAGCCTTGGCCCCAGCTTAGCCCCAGCTCAGCTCCAGCTCAGCCCCAGCCCTGCACCATCCCTGCCTCAACCTGGGCCCCAGCCCAGCCCCCAGCCCCGGCCCCAGACCTGGCCCTAGCCCAGCCCCAGCCCTGGCCCCAGCCCTATCCCAGCCCTGGTTCCAACCCCAGCCCAAGCCCAGCTCCAGCTCAGCCCCAGCCCAGCCTCAGTCCCTGCCCCAGCCCAGTCCTGGTCCCAGCCTAGCCCCAGCCCTGCCCCAGCCCAAGCCACAGCCCTAGCCCCATCACCATCCCTACCCCCAGACCAGCCCCAGCCAAGCCCCAGCCCTGCCCCAGCCCTGCCCCAGCCTCGGGCCCAGCCCTGTCCCAGCCCCAGCACTAGCCCAGCCCCACCCTCAGCCCAGCCCCAGCCTGGCCCCAGGCCTGTCCGCAGCCCCAGCCCCAGCCCCAGCCCTGCCCAGGCACAGCCCAGACCCCAGCCCAGCCCCATCCCAATCCCTGCCCCCAGCCCAGACCTCAGCCCAGTCCCATCCCAATGCCTGCCCCCAGCCCAGCCCCAGCCCTGCCCTAGCCCAAGCCCCAGCCCCCAGCCCCAGCCCTGCCCCCAGCCCAGCCCAGCCCCATCCCAATCCCTGCCCCCAGCCCTGCCTCAGGCCCAGCCCTGTCCCAGCCCAGCCCCGGCCCCAACCCAGCCCCGGCCCCAGCCCCAGTCCCCTCCCTGCGCCCAGCCCAGCCCCTGCCCTGCCCCAGCCCTACCCCAGCCCAGTCCCGGTCCCAGCCCAGCCCCAGCCCTGCCCTAACCCAAGCCCTAGCCCCAGCCCCAGCCCCATCCCTGCCCCCAGCCCAGCCCCAGCCCCAGCTGTACCGCAGCCCTGCCCCAGCCTCGGGCCCAGCCCGGGCCCAGCCGAGCCCCACCCTCAGCCCCAGCCGAACCCCCGCCCTGCCCCAGCCCCAGTCGTGCCCCAGCCCCGGCCCCAGCCCCAGCCCCAGCCCTGCCCCCAGCCCAGCCCCAGACCAAAACCCAGCCTCCAGCCTAATTCTGCCCCAGCCCCAGCCCCAACCCAGACCCAGCCCTGCTCCCAGCCCTGGCCCCAGCCCCGGCTCCAGCCCTATCCAGCCCTGCCCCAGCCTCGGGCCCAGCCCTGTCCCAGGCCCAGCCCAGACCACAGCCCAGCCTCAGCCCTGGCCCCAGCCCTGCCCCGGCCCCAACCCAGACCCAGCCCTGCTCCCAGCCCTGGCCCCAGCCCCGGCTCCAGCCCTATCCAGCCCTGCCCCAGCCTCGGGCCCAGCCCTGTCCCAGACCCAGCCCAGACCCCAGCCCAGCCTCAGCCCTGGCCCCAGCCCTGCCCCTGCCCCAGCCCTAGCCCAGCCCCACCCTCAGCCCGGCCCCAGCCTGGCCCCAGCCCTGTCCACAGCCCCAGCCCCAGCCCCAGCCCCACCCTCTGTCCCAGCCTGGTCCCAGCCCTGCCCCAGCCCCAGCCCCAGCCCAGTCCTAGCCCTCCCCTAGCCCAAGCCCTGGCCCCAACCCTGCCCCCAGCCCAGCCCCAGCCCCAGTCCCAGCCCCACCCGTACCACAGCCCTGCCCCAGCCTCGTGCCCAGCCCTGCCCAGCCCCAGCCCAGCCTCCAGCCCCAGCCCAGCCCCCAGCCCAGGTGCAGACCTTCCACAGCCCAGCCCCAATCCAGCCCCAGCCCTGCCCCAGCCCAGCCCCCACCACAGCCCAGCCCCAGCCCTGGACCCCGCCCCAGCCCCAGCCCAGCCCCAGCCAGTTCTAGCTTGGCTTAGTAGGTGTTATGATACAGGTGCTCTGGCTCTAACAGTTGGAGACAAGTCAGCAGCTCAGTTAGGAACTCTCTCAAGGGATAATGGAATAGATAGACATCTAGGCAGGGCTCTCGGTAAGGTTAATCTGTGGATACGCCTTTTAATGGCAGTTGCCCTGAGATACCCTTCTCGAGATGATCTTCCATGGAATCCTAAACCCTGGACTACCATAGATGAGGGAATTAAGCGCTTGGGAGAATTTGCTGTTAGAGAGCTACTCTATGGTGAACATGAAACTCTGAATCCTGATGACATTCCTGTGGGTATTGGTCTTGCTAAAAAGATCATCAAACTTGCTCCTTCTAATTATGCAAACATTCTGGCAAGCAGAATTGTGTCAAGAAATTATGGTGGAGCTTCTCCTACGGTTGGCCAATTCAGTGATCAAATGAGACAATTGGAGGATAGCATGACACGTGGTTCTTTGGTTTCGGCCATTAAAACGATGTCTGGTGATATTCAGAATTGCATAAGAGAGTTAAAAGATGAATTTAGAAATTCCATATCCCAATTGGCACAAAGGGATAATTTCAATTCTCCCTCCAGGTGGGTACAAGTTTCATCTGTGAGGAATACACGTCCTCCAAGGAGGTCATTCCAAAACAGGTCATTCCAAAACAGGTCGTTCCAAAACAGACCACCAAGGCAATCACGTAGAACTATTTGGATAACTCTGCGTGATCAGTTTGGTGAGAACATGAACCGCTGGGATGGCCAACCAACTTCTAATCTTTTCAGGAGACTGAGGGAATTGCAAAGTGGCAGAACTCAAGGTAGCAATACCAGAAGGGTAGCTGTTACTTCCACAGTTCCCCAGAACAACTCTAGTGGCTCCAACAGTGGCTCCAGTTATAACATGCAAAGTTAGAACACTGCACACTGTGCGCAATGCACATGTGCGCATGTTCCCCATAACTAGGGGTGCCCTGCCTCCCGCCAGGGGGAGGAGAGGGATAACAGAGATAACAGAATCTATTGGGATGTGTACATCCAGTGGCCTGGCACTTCACAATTTCGGAAGTACAGGGCCTTGGTTGACACAGGAGCTCAGTGCACCATAATGCCATCAAATTATCAGGGATCAGAGTCTAGAACTATACTGGGAGTCACTGGTGGATCTCAAGAGTTAAGTAAGGTAGAGGTTAATAGAAGTTTAACTGGTAAACAATGGAGGAAGCATACAGTTGTGACCGGACCTGACGCACCTTGTATTTTGGGAATTGATTTTCGAGAGAAGGGCGTTTCAAAGACCCTAGAGGTTACAAATGGGCTTTTGGAGTAGCTTCAGTAGAAATTGATGGACAAAAATTGAAGCTATCTGCTAGACCTGAGCTTTCTGATGAATCTGCAGTTGTGGGACAACACAAGATACAGGACATTAAATTGCCGGTTGCTTCTCAGACTGTGCATCACAGACAATACAGAACCAATCGTGACTCTTTGTTGCCCATTCAGAATCTGATTCGTCAGTTGGAGAGTCAGAAAGCTGTCAGCAAAACTCATTCACCTTTCAACAGTCCAGTGTGGCCTGTGCGGAAGCAGAATGGAGACTGGCGTCTGACGGTAGACTACCGAGCCCTAAACGAAGTGACACCACCTATGAGTGCAGCAGTACCAGACATGATGGAGCTACAGTATGAGCTGGAATCCAAAGTGGCCAAATGGTATGCTACCATAGACATTGCTAATGCATTTTTCTCTAGTCCCATAGCAGAGGAATGCAGGCCTCAGTTTGCTTTCACCTGAAGAGGAATCCAGTACACTTTCAACAGACTGCCAATGGGCTGGATCCACAGCTCAAGCATCTGTCATGCAGTGATCCACAATGCTCTGGAGAAAGGCGGTGCTCCAGAACACATCCAGTTCATCGATGATATCATCGTCTGGGGTAAAACTGCTGAGGAAGTCTTCGAGAAAGGTAACAAAATCATTGACATTCTTCTGAATGCAGGTTTTGCCATCAAGCGAGACAAGGTGAAAGGACCTACCACAAAGATTCAGTTTCTGGGAGTGCGGTGGCAGGATGGACGCCGACACATTCCAGTGGATGTGGTAAATAGAGTCTCTACCATGGCAAATCCCACCAACAAGCAAGAGACTCTACGTTTCTTGGGGATAGTGGGATTTTGGAGACTGCACATTCCTGGATACAGTCAGATTGTGAAATCTCTGTATGATGTGACTCGAAAGAGAAACCATTTCCACTGGGGACCTGAACAACAAGCAGCCCTTGACCAGATAAAGCAAGAGGTAGTTCAAGCAATGGGTCTGGGACCTGTCCGAGATGGTCCAGACATTAAGAACATTTTGTACAAGGCTGCAAGTGACAATGGTCCAACCTGGTGCTTGCGGCAAAAAGCTCCAGGTGAGACACGTGGACGACCTCTTGGTTTCTGGAGTCGAGGTTACAGAGGTTCAGAGGCTAATTATACTCCAACAGAAAAAGAGATTCTAGCTGCCTATGAAGGAGTAAAAGCATCTTCTGAAGTAATTGGAACCGAATCACAACTTCACTTAGCCCCCACATTACCAGTTTTGAATTGGATGTTCAAAGGCAAAGGCTCCACACCACATCATGCCACAGACTCAACCTGGTCTAAGTGGATGGCTCTGATAACACAGAGAGCTCGAATGGGAAATCTTGAAAGGCCTGGTCTAGTGGAGGTGATCTCAAGTTGGCCTGAAGGTATCAACTGTGCTAAACCTCCAGAGGAGAAAGTAACTCGTGCTGAGGAAGCTCCTCCTTACAATGACCTTTCTGATGATGAAAAGAAATATGCTCTGTTCACAGACAGTTCCTGTTGTCTTGTTGGAAACAAGCGAAGGTGGAAGTCTGCAGTGTGGAGTCCAACACACCGAGTTGCAGAGGCGAAAGATGGAGAAGGAGAATCCAGTCAGTTCGCAGAGGTAAAAGCTGTCCAGCTAGCTCTCGACGTGGCTGAACGTGAGAGATGGCCAAAGCTTTATCTCTACACCGACTCATGGATGGTAGCTAATGCTCTGTGGGGTTGGCTAAAGAACTGGAAGAAGAGTGGTTGGCAGAGGGAAGGAAAACCCATTTGGGCAGCCGACCTGTGGCAGGACATTGCTGATTGAATCGAGAGAATTCCAGTGAAAGTGAGACACATCGATGCTCACATTCCTAAGAGCAAAGCTACTGAGGAACAGCAACACAACCATCAGGCAGATCTAGCTGCAAGAGTTTCTCAAGTAGACATGGACTCTAATCTTGATCTCGACTGGAAACACCGAGGTGAGATATTCTTAGCTCGGTGGGCTCATGATTTGTCAGGACATCAAGGCAGAGATGCAACATACCAATGGGCTCGTGACAGATCCATAGACATTTCCATGGATGCTATCACACAAGTCATCCATGACTGTGACATTTGTGCTGCTATTAAGCAGGCAAAACGACTTAAGCCCTTGTGGTATGGTGACAGATGGTCCAAGTACAAGTATGGTGAAGCTTGGCAGATTGACTACATCACTCTACCACGTTCTCGTTCTGGTAAGCAGTACGTGCTTACTATGGTAGAGGCAAACACTGGATGGTTGGAAACTTATCCAGTTCCACATGCAACTGCACGCAACACCATTCTCGGTCTGGAGAGACAGATCCTGTGGAGACATGGAACTCCAGAGAGGATCGAGTCAGACAACGGAACTCATTTCAAGAACAACCTTGTAAAGAGCTGGGCAAAAGAGCACGGTAGTGAGTGGATATTCCACATTCCCTACTATGCACCAGCTTCAGGGAAGATTGAACACTACAACGGTTTGTTGAAGACCACTCTTAAAGCCATGGGGGGTGGATCTTTGAAAAACTGGGAAAAACATTTAGCACAAGCAACCTGGCTGGTAAATAGTAGAGGTTCAGTGAACCGAGCTGGACCTGCACATTCAGATTTGCTACGGAAAGTGGAAGGTGTTAGAGTTCCTGTTGTTAGAGAAAAGAATCTGTTAGGTAAAACTGTTTGGGTATTTTCACCCTCAGGAGAGGCTAAACCTGTCTGAGGGGTGGTTTCAGCTGAAGGTCCGGGTCACACTTATTGGGTAATGCAAGAGAATGGTGAAATTCAGTGTATTCCACAAAGAAATTTAACTTTAGCTGAAAGAGGTTAATTTCAAATTATTGTATAGCTACATCGCGTCCAAAGGAAGAATCAACAAGGAAATCTACGGTGCACGAACCCTGAGATCCCTGAGAGCCCTGAGTCAACTAAGAGACCCTGAGATTCCCTGTTTCCCTTTTCTTCGCTTCGTCGGTGAAGAAATGAACTGTTTTCCATTTTTCTCATTTTCTGATTTTCTTGGACTTTTGAATCATCTACATCTGAGCATAGCCAGAATGGACTATGAAATTTACTCACAAACTGTAAATGTCGTTGTGGATTGGATGGACAGTGTGAACGGCCAATAAAATTGTTTAGAAGGGGTGGACTGTGACTGGTTGACGTTGTCCCCTTAAGAAAGGGAATATGGTGGACGGAAGTTGGTAAACGGAAAGAATAATCTAAACTATTTAATTGGTGAAGTGGGAGGAAGCACCTTCTGAACTGGGACAGCAGGAAGGTATACTGGGCTTTCCAGCACTTTTCTGCAGTCTTGCTTCCGCCTCTTCTTCAGGCAGCAGCTTTCTGTGCTGGGCTTTCTGCCAAGGCTTCGGCCTTCAAACTGACAAACCTGATAAGGCCTGTATTAACTGCTTCCAATTAACACAAAACTGCTTTTAACTTCTCTCTTTCTCTTTCTCTCTCTTTTCTAACCCGCTCTGGGGAAGAGGGGGAGAGAGGGGGAGAGCGGAGGTGGGGAACCCCCTCAGCAAGGGGGGGGGGAACTCTCACTTCTGTGTTACTCTGTTGTATATCTTTGTATATATTGTAAATATTGTAAAATTGTATATATTCCCCTGCATACCCTACACTGCTTTGTAAATATACAGCTCCACTGCTTTGCTAATTCAGCTTGTGAGTTTTTTTTTCCTTTCCCTTCAATTCTTCTTTCCCCTTACTTACAGGGGGAAGGGAAGAGGCTTCTTGGCCTTACCCTTCCAACCCACCACACCCAGCCACACCCTCAGACCCAGCCCAGCCCCAGCCCCAGCCACAGCCCCAGCCACAGCCCAGCCCCAGCCCTGGACCCAGCCCAAGCCCTGGACCCAGCCCCAGCCCAGCCCCAGCCCTGCCCCAGCCCCAGCCCCAGCCCTATCCCAGCCCCAATTCCAACCCCGGCCCAAGCCCAGCCCCAGCTCAGCCCCAGCCCAGCCCCAGCCACAGCCACAGCCCAGCCCCAGCCCTGGACCCAGCCCCAGCCCCAGACCCAGCCCCAGCCCAGCCCCAGCCCTGGACCCAGCCCCAGCCCTTCCCCAGCCCTGCCCCAGTCCCAGCCTCAGCCCCGGCCCCAGCCCCGGCCCCTGCCCAGCCCCAGCCCTAGCCCTGCCCCAGCCCCAGCCCTAGCCCAGCCCTGCCCTCAGCCCAGCCCCAGCCACAGCCCAGCCCCAGCCCTGGACCCAGCCCTGCCCCAGCCCAGCCCCAGCCCCAGCCCTAGCCCTGTCCCCAGCCCCGGCCTGTGCCCCTGCCCCCAGCCCAGCCACAGCCCTGTCCGCAGCCCCAGCCCCAATCCCACCCCAAGCCCCGGCCCCTGCCCAGCCCTAGCCCAGCCCTGCCCCAGCCCGGCCCCAGCCCTGCCCCAGCTCCGGCCCTAGCCCCACCCCAGCCCAAGCCCCAGACACAGCCACAGCCCCATCCTGGTCCCCAGCCCAGCCCAGCCCAGCCCAGCCCCGCCCAGCCCCATCCCCATCCCTGACCCCAACCCCAGCCCCAGCCCAGCCCCAGCCCTTCCCCAGCCCCAGCCCCAGCCTTGGCCCTAGCCCAGCCCTAGCCCAGTCCTGCTCCAGCCCAGCCCCCAGCCCCAGCCCTAGCCCCACCCTCGGCCCCAGCCCAGCTCCAGCCCCAGGCCCGGCCCCTGCCCAGCCCTAACCTAGCCCTGCCCCAGCCCAGTCCCCAGCCCCAGCCCTGCCCCAGCCCTGCCCTCAACCCAGCGCCAGCCCCAGCCCGACCCCAGCCCGACCCCAGCCCCGCCCCAGCCCCGGCCCCAGCCCTGCCCCAGCTTCAGTCCCAGCCCCAGCCCCAGCCCCAGCCCTGCTCCAGCCAGCCCCAGCCCAAGGCCCAGCCTCAAGCCTAGTCCTGCCCCAGCCCTGGCCCCAATCCAGCCCCAGCCCAGCCCCAGCCCTTCCCCAGCCCCAGCCCCAGCCTCGGCCCTAGCCCAGCCCTAGCCCAGCCCTAGCCCAGCCCTGTCCGCAGCCCAGCCCCAGCCCAGCCCCAGCCCTGCCCTCACCCCAGCCCCAGCCCCAGCCCGACCCCAGCCCTTCCCCAGCCTTGGCCCCAGCCCCAGCCCAGCCCCAGCCCTGGCCCTAGCCCTGTCCCCAGCTCCATCCCCTACCCCAGCCCTGGCTTCTACCCAGCCCCGGCCCCAGCCCAGCCCCAGCCCCAGCCCTAGCCCTGTCCCCAGCCCCGGCCTGTGCCCCTGCCCCCAGCCCAGCCACAGCCCTGTCCGCAGCCCCAGCCCCAATCCCACCCCAAGCCCCGGCCCCAGCCCAGCCCCAGCCCAGCCCTGCCCCAGCCCGGCCTCAGCCCTGCCCCAGCTCCGGCCCTAGCCCTGTCCCCAGCCCAGGCCCCTGCCCCAGCCCTGCCCCAGCCCTGGACCCAGCCCCAGCCCCAGCCCCACCCTTGGCCCCAGCCCAGCCCCAGCCACAGCCCCAGCCCTGGACCCAGCCCCAGCCCCAGCCCCACCCTTGGCCCCAGCCCAGCCCCAGCCCTGGACCCAGCCCTGCCCCAGCCCCACCCTTGGCCCCAGCCCAGCCCCAGCCCTGGACCCAGCCCCATCCCCAGCCCCAGCCCAGCCCCAGCCCAGCCCCAGCCCTGGACCCAGCCCCAGCCCCAGCCCCACCCTTGGCCCCAGCCCAGCCCCAGCCCCAGCCCAGCCCCAGCCCTGGACCCAGCCCTGCTCCAGTCCAGCCCCAGCCACAGCCCAGCCCCAGCCCTGGACCCAGCCCTGCCCCAGCCCAGCCCCAGCCACAGCCCAGCCCCTGCCCTGGGCCCAGCTCCAGCCCCAGCCCAGCCCTAGCCCAGCCCTGACCCAGCCTCCGCCCTGCTCCAGCTCCAGACCTAGCCCAGCCCTGCCCTCAGCCCAGCCCCAGGCCTGGATCCAGCCCCAGCCCTGCCCCAGCTCGGGCCCCAACCCTGTCCATAGCCCCGGCCCCTGCGCCAGCCCCACCCTCGGCCCCAGCCCAGCCCCAGCCACAGCCCAGCCCTAGCCCAATCCCTGCCCCCAGCCCAGCCCCAGCCCTGGACCCAGCCCCAGCCCTGCCTTGAACCCAGCCCTAGTCCGGCCCCAGCCCCGCCCCAGCTTCGGCCCAAGCCCTGTCCCCAGCCCAGGCCCCTGCCCCAGCCCCAGTCCTGCCCCATCCCAGCCCCCATCCCCAGCCCTGCCCCAGCCCTGCCCTCAGCCCTGCCCCTGCCCCAGCCCGGCCCCAGCCTAGCCTCCAGCCCCAGCCCCAGCCCTGCCCCAACCCAGCCCCCATCCCCAGCCCTGCCCCAGCCCTGCCCTCACCCCAGCCACCACTCCAGCCCTGGACCCTGTCCCAGCCCCAGACCTGCCCCAGCCCTGCCCCAGCCCTGACTCCTGCCCCAGCCCCGTCTCCAGCCTCAGCCCCAGCCCTGCGCCAACCCAGCCCCAGCCCAAGGCCCAGCCTCAAGCCTAGTCCTGCTCCAGCCCTGGCCCCAATCCAGCCCCAACCCTACCCATACCTCAGCCCTAGCCCCAGCCCTGCCCCAGCCCCATCACTTCCCAGCACCCAGCACCAGCCTCAGCCACGGACCCAGCCCCGGACCCAGCCCAGCCTACAGCCCCAGCCCCAGACCAGTCCCGGTCCCAGCCCAGCCCCAACCCTGCCCCAGCCCAATCCCCAGCCCCAGCCACAGCCCCATCCCGGACCCCAGCCCCAAACTCGGCCCCCGCCCAGCGCTAGCCCAGCCCTGCCCCCAGCCCTAGCCCAGCCCTGCCCTCAGCCCAGCCCCAGCCCAGCCCCAGCCCCAGACCTGCCCCAGCACTAGCCCCAGCCCTGTCCCTGCCCCAGCCCCAGCCCCACCCCCACCCCCGGCCTCAGCCCCAGCCCCAGCCCTGCCCCAGCCCTGACCAAACCACAGCCTGGCCCCAGCCCTGTCCCCAGACCCACCCTCGTCCCCAGCCCAGCCCCTGCCCCAGCCCTACCTCAGCCCAGTCCCGGTCCCAGCCCAGGCCCAGCCCTGCTCCAGCCCAATCCCCAGCCCAAGCCCCAGCGCCATCCGTTCCCCCAGCCTGGCCCATCCCCATCCCCATCCCTGCCCCCAGCCCGGCCCCAGCCCTGCCCCAGCTCCGGCCCTAGCCCTGTCCCCAGCCCCAGTCCTGCCCCAGCCCCAGCCCTGCCCCAGTCCCAGCCACAGCCCCGGCCCCAGCCACAGCACAGCCCCCGCCCCATCCCTGCCCCCAGCCCAGCCCCAGCCCCAGCCCAGCCCCAGCTCTGCCCCAGTCCCAGCCCCAGCTCTGCCCCAGTCCCAGCCCCAGCCCCAGCCCCAGCCCTGCACCGAATCCAGCCCCAGCCCAGACCCCAGCCCTGCCCCAGCCCCAGCCCTGCACCGAACCCAGCCCAGCCCCAGCCCCAGCCCAGCCCCAGCCCCAAGCCTGCACGGAACCCAGCCCCAGCCCAGACCCCAGCCCTGCCCCAGCTCGGGCCCCAGCCCTGTAACCAGCCCCAGTCCTGCTCCAGCCCCGGCCCCAGCCCTAGCCCCAGCCCCAGCCTCAACCTCAGATCCAGCCCTGCTCCCAGCCCCGGCCCCAGCCCCAGCCCCAGCCCGGACTCAGCCCTGCCCCAGCCCCAGCCCCAGCCCTGCCCCAGCCCCGCCCCAGCCCCAGCCCTAGCCCAGCCCTGCTCTCAGCCCAGCCCCAGGCCTGGACCCAGCCCCAGCCCTCCCCCGAACCCAGCCCCAGCCCGGCCCCAGCCCTGTCCCCAGCCCCAGCCCCTGCCCCAGCCCCACCCTCGTCCCCAGCCCAGCCCCTGCCCCAGCCCTACCCTGTTGCTGGGGTTTGTTTTGAGCAAGAGGGGACATGGGTCCCAGGAACACCCGTGCAATTCAGGCCTTGAAGAATTCTCTGTTGATAATATAGTGGCGGAGTAGGAGATGTGAGAAAGTGCTGATTGCTTGGTATGCTGAAGTCCAGCTGCCCCTGAGATGGGAGGCAAGCAAGATAAGGAGGAGACGAGATCTGGGAAAGAGAGCAATTAGGCCGGATAGAAGAATTCCACAGAGTTGTGAAAACAATGATGTAACCTTTTAGAGAGCAACCAATAGTATGTTGCCAAGTGGGCATAATTATAGCAAACTGTATATAAGATGTGTCTGATGCTCAATAAAGTTGGAATCCGCTGATCAAATTGGTCGAATAAGCGGCCCCCTTCTTGCAGTAAGTGGCGCTCGAACACGGGACCCTAATGAAGACAAACGTTAGGGTTTAAGAAGTTCTTCGGGACGTGGGAGATTCACAGTAAGCCGGGAGGCAAGAAGAAGGCCGGCCCGGGATAGCAGTACCGGAGGCTGCAAGAAAAGGGAAGACAGCCTTGAAGCCGAAGACGCTGTGGAGCCAGAAACTGCTTAAACGAGGACTGTGCGCACAGGTATTAAAGTTTAAATACGGATATGGATAGGCAGGCAGCGTATGATTTATTTAAATGCTTTTTAGAAAAGCGACAGTGTAAGTTAAATTTTACAAAGGAGTTGGTGCCGCTGTTAAGCTATGCAGGAGAGTTAGGATATTTTAAGGACCCAAATGAGGTGTTTGAAAGATTGCAGTGGAAAAAGTTTGGACAAGACTTGTGGCTGCATGGGTTAGATGATGAAAAACGAGCAAAGGAGTGTGGAAAATGGTGGAAGATGGTTATGACAGCATTGGATCAGCATCGTGCGGAGCAAGTGGCAGCTTATCAAGCCAGGGTACGATTAGATCATACGGACCCAAATGGAGCAAGTGTTACACATGCTGGGTTGCCTTTGTCAGAAGAGGTTCAGGATTATTTAAGAAAGGAGAAGGCTGCGTGTGTAAAAGGGCTAGGTGGCAGAGTCGAATTACAATCTGTAACGCAGGACTCTGCTGAGGAGCCTTCCCCGTCTCTTTCAGCTGAGCAAATTGTAGAGGAGAAGAAAGTAGGTGAGGGAGAGGAGACAAACAGGGCGATAGATCCTGGAGGTGGTGTTAAAGATCATGCAAGAAAGCACGCAGAGTATTGGCAAAAGGTTGCAGAACACTTAAATGCCGAAGGAAGTCAGGAAGGGTTTAGCCGGCTGGCTGCTTCACATCAAGCTTTTCCAGTAATGTATACACAGGTCCCTGGGGAGCAAAATGTTGTTCAGGCTGATGTAACCCAATTGCCATGGAAATTATTATCTCAATTAAGACAGACTGAGAGTCAGTTTGGGGTTCAATCTGAACCAGCTAGACAGATGATTGATTTTATTTATATGAACTATAATATGTTATCTAGAGATTCTTATAATGTTATGAAGCTGATCCTAACAGCATCTCAATTTATGACATTTTTGAATGAGTGGGAACACCTAGCTAGACAAGCAGCTGGAGTACAAAGACAGCAAAACGATCCATTATTTGGTGTAACAGTAGATCAGTTGTGTGGAACGGGACAGTATGAGAGACCAGAGTTACAGGCACTTTTACAGCCGCCTGTTTTGCAAGCATCAGCCCAGATAGTAAGGAGAGCTTTTGAAAAGCAGAAGGATGGAAATGCAAATCCTCACTATATGGGAATTAAGCAAGGTAGACAGGAACCTCTTGGTGAATTTGTAGATAAGTTGCTTGCCGCACTTAGAGCAGCAAGCGTAGGAGAAGGTATCCGAGAGGCAATTTTAAGGCAGTGTTTAATGCAGAATGGGAACCAGCAGACGCAACAGCTTATTACATCAGCAGATCCTAGATGGACGGTAGCCGAATTGTTGCAGAGGGCTCAGGACTTGCCAAGCAATCCGATGGCCATGTTGACGGAGGTGATTGATAAGGGATTACAAAAACAGGCTGAGGTGTTGTCAATGACAATGACAAAACAGCTTGAGCATAGTCAACAGGTTATGGCAGCCTTAGTACCTTTGCACACAAACTCGAAAGGGCAAGGCCGACCCTATAAGCAGTCATCAGGCGAAATACAGTGTCATCGAAAAGCGTAAGGCGGAGATATTGTCTAAAGTAATGCCTGGACTTTTGGCCCATAGATCCGCTTTAGGGCATTTCCCTAGCGGAGATAGTTATTTTGATGAAGCTTGTTGGAGAGAATACAGGAACAAGTTGTGGGACTTGGTTATAGGTGGTGATAAAACTGCTATAAAGCTGCAAAAGTCGTGGCGAGAATGCATGAACTGTGTTAAAACCTACGAACTGAAACAGCGAATGGCTGCTGCAGTTAGAGCAACTTTGTCAGGACGAGACGCAGCGCCAGGTGTATCTGAGTTGCAGCTGAAAGATGTGTCTGAGAACTGTTGACCGATCGACTGGGGCCGCCCCCGATTCATCTTGCAGCGACCACACCGCGTTTACTAGCCGTCACCACTGCCGTTTGCACACAGCGGGGAAAAAGCCGGAAAAAGGCAGCTCAGTGTGTTCGACCCCTTTTTATCAACACCTTCCTCTGACATCGCCAGCGACGGCTCGGATTCGGAAGACAATACCGGCAGCGAGGAATTCAAACAGCACCGACTTTGCTTTACGGCCCCTCTTAGAAAAAAATGGAGCGCTTGGAGGCTCGCGGTTACAGTGTTCCTGCCACCGCTCTCCTCCCGCGAGCCCTGCCGGCCCCCGTGGATACCGACGGCTCCGACCATGGCGGTACCGGCTGACGCACCACCGACACCGACAACGCCGACAGTAGCAGCGGAGCAGCTGCCACGGCAGCAGCCCCCACCCCTTTCCCCCGCAGCGGCTTTAGCTGCACTACTCTGTTTTGATTTAAAGCAACAGTACTCATTTTGTCATTTCTGATTGTAGCATCTTTCAGAGATTTGTTATATAGAGTTTTGTTAAGTTTTTCTAATAAGCATAATGAATAAGTAAGCATTTGGTATTTATAAGTACTTAGTACATAGTAATTGCAGTAAGGTGTATATACTTAGTAAATAGTTCAAATTGTAAGATTTTCTTTTGGTTCGAACCTTCTTAGTTGTCTGCCTAGGCATTTCAAAGGAGCTCCATGTAATATAGTTAAGGAATGTATAAACAGGTTTTAATTTTGGAAAGTGTTTTTTAGTTAATGTAACAATTTTATTTCTTTTTAGACACTGATTTGATGGATTAATTTTAACATAGTTTTTTAAGGTTTTAAGGATTTTTTGGTATTAGCATAAGTTAAGGTTTGTAGTAAATAGGTATTAATTTTAACAACTATTCCTTCACTAATGTACAGAAGAATCAAGACTAAGAGGAAACAGCATTTCCCATGAAGTCGAACATCGATCACAATAACTGTTATGATAATCTGGGGTCAAAAGCATCAATCAAAAAAATATTTTGTCCTGAATGCTGAATTAGAAAATAGGCAGTTTGGGCTGGTAAATACAGAAAACCTATTTTGTGGTGAGAAAAAGGATTTAAATCCCCATGGAAAATTATTGAAAGGGATTGGCATAAGTGGGAAATAAAGACTAGAGAAATTTTCGTTGGGAAATATCAGGAATAATTAAAAGGATTAGTAAAAGGAAAAGTAAGAGACATAAGATTTTGAAGGAAGAGGAATTGAAATAACAAAAGCACAATGGGAAATGGTAAACAAACTAACCAAGGAAGTAGAGAAGAGACTCCAAATGGAATTTTGAAGTGGGTTAAGGAGTTAAAATCTGTAGGGCTCCTGAAGAATGTAACTGCTGCCGAGAAGAAAATACACCCGGCTGCTGGTTGCACCCAGTAGGCTAAGGAGGCAGAGTTAACATATACTGGTGGAGCCTAATTTTGATCCTAACCCTATTTGCACATAAGGAGTCCAATTGAAATAAAAAACCACGTTCCCATGTGTGGATGAATTCTCTTTCAACATCAGTAATGATATACAGATTAAAAGGAGCTAAGATCATAACCCCATTAATCATATTGATGATAGCACCATTTGAAGTAAGGTCATGGGAACAAAACCATAGATGCAATAAAAGTGCAGCAAATTGAAATCAGTAGTCTCTCGAAAATATCTACTCTGAATAGATTAGCTTTGGATTTTTTATATAAGGAAGGGGGTGTAAGTGTAGTCATAAATGTAAGTTGTTGTAGTTTTGTTAATCTAGAGAAACGAGTGGAAACAGATATACAGGCGATTGTAAACCACAATCAGATATTACATCAGATTTCTTTAGATGATACTTCTTGTGGATTTAAAGAAATATGGGATAAATTAACTTTCTGGTTACCAGATCTAAATTGGCTTAAACATTTGTTTGTAATATTGTTGGAATAATTGTAATATTGCTATGCATAATACTCTGCAATTGTTGTTACAAAATACTAAGACCTTTAAGTAAGATTGCTCATGTCAACGAGTTACAAGTAGAGAATTATGATCAGAATGTGATCAGAACAGATGAACTTAATTATGATCCAATTAAGAAGGAGGTTCTGAAATATCTGGAAATTTTACCACAAATCAATGGTGAAAAAAAAAAAAAAAACAAAAACAACCAAAAGGGGGAATTGTGATGAATATACTGGTGATTTGTGTTAAAATTGTAAGACTTAGAGTGCACTGGGATTAAGGGTCAGGATCTTGTGAGGCCTGTTTAGAGGGTAAAGGGAAAGAAACCTATCTTGCAGACTTGCAAGGATACTGTCTGGTTAATTGGAGACATCACGGCTGAGAAGGAGCTGTCTTAAAGATAAACATTCAGAACTAGGAATTTGTTTTCTTCAGATAAGAAGCCTGCACAATTGGGCATGTGTGAAAGTGGATGCTTTGACCCTTACCACACTGAATGTAGGGAGAAGGGATTTATATGTTATCTCACCAGTTCGCTATAATTTTACACACCTAGAAGGAAAATCAAAATTCATAACAACACAACATGCATTTTCATTTTCGATTGAAAACATCAACAAATGGTACCAATAAGAGATCAGTATTACTAGGATGAGCAAAAACGCATTATTATGGGTAATTTTTATATTGGGCAAGGCAATGAAGCTCTTTTGCTCTTGCTGATTGCCTGCAAGTTTTCTGTCTGTGAAGCTAGAGCCTGGCCAGATCTACCTTTACAGATTAAAGAAATCTTGCTACCATTAAACAAATTATGATTTTTGACCATCCTAGAGAAAATAAAGGTGCAACATAACAGGTAATAATGAATTGATTAAACTTTTCCAGACGTGTCTGATAGGGACACCCAGACTTAATGTAAATATGTTTGTTAATTATAGTAGTAAGTTTTAAGGCTCTTAGGTATCATTGTACTCATTTTGATTATTGTTAAGCTTGTTATAATTGTATTATGCAAAGTGTTTTGAGCAAGAGGGGCCTTGGGTCCCAGGAACACCTGTGCAATTCAGGCCTTGAAGAATTCTCTGTTGATAATATAGTGGCGGAGTAGGAGATGTGAGAAAGTGCTGATTGCTTGGTATGCTGAAGTCCAGCTGCCTCTGAGATGGGAGGCAAGCAAGATAAGGAGGAGGTGAGATCTGGGAAAAAGAGTAATTAGGCCGGATAGAAGAATTCCACAGAGTTGTGAAAACAATGATGTAACCTTTTAGAAAGCAACCAATAGTATGTTGCCAAGTGGGCATAATTATAGCAAACTGTATATAAGATGTGTCTGATGCTCAATAAAGTTGGATTCCGCTGATCACATTGGTCGTTAAAACGGTCCCTTCTTGCAGTACTGCCCCAACCCAGACCCCATCCCCAGCCCTGCCCCAGCCCTGTCCCTCAGCCCAGCCCCAGCCCCAGCCCGGCCCCAGCCCTGACCCAGCACCGGCCCCAGCCCCAGCCCCACCCTCGGCACCAGCCCAGCCCCAGCCCCAGCCCCAGTCCTGCCCCATCCCAGCCCCCATTCCCAGCCCTGCCCCAGCCCTGACCCCTGCACAGCCCAGCCCAGCCCAGCCCCAGCCACAGCCCAGCCCCAGCCCTGGCCCCAGCCCCACCCTCGGCACCAGTCCTGCCCCAGCCCCAGCCCCAAACATGGCCCCAGCCCAGCCCCAGTTCCAGACCTGACCCAGGCCTGCACCAGCCCCGGCTCCGGCCCCAGCCTTGGCCCCAGCCCAGCCCAGCCCTAGCCCTGCCCGTAGCCCAGCACAAGCCCTGCCCCAGACGCAGCCCCATCCATGCCCCATCCCCAGCCCTAGCCCAGCCCCAGCCGCAGCCCAGAACCAGCCCCAGCCCCAGCCCCGGCCACAGCCCAGACCACAGCCCTAGTCCCAGCCCTGCCCCAGCACTACCCCAGGCCAGATCCCAGCCCAGGCCCACCCTCGGCCCCAGCCCAGCCCCAGTCCCAGCCCCAGCCCTGCCCCAGCCACAGCCCAGCCCCAGCCCTGGACCCAGCCCCAGCCCCAGCCCCGGCCTCAGGCTCGGCTCCAGCCCAGGCCCAGCCCAGCCCTAGCCCTGCCCCCAGCCCAGCACAAGCCCTGCCCCAGCCCTGCCCCAGCCCCAGCCCTAGTCCCAGCACTGCCCCTGCCCTACCCCAGACCAGTCCCAGTCCCAGCCCAGCCCCAGCCCTGCCCTCAGCCCAGCCCCAGCCCGGCCCCAGGCCCAGTCCTGCCCCAACCCAGCCCCCATCCCCGGCCCAGCCCCACCCCATGGCCCAGCCTCCAGCCTAGCCCTGCCCCAGCCCCGGACCCAATCCAGCCAAATCCCCAGCCCCAAACTCAGTCCCTGCCCTTCTCCCAGCCCCGGCCCTAGCCCCGGCCCCAGCCCTACCCCAGCCCTGCCCCAGCCTCAGGCCCAGCCCTGGACCCAGCCCCAGCCCCAGCCCAGCTCCAGCCCAGCCCTGCTCCAACCCAGCCCCAGCCCTACCCAAGCCCCAGCTCTGTCCCCAGCCCCAGCCCCAGCCCAGACCCAGCCCTGGACCCAGTCCCAGCCCCAGCCCTGTCCCAGTCCCTGACCCATCCCCAGACCCAGCCCCAGCCTTGGCTCCAGCCCTGCCCCAGCCCAGCCCCAGTTACAGCTCAGCCCCAGTCCTGAACCCAGCCCCAGTCCCAGCCCCGGCCCCAGGCTCGGCTCCAGCCCAGCCCCAGCCCCAGCCCCAACCCCAGCCCAGCCCCAGCCCCAGCTCCAGCCCAGCCCCAGCCCCAGCCCCATCCCTGCCCCCAGCCCAGCCCCAGCCCCAGCCTAGCCCCAGCCCTGCCCCAGCCCCAGTCCCAGCCCTGACCCCAGGCTCGGCTCCAGCCCAGCCCCAGCCCCAGCCCCATCCCTGCCCCCAGCCCAGCCCCAGCCCCTGCCTAGCCCCAGCCCTGCCCCAGCCCCAGTCCCAGCCCCGGCCCCGGGCTCGGCTCCAGCCCAGCCCCAGCCCAGCCCCAGCCCAGCCCCAGCCCCAGCTCCAGCCCAGCCCCAGCCCAGGCCCCAGGCCCAGCCCCAGCCCCAGCCTGGGCACCAGTCCAGCCCCAGCCCCAGCCCAGCCCCAGCCCTGCCCCAGCCCCAGCCCAGCCCCAGCCCTGCCCCCAACCCTGCTCTTCTCCAGCCCAGCCCCAGCCCCAGCCCCAGCCCAGCCCCAGCCCCAGCTCCAGCCCAGCCCCAGCCCAGGCCCCAGGCCCAGCCCCAGCCACAGCCCAGACCCAGCCCTGGACCCATTCCCAGCCCCAGCCCTGTCCCAGTCCCCGACCCAGCCCCAGCCCCAGCCCTGCCCAAGACCCAGCCCCAGCCTTGGCTCCAGCCCTGCCCCAGCCCAGCCCCAGTTACAGCTCAGCCCCAGTCCTGGACCCAGCCCCAGCCCAGCCCCTGCCACAGCCCAGCCCCAGCCCCAGGCTAGCCCCAGCTCTGCCCCACCCCCGGCCCCGTCCCCAGCCCCAGCCCAGCCCTAGACCGGCCCTGCCCTAGCCGAGCCCCAGCCCAGCCCCAGCCCTGCCCCTGCCCCAGCACCAGTCCTGTCCCATCCCAGCCCCAGTCCTGCCCCAGCCCTGCCCCAGCCCAGCCCCAGCCCCAGGCCCAGTCCTGCCCCAGCCCTGCCCCAGCCCCTGTCCTGCCCCAGCCCTGCCCCAGCCCCGGCCCCAGCCCTAGCCCAGCCCTGCCCCAGCCCCTGCCCCAGCCCTGCCCCAGCCCATGTCCTGCCCCAGCCCTGCCCCAGCCCCGGCCCCAGCCCTACCCCAGCCCTGCCCCAGCCTCGGGCCCGGCCCTGCTCCTGGCCCAGCTCAGACCTCAGGCCAGCCCCACCCTCGGCCCCAGCCCTACCCCAGCCCTGCCCCAGCCCCCAGTACCAGCCCCAGCCCCAGCCCCGGCCACAGCCCAGACCGCAGCCCTAGTCCCAGCCCTGCCCCAGCACTACCCCAGGCCAGATCCCAGCCCAGCCCCACCCTCGGCCCCAGCCCAGCCCCAGCCCCAGCCCTGCCCCAGCCACAGCCCAGCCCCAGCCCTGGACCCAGCCCCAGCCCCAGCCCCGGCCTCAGGCTCAGCTCCAGCCCAGCCCCAGTCCCAGTCCCAGCCCAGCCCCAGCCCTGCCCCCAGCCCAGCCCCACCCCATGGCCCTGCCTCCAGCCTAGCCCTGCCCCAGCCCCGGACCCAATCCAGCCCCATCCCCAGCCCCAAACTCAGTCCCTGCCCTTCTCCCAGCCCCGGCCCTAGCCCCGGCCCCAGCCCTACCCCAGCCCTGCCCCAGCCTTGGGCCCAGCCCTGGACCCAGCCCCAGCCCCAGCCCAGCTCCAGCCCAGCCCTGCTCCAACCCAGCCCCAGCCCTACCCAAGCCCCAGCTCTGTCCCCAGCCCCATCCCCAGCCCAGACCCAGCCCTGGACCCAGTCCCAGCCCCACCCCTGTCCCAGTCCCCGACCCAGCCCCAGACCCAGCCCCAGCCTTGGCTCCAGCCCTGCCCCAGCCCAGCCCCAGTTACAGCTCAGCCCCAGTCCTGGACCCAGCCCCAGTCCCAGCCCCGGCCCCAGGCTCGGCTCCAGCCCAGCCCCAGCCCCAGCCCCAGCCCAGCCCCAGCCCCAGCTCCAGCCCAGCCCCAGCCCCAGCCCCATTCCTGCCCCCAGCCCAGCCCCAGCCCCAGCCTAGCCCCAGCCCTGCCCCAGCCCTAGTCCCAGCCCCGACCCCAGGCTCGGCTCCAGCCCAGCCCCAGCCCCAGCCCCAGCCCCAGCCCCAGCCCCATCCCTGCCCCCAGCCCAGCCCCAGCCCCAGCCTAGCCCCAGCCCTGCCCCAGCCCCAGTCCCAGCCCCGGCCCCAGGCTCGGCTCCAGCCCAGCCCCAGCCCCAGCCCCAGCCCTGCCCCAGCCCCAGCTCCAGCCCTACCCCAGCCCAGGCCCCAGGCCCAGCCCCAGCCCCAGCCTGGGCACCAGCCCAGCCCCAGCCCCAGCCCTGCCCCAGCCCCAGCCCAGCCCCAGCCCTGTCCCCAACCCTGCTCTTCTCCAGCCCAGCCCCAGCCCCAGCCCCAGCCCACCTCCAGCCCAGCCCTGCTCCAACCCAACCCCAGCCCTACCCAAGCCCCAGCTCTGTCCCCAGCCCCAGCCACAGCCCAGACCCAGCCCTGGACCCAGTCCCAGCCCCAGCCCTGTCCCAGTCCCCGACCCAGCCTCAGACCCAGCCCCAGCCTTGACTCCAGCCCTGCCCCAGCCCAACCCCAGTTACAGCTCAGCCCCAGTCCTGGACCCAGCCCCAGCCCCAGCCCCAGCCCCAGCCCAGCCCCTGCCCAGGCCCCAGGCCCAGCCCCAGCCCCAGCCCCATTACTGCTCCAGCCCAGCCCCATCCCTGCCCCCAGCCCAGCCCCAGCCCCAGCCTAGCCCCAGCCCTGCCCCAGCCCCTGCCCCAGCCCTGCCCCAGCCCCAGCCCCAGCCCCAGTCCTGCCCCAGCCCTGCCCCAGCCTCGGGCCCGGCCCTGCTCCTGGCCAAGCTCAGACCTCAGGCCAGCCCCACCCTCGGCCCCAGCCCTACCCCAGCCCTGCCCCAGCCCCTGCCCCAGCCCTGCTCCAGCCCCACCCCTGTTGTCGGGCAAGAGGAGACATGGGTCCCAGGAACACCTGTGCAATTCAGGCCTTGAAGAATTCTCTGTTGATAATATAGTGGCGGAGTGGGAGATGTGAGAAAGTGCTGATTGCTTGGTATGCTGAAACCCAGCTGCCCCTGAGATGGGAGGCAAGCAAGATAAGGAGGAGGCGAGATCTGGGAAAGAGAGCAATTAGGCCGGATAGAAGAATTCCACAGAGTTGTGAAAACAATGATGTAACCTTTTAGAGAGCAACCAATAGTATGTTGCCAAGTGGGCATAATTATAGCAAACTGTATATAAGATGTGTCTGATGCTCAATAAAGTGGAATCCGCTGATCAAATTGGTCGTTAAAGCGGCCCCCTTCTTGCAGTAAGTGGCGCTCGAACACGGGACCCTAATGAAGACAAACGTTAGGGTTTAAGAAGTTCTTCGGGACGTTGGGAGATTCGCAGTAAGCCGGGAGGCAAGAAGAAGGCCGGCCCGGGATAGCAGTACCGGAGGCTGCAAGAAAAGGGAAGACAGCCTTGAAGCCGAAGACGCTGTAGAGCCGGAAACTGCTTAAACGAGGACTGTGCGCACAGGTATTAACGTTTAAATACGGATATGGATAGGCAGGCAGCGTATGATTTATTTATATGCTTTTTAGAAAAGCGACAGTGTAAGTTAAATTTTACAAAGGAGTTGGTGCCGCTGTTAAGCTATGCAGGAGAGTTAGGATATTTTAAGGACCCAAATGAGGTGTTTGAAAGATTGCAGTGGAAAAAGTCTGGACAAGACTTGTGGCTGCATGGCTTAGATGATGAAAAACGAGCAAAGGAGTGTGGAAAATGGTGGAAGATGATTATGTCAGCACTGGATCAGCATCGTGCTGAGCAAATGACAGCTTATCAAGCCAGGGTACGATTAGATTATACGGACCCAAATGGAGCAAGTGTTACACATTCTGGGTTGCCTTTGTCAGAAGAGGTTCAGGATTATTTAAGAAAGGAGAAGGCTGCGTGTGTAAAAGGGTTAGGTGGCAGAGTCGAATTACAATCTGTAACACAGGACTCTGCTGAGGAGCCTTCCCTGTCTCTTTTAGCTGAGCAAATTGTACAGGACAAGAAAGTAGGTGAGGGAGAGAAGACAAACAGGGCGATAGATCCTGGAGGTGGTGTTAAAGATCATGCAAGAAAGCACGCAGAGTATTGGCGAAAGGTTGCAGAACACTTAAATGCCGAAGGAGATCAGGAAGGGCTTAGCCGGCTGGCTGCTTCACATCAAGCTTTTCCAGTAATGTATACACAGGTCCCTGGGGAGCAAAATGTTGTTCAGGCTGATGTAACTCAATTGCCATGGAAATTGTTATCTCAATTAAGACAGACTGCGAGTCAATTTGGGGTTCAATCTGAACCAGCTAGACAGATGATTGATTTTATTTATATGAACTATAATATGTTACCTAGAGATTCTTATAATGTTATGAAGCTGATCCTAACAGCATCTCAATTTATGACATTT
This sequence comes from Melanerpes formicivorus, assembly GCF_026170545.1. Lineage (NCBI taxonomy): Eukaryota > Metazoa > Chordata > Aves > Piciformes > Picidae > Melanerpes > Melanerpes formicivorus. The sequence continues at coordinate 89,928 of NW_027142591.1, read as the reverse complement.
TTGAATGAGTGGGAACACCTAGCTAGACAATCAGCTGGAGTAAAAAGACAGCAAAACGATCTATTATTTGGTGTAACAGTAGATCAGTTGTGTGGAACGGGACAGAATGAGAGACCAGAGTTGCAGGCACTTTTACAGCCGCCTGTTTTGCAAGCATCAGCCCAGATAGTAAGGAGGGCTTTTGACAAGCAGAAGGATGGAAATGCAAATCCTCACTATATGGGAATTAAGCAAGGTAGACAGGAACCTCTTGGTGAATTTGTGGATAAGTTGCTTGCCGCACTTAGAGCAGCAAGCGTAGGAGAAGGTATCCGAGAGGCAATTTTAAGGCAGTGTTTAATGCAGAATGGGAACCAGCAGACACAGCAGCTTATTACATCAGCAGATCCTAGATGGACGGTAGCCGAATTGTTGCAGAGGGCTCAGGACTTGCCAAGCAATCCGATGGCCATGTTGACGGAGGTGAGTGATAAGGGATTGCTAAAACAGGCTGAGGTGTTGTCAATGACAATGACAAAACAGCTTGAGCATAGTCAAAAGGTTATGGCAGCCTTAGTACCTTTGCGCACAGACTCGAAAGGGCAAGGCCGACCCTATAAGCAGTCATCAGACGAAATACAGTGTCATCGAAAAGCGTAAGGCGGAGATATCGTCTAAAGTAATGCCTGGACTTTTGGCCCATAGATCCGCTTTAGGGCATTTCCCTAGCGGAGATAGTTATTTTGATGAAGCTTGTTGGAGAGAATACAGGAACAAGCTGTGGGACTTGGTTATAGATGGTGATAAAACTGCTATAAAGCTGCAAAAGTCGTGGCGAGAATGCATGAACTGTGTTAAAACCTACGAACTGAAACAGCGAATGGCTGCTGCAGTTAGAGCAACTTTGTCAGGACGAGATGCAGCGCCAGGTGTATCTGAGTTGCAGCTGAAAGATGTGTCTGAGAACTGTCGACCGATCGACCGGGGCCGCCCCCGATACATCTTGCGGCGACCACACCGCGTTTACCAGCCGTCACCACTGCCGTTTGCACACAGCGGGGAACCTTCCTCTGACATCGCCAGCGACGGCTTGGACTCGGAAGACAATATCGGCAGCGAGGAATTCAAACAGCGCCGACTTTGCTTTACGGCCCCTCTTAGAAAAAATGGAGCGCTTGGAGGCTCGCGGTTACAGCGTTCCTGCCACCGCACTCCTCCCGCGAGCCCTGCCGGCCCCCGCGGATACCGACGGCTCCGACCAAGGCGGTACCGGCTGACGCACCACCGACACCGACAGCGCCGACAGTAGCAGCGGAGCAGCTGCCACGGCAGCAGCCCCCACCCCTTTCCCCCGCAGCGGCTTTAGCCGCACTACTCTGTTTTGATTTAAAGCAACAGTACTCATTTTGTCATTTCTGATTGTAACGTCTTTCAGAGATTTGTTATTTAGAGTTTTGTTAAGTTTTTCTAATAAGCATAATGAATAAGTAAGCATTTGGTATTTATAAGTACTTAGTACGTAGTAATTGCAGTAAGGTGTATGCACTTAGTTAAGAGTTCAAATTGTAAGATTTTCTTTTGGTTCGAACCTTCTTAGTTGTCTGCCTAGGCATTTCAAAGGAGCTCCATGTAATATAGTTAAGGAATGTATAAACAGGTTTTAATTTTGGAAAGTGTTTTTTAGTTAATGTAACAATTTTATTTCTTTTTAGACACTGATTTGATGGATTAATTTTAACATAGTTTTTTAAGGTTTTAAGGATTTTTTGGTATTAGCATAAGTTAAGGTTTGTAGCAAATAGGTATTAATTTTAACAACTCTTCCTTCACTAATGTGCAGAAGAACCAAGACTGAGAGGAAACAGCATTTCCCATGAAGTCGAACATCGATCACAATAACTGTTATGATAATCTGGGGTCAAAAGCATCAATCAAAAAAAATATTTTGTCCTGAATGCTGAATTTGAAAATAGGCAGTTTGGGCTGGTAAATACAGAAAACCTATTTTGTGGTGAGAAAAAGAATTTCAATCCCCATGGAAAATTATTGAAAGGGATTGGCATAAGTGGGAAATAAAGACTAGAGAAATTTTCGTTGGGAAATATCAGGAATAATTAAAAGGATTAGTAAAAGGAAAAGTAAGAGACATAAGATTTTGAAGGAAGAGGAATTGAAATAACAAAAGCACAATGGGAAATGGTAAACAAACTAACCAAGGAAGTAGAGAAGAGACTCCAAATGGAATTTTGAAGTGGGTTAAGGAGTTAAAAAATCTGTAGGGCTCCTGAAGAATGTAACTGCTGCCGAGAAGAAAATACACCCGGCTGCTGGTTGCACCCCAGCAGGCTGAGGAGGCAGAGTTCACATATACTGCTGGAGCCTAATTTTGATCCTAACCCTATTTGTACATAAGTAGTCCAATCGAAATCAAAAACCACGTTCCCATGTGTGGAATCTTGATCAGACCGGAGAGAAAAGACTTGAACTTGAAAAAGCAATGGTAAATTTTTCTGCTACAGTTGAAATCATGGTAAATGCAAGCACAGATGCAATAAAAGTGCAGCAAATTGAAATCAATAATCTCTCGAAAATATGTACTCCGAATAGATTAGCTTTGGATTTTCTATATGTTAAGGAAGGGGGTGTATGTGTAGTCATAAATGTAAGTTGTTGTAGTTATGTTAATCTAGATAAACGAGTGGAAACAGATTTACAGGCGATTGTAAACCACAATCAGATATTACATCAGATTTCTTTAGATGATACTTCTTCTGGATTTAAAGAAATATGGGATAAGTTAACTTTCTGGTTACCAAACCTAAATTGGCTTAAACATTTGTTTGTAATATTGTTGGAATAATTGTAATATTGCTATGCATAATACTCTGCAATTGTTGTTACAAAATACTAAGACCTTTAAGTAAGATTGCTCATGTCAACGAGTTACAAGTAGAGAATTATGATCAGAATGTGATCAGAACAGATGAACTTAATTATGATCCAATTAAGAAGGTTCTGAAATATCTGGAAATTTTAACACAAATCAATGGTGACAAAAAAAAAAAAAAAAGGGGGGGAATTGTGATGAATATACTGGTGATTTGTGTTAAAATTGTAAGACTTAGAGTGCACTGGGATTAAGGGTCAGGATCTTGTGAGGCCTGTTTAGAGGGTAAAGAGAAAGAAACCTATCTTGCAGACTTGCAAGGGCACTGTCTGGTTAATTGGAGACACCACGGCTGAGAAGGAGCTGTCTTAAAGATAAACATTCAGAACTGGGAATTTGTTTTCTTCAGATAAGAAGCCTGCACAATTGGGCATGTGTGAAAGTGGATGCTCTGACCCTTACCACACTGAATGTAGGGAGAAGGGATTTATATGTTATCTCACCAGTTCGCTATAATTTTACACACCTAGAGGGAAAATCAAAATTCATAACAACACAACATGCATTTTCATTTTCGATTGAAAACATCAACAAATGGTACCAATAAGAGATCAGTATTACTAGGATGAGCAAAAACGCATTATTATGGGTAATTTTTATATTGGGCAAGGCAGTGAAGCTCTTTTGCTCTTGCTGATTGCCTGCAAGTTTTCTGTCTGTGAAGCTAGAGCCTGGCCAGATCTACCTTTACAGATTAAAGAAATCTTGCTACCATTAAACAAATTATGATTTTTGACCATCCTAGAGAAAATAAAGGTGCAACATAACAGGTAATAATGAATTGATTGAACTTTTTCAGACGTGTTGTCGGACAAGAGGGGACATGGGTCCCAGGAGCACCTGTGCAATTCAGGCCTTGAAGAATTCTCTGTTGATAATATACTGGCGGAGAGGAGATGTGAGAAAGTGCTGATTGCTTGGTATGCTGAAGTCCAGCTGCCCCTGAGATGGGAGGCAAGCAAGATAAGGAGGAGGCGAGATCTGGGAAAGAGAGCAATTAGGCCGGATAGAAGAATTCCACAGAGTTGTGAAAACAATGATGTAACCTTTTAGAGAGCAACCAATAGTATGTTGCCAAGTGGGCATAATTATAGCAAACTGTATATAAGATGTGTCTGATGCTCAATAAAGTGGAATCCGCTGATCAAATTGGTCGTTAAAGCGGCCCCCTTCTTGCAGTAAGACGTGTCTGATAGGGATACCCAGACTTAATGTTAATATGTTTGTTAATTATAGTAGTAAGTTTTAAGGTTCTTAGGTATCATTGTACTCATTTCGATTATTGTTAAACTTGTTTATAATTGTAATATGCAAAGTGTTCAAAGAATAACTTCCAAGGCCTTACTTGCACAAAAGAAAAACGGGGGAATTGTTGTCGGGCAAGAGGGGACATGGGTCCCAGGAACACCCGTGCAATTCAGGCCTTGAAGAATTCTCTCTTGATAATATAGTGGCGGAGTGGGAGATGTGAGAAAGTGCTGATTGCTTGGTATGCTGAAACCCAGCTGCCCCTGAGATGGGAGGCAAGCAAGATAAGGAGGAGGCGAGATCTGGGAAAGAGAGCAATTAGGCCGGATAGAAGAATTCCAGAGAGTTGTGAAAACAATGATGTAACCTTTTAGAAAGCAACCAATAGTATGTTGCCCAGTGGGCATAATTATAGCAAACTGTATATAAGATGTGTCTGATGCTCAATAAAGTGGAATCCGCTGATCAAATTGGTCGTTAAAGCGGCCCCCTTCTTGCAGTACAGCCCCAGCCCCAGTCCTGCCCCAGCCCTGCCCCAGCCCTGCCCCAGCCCTGCCCCAGCCCTGCCCCAGCCCAGCCCCAGCCACAGCCCAGCCACAGCCCTGGACCCAGCCCCCAGAACCAGCCCCAGCCCCAGCCCCGGCCACAGCCCAGACCACAGCCCTAGTCCCAGCCCTGCCCCAGCACTACCCCAGGCCAGATCCCAGCCCAGCCCCACCCTCGGCCCCAGCCCAGCCCCAGCCCCAGCCCCAGCCCCAGCCCTGCCCCAGCCACAGCCCAGCCCCAGCCCTGGACCCAGCCCCAGCCCCAGCCCCGGCCTCAGGCTCGGCTCCAGCCCAGCCCCAGCCCCAGCCCCAGCCCAGCCCCAGCCCAGACCCCAGGTCCAGCCCAGCCCCAGCCCAGGCCCCAGGCCCAGCCCCAGCCCCATCCCTGCCCCCAGCCCAGCCCCAGCCCTAGCCTAGCCCCAGCCCTGCCCCAGCCCCAGCCCCAGCTCCAGCCCAGCCCCAGCCCCACCCCCAGCCCAGCCCCAGCCCCAGCCCCAGCTCCAGCCCAGCCCCAGCCCAGGCCCCAGGCCCAGCCCCAGCCCCATCCCTGCCCCCAGCCCAGCCCCAGCCCTAGCCTAGCCCCAGCCCTGCCCCAGCCCCAGCCCCGGCCACAGCCCAGACCACAGCCCTAGTCCCAGCCCTGCCCCAGCACTACCCCAGGCCAGATCCCAGCCCAGCCCCACCCTCGGCCCCAGCCCAGCCCCAGCCCCAGCCCCAGCCCTGCCCCAGCCCTGGACCCAGCCCCAGCCCCAGCCCCGGCCTCAGGCTCAGCTCCAGCCCAGCCCCAGCCCCAGCCCCAGCCCCAGCCCAGCCCCAGCCCAGGCCCCAGGCCCAGCCCCAGCCCCATCCCAGCCCCCAGCCGTAGTCCCAGCCCAGCCCCTGCCCTACCCCAGCCCAGTCCCAGTCCCAGCCCAGCCCCAGCCCTGCCCCCAGCCCAGCCCCACCCCATGGCCCAGCCTCCAGCCTAGCCCTGCCCCAGCCTCGGCCCCAATCCAGCCCCATCCCCAGCCCCAAACTCAGTCCCTGCCCTTCTCCCAGCCCCGGCCCAAGCCCCGGCCCCAGCCCCAGCCCAGCCCTGCCCCAGCCTTGGGCCCAGCCCTGGACCCAGTCCCAGCCCCAGCCCTGTCCCAGTCCCCCACCCAGCCCCAGACCCAGCCCCAGCCTTGGCTCCAGCCCTGCCCCAGCCCAGCCCCAGTTACAGCTCAGCCCCAGTCCTGGACCCAGCCTCAGTCCCAGCCCCGGCCTCAGGCTCAGCTCCAGCCCAGCCCCAGCCCCAGCCCCAGCCCAGCCCCAGCCCCAGCCTAGCCCCAGCCCAGCCCCAGCCCCAGCCCAGCCCCAGCCCCAGTCCCAGCCCAGCCCCAGCCCTGCCCTAGGCCCAGCCCTAGCCCAGCCCTGCCCCAGCCCAGCCCCAGCCCGGCCCCAGCCCCAGCCCTACCCAAGCCCCAGCTCTGTCCCCAGCCCCAGCCACAGCCCAGACCCAGCCCTGGACCCAGTCCCAGCCCCAGCCCTGTCCCAGTCCCCGATCCAGCCCCAGCCCCAGCCCTGCCCAAGACCCAGCCCCAGCCTTGACTCCAGCCCTGCCCCAGCCCAGCCCCAGTTACAGCTCAGCCCCAGTCCTGGACCCAGCCCCAGCCCAGCCCAGGCCCTGCCACAGCCCAGCCCCAGCCCCAGGCTAGCCCCAGCTCTGCCCCACCCCCGGCCCCGTCCCCGGCCCCAGCCCAGCCCTAGACCGGCCCTGCCCTCAGCCGAGCCCCAGCCCAGCCCCAGCCCTGCCCCTGCCCCAGCCCCAGTCCTGTCCCATCCCAGCCCCAGTCCTGCCCCAGCCCTGCCCCAGCCTAGCCCCAGCCCCAGCCCCAGTCCTGCCCCAGCCCTGCCCCAGCCCTGGCCCCAGCCCTACCCCAGCCCTGCCCCAGCCCCGGCCCCAGCCCTACCCCAGCCCTGCCCCAGCCTCTGCCCCAGCCCTGCCCCAGCCCAGCCCCAGCCCTGCCCCAGCCCTGCCCCAGCCCAGCCCCAGCCACAGCCCAGCCACAGCCCTGGACCCAGCCCCCAGAACCAGCCCCAGCCCCAGCCCCGGCCACAGCCCAGACCACAGCCCTAGTCCCAGCCCTGCCCCAGCACTACCCCAGGCCAGATCCCAGCCCAGCCCCACCCTCGGCCCCAGCCCAGCCCCAGCCCCAGCCCCAGCCCTGCCCCAGCCACAGCCCAGCCCCAGCCCTGGACCCAGCCCCAGCCCCAGCCCCGGCCTCAGGCTCGGCTCCAGCCCAGCCCCAGCCCCAGCCCCAGCCCAGCCCCAGCCCAGACCCCAGGTCCAGCCCAGCCCCAGCCCAGGCCCCAGGCCCAGCCCCAGCCCCATCCCTGCCCCCAGCCCAGCCCCAGCCCTAGCCTAGCCCCAGCCCTGCCCCAGCCCCAGCCCCAGCTCCAGCCCAGCCCCAGCCCCAGCCCCAGCCCAGCCCCAGCCCCAGCCCCAGCTCCAGCCCAGCCCCAGCCCAGGCCCCAGGCCCAGCCCCAGCCCCATCCCTGCCCCCAGCCCAGCCCCAGCCCCAGCCTAGCCCCAGCCCTGCCCCAGCCCCAGCCCCGGCCACAGCCCAGACCACAGCCCTAGTCCCAGCCCTGCCCCAGCACTACCCCAGGCCAGATCCCAGCCCAGCCCCACCCTCGGCCCCAGCCCAGCCCCAGCCCCAGCCCTGCCCCAGCCACAGCCCAGCCCCAGCCCTGGACCCAGCCCCAGCCCCAGCCCTGGCCTCATGCTCAGCTCCAGCCCAGCCCCAGCCCCAGCCCCTGCCGCAGCTCAGCCCCAGCCCTGGACCCAGCCCCAGCCCCAGCCCCGGCCTCAGGCTCAGCTCCAGCCCAGCCCCAGCCCCAGCCTCAGCCCAGCCCCAGCCCAGGCCCCAGGCCCAGCCCCAGCCCCATCCCAGCCCCCAGCCGTAGTCCCAGCCCAGCCCCTGCCCTACCCCAGCCCAGTCCCAGTCCCAGCCCAGCCCCAGCCCTGCCCCCAGCCCAGCCCCACCCCATGGCCCAGCCTCCAGCCTAGCCCTGCCCCAGCCTCGGCCCCAATCCAGCCCCATCCCCAGCCCCAAACTCAGTCCCTGCCCTTCTCCCAGCCCCGGCCCAAGCCCCGGCCCCAGCCCTACCCCAGCCCTGCCCCAGCCTCGGGCCCAGCCCTGGACCCAGTCCCAGCCCCAGCCCTGTCCCAGTCCCCCACCCAGCCCCAGACCCAGCCCCAGCCTTGGCTCCAGCCCTGCCCCAGCCCAGCCCCAGTTACAGCTCAGCCCCAGTCCTGGACCCAGCCCCAGCCCCAGTCCAGCCCCAGCCCCAGCCCTGCCCAAGACTTGGTTCCAGCCCCGGCCCCAGCCCTGCCCCAGTCCCGGCCCCAGTCCTGTCCCCAGCCCCAGCCACAGCCCTGCCCCAGCCCTGTCCCAGTCCTCGCCCCACCCCCAGCCCCAGCCCCAACCCTGCCCCAGCCCCAGCCGCAGGCCCGGCCCCAGCCCTGCCCCAGCCCTGGCTCCTTCCCCAGCCCCAGGCCTGCCCAAGGTTTGGTTCCAGCCCCCGGCCCCAGCCCAGCCCCAGCCCTACCCCTGCCCCAGCCCCCGGCCCCAGCCCTGTCCCCAGCCCAGCCCCAGCCCTGCCCCAGTCCCAGCCACAGCCCTGGCCCCAGCCACAGCCCAGCCCCCGCCCCAGCCCTGTCCCCAGCCCCAGACCCAGTCCCAGCCCCAGCCCTAGCATCGGCCCCAGCCGTGCCCCAGCCCAGCCCCAGTCCCAGCCCCAGCCCTAGCATCGGCCCCAGCCCTGGCCCCAGCCCTGCCCCATCCCCAGCCCTAGCCTGTCCCTGCCCTCAGCCCGGCCCCAGCCCTGCCCTCAGCCCAGTCCCAGCCCAGCCCCAGCCCCAGCCCTAGCCCGGCCCCAGCCCTGCCCCAGCCCAGCCCCAGCCACAGCCCAGCCCCAGCCCTGGACCCAGCCCAGCCCAGCCCCATCCCCATCCCTTCCCCCAGCACAGCCCCAGCCCCAGCCCAGCCCAAACCCCAGCCCCAGTTCTGCCCAAGCCCTGCCCCCATCCCTGCCCCTGCCCAGCCCCCAGCCACAGCCCTGCCCCCAGCCCAGCCACGGCCCCAACCCAGCCCGAGCCCCAGCCCCGGCCCCAACCTCAGTCCCAGCCTTGCCCCCAGCCCAGCCCACCCCCGTCCCCATCCCTGTGCCCAGCCCAGCCCCAGCCCCAGACCTGCCCCAGCCCTGCCCCAGCCCTAGCCCAGCCTCCAGCCCCTAGCCCAGCCCCAGCTCATCCTCACCCAGCCCCAGCCCCAGCCCTGCCCCCAGCTCTAGCCCAGCCCCCAACCCAGCCCTAGGCCAGCCCTGCCCTCAGCCCAGCCCCAGCCCAGCCCCCATCCCCAGTCCTGCCCCAGCCCTGCCCTCACCCCAGCCCCAGCCCCAGCCCCGGCCCCCGCCCAGCCCCAGCCCTAGTCCTGCCCCAGCCCGGCCCCAGCCCTGCCCCAGCCCAAGCCCCAGACCCAGACCCAGCCCCAGCCCCATCCCTGCCCCCAGCCCAGCCCAACCCCATCCCCATCCCTTCCCCCAGCACAGCCCCAGCCCCAGCCCAGCCCCAGCCCTGCTCCTAGCCCCGGCCCCAGCCCCAGCCCCAACCCTACCCCAGCCCTGCCCCAGCCTCGGGCCCAGCCCTGTCCCAGGCCCAGCCCAGACCCCAGCCCAGCCTCAGCCCTGGCCCCAGCCCTGCCCCATCCCCAGCCCTAGCCTGTCCCTGCCCTCAGCCCGGCCCCAGCCCTGCCCTCAGCCCAGTCCCAGCCCAGCCCCAGCCCCAGCCCTCAGCCCGGCCCCAGTCTTGCCCCAGCCCCGGCCTCAGCCCCAGCCCTGGACCCAGCCCCAGCCCAAGGCCCAGCCTCCAGCCTAGCTCTGTCCCAGCCACGTCCCCACCCCAGCCCCAGACTCAGACCCAACCTCAGTCCCAGCCCTGCTCCCAGCCCCAGCCCCAGCCCCAGCCCTGCCCCAGCCCTACCCCAGCCCAGCCCTGGTCCCAGCCCAGCCCCAGCCCTGCCCCAGCCCAAGCCCCAGCCCCATCCCTGCCCCCATCCCAGCCCCAGCCCCAGCCCAGCCCCAGCCCGGCCCCAGCCCGAGCCCCAGCCCCGGCCCCAGCACAGCGCTAGCCCAGTCCTGCCCCCAGCCCTGCCCCAGCCCAAACCCCAGCCACAGCCCAGACCCAGCCCTGCCCCAGCCCCAACCCAGCCCAGTCCTGGTCCCAGCCCAGCCCCAGCCCCATCCCCATCCCTTCCCCCAGCACAGCCCCAGCCCCAGCCCAGCCCCAGCCCCGACCCCAGTCTGGCGCAAGCCCTGTCCCAGCCCTGCACTGACCCCAGCCCCAGCCCAGCCCAAACCCCAGCCCCAGTTCTGCCCAAGCCCTGCCCCCATCCCTGCCCCTGCCCAGCCCCAGCCACAGCCCTGCCCCCAGCCCAGCCACGGCCCCAACCCAGCCCCAGCCCCAGCCCCGGCCCCAACCTCAGTCCCAGCCTTGCCCCCAGCCCAGCCCACCCCCGTCCCCATCCCTGTGCCCAGCCCAGCCCCAGCCCCAGACCTGCCCCAGCCCTGCCCCAGCCCTAGCCCAGCCTCCAGCCCCTAGCCCAGCCCCAGCTCATCCTCACCCAGCCCCAGCCCCAGCCCTGCCCCCAGCTCTAGCCCAGCCCCCAACCCAGCCCTAGGCCAGCCCTGCGCTCAGCCCAGCCCCAGCCCAGCCCCCATCCCCAGTCCTGCCCCAGCCCTGTCCCCAGCCCCAGCCCCAGCCCCGGCCCCACCCAGCCCCAGCCCTAGTCCTGCCCCAGCCCGGCCCCAGCCCTGCCCCAGCCCAAGCCCCAGACCCAGACCCAGCCCCAGCCCCATCCCTGCCCCCAGCCCAGCCCAACCCCATCCCCATCCCTTCCCCCAGCACAGCCCCAGCCCCAGCCCAGCCCCATCCCTGCTCCTAGCCCCGGCCCCAGCCCCAGCCCCAACCCTACCCCAGCCCTGCCCCAGCCTCGCGCCCAGCCCTGTCCCAGGCCCAGCCCAGACCCCAGCCCAGCCTCAGCCCTGGCCTGTCCCTGCCCTCAGCCCGGCCCCAGCCCTGCCCTCAGCCCAGTCCCAGCCCAGCCCCAGCCCCAGCCCTCAGCCCGGCCCCAGTCTTGCCCCAGCCCCGGCCTCAGCCCCAGCCCTGGACCCAGCCCCAGCCCAAGGCCCAGCCTCCAGCCTAGCTCTGTCCCAGCCGCGTCCCCACCCCAGCCCCAGTCTCAGACCCAACCTCAGTCCCAGCCCTGCTCCCAGCCCCAGCCCCAGCCCCAGCCCTGCCCCAGCCCTACCCCAGCCCAGCCCTGGTCCCAGCCCAGCCCCAGCCCTGCCCCAGCCCAAGCCCCAGCCCCATCCCTGCCCCATCCCAGCCCCAGCCCCAGCCCAGCCCCAGCCCAGCCCCAGCCCAAGCCCCAGCCCAAGCCCCAGCCCCGGCCCCAGCACAGCGCTAGCCCAGTCCTGCCCCCAGCCCTGCCCCAGCCCAAACCCCAGCCACAGCCCAGACCCAGCCCTGCCCCAGCCCAGACCCAGCCCAGTCCTGGTCCCAGCCCAGCCCCAGCCCTGCCCCAGACCCAGCCCCAGATCCAGACCCAGTCCCAGACCCATCCCTGCCCCCAGCCCAGCCCAGACCCATCCCCATCCCTTCCCCCAGCACAGCCCCAGCCCCAGCCCAGCACCAGCCCTGCTCCTAGCCCCGGCCCCAGACCCGGCCCCAACCCTACCCCAGCCCTGCCCCAGCCTCGGGCCCAGCCCTGTCCCAGACCCAGCCCAGACCCCAGCCCAGCCCCAGCCCCGGCCCCAGCCCCGGCCCCAACCCTACCCCAGCCCTGCCCCAGCCTCGGGCCCAGCCCTGTCTCAGGCCCAGCCCAGACCCCAGCCCAGCCCCAGCCCCGGCCCCAGCCCTGCCCCATCCCCAGCCCTAGCCTGTCCCTGCCCTCAGCCCGGCCCCAGCCCTGCCCCAGCCCAGCCCCAGCCACAGCCCAGCCACAGCCCTGGACCCAGCCCAGCCCAGCCCCATCCCCATCCCTTCCCCCAGCACAGCCCCAGCCCCAGCCCTGCCCCAGCCCTAGCCCAGCCTCCAACCCCTAGCCCAGCCCCAGCTCATCCTCAACCAGCCCCATCCCCAGCCCTGACCCCAGCTCTAGCCCAGCCCCCAACCCAGCCCTAGGCCAGCCCTGCGCTCAGTCCAGCCCCAGCCCAGCCCCCATCCCCAGTCCTGCCCCAGCCCTGCCCTCACCCCAGCCCCAGCCCCAGCCCCGGCCCCAACCTTAGTCCCAGCCCTGCTCCCAGCCCTGGCCCCAGCCCTGGCTCCAGCCCTACCCCAGCCCTGCCCCAGCCTCACGCCCAGCCCTGTACCAGCCCCAACCCAGACCCCAGCCCACCCTCAGCACCGGCCCCAGCCCTGCCCCAGCCCCAGCCCTAGCCCAGCCCTGCTCTCAGCCCAGCCCCAGCCAGGCCCCAGCCCTGTCCGCAGCCCTAGCCCCAGACCCACCCTCAGCTCCAGCCCAGCCCCAGCCCCAGCCCTACCTCAGTCCCCACCCCAGCCCAGTCCTGGTCCCAGCCCAGCCCCAGCCCTGCCCCAGCCCCAGCCCCACCCTAGCCCTGCAACAGCCCCAGCCCTGCCCCAGCCCCAGCCCAGCCTCCAGCCCCTAGCCCAGCCCCAGCTCAGCCCCACCCAGCCCAGCTCCAGCCCTGTCCCAGCCCAGCCCCAGCCCCTGCCCTACCCCAGCCCTGCCCCAGCAACCAGGCCCAGTCCTGCCCTAGGCCCAGCCCAGACCCCAGCCCAGTCCCACCCTCAGCCCCAGCCCAGCCCCAGCCCCAGCCCTGGACCCAGCCCCGGACCCAGCCCCAACCCGGACCCAGCCCCGGCCCCAGCCCAGCCCCAGCCCCACCCTCGGCCCCAGCCCAGCCCCAGCCCCTGCCCTGGACCCAGCCCCAGCCCCATCCCCAGCCCTGCCCCAGCCCTTCCCTCAGCCCTGCCCCAGCCCAGCCCCAGCCACAGCCCAGCCCCAGCCCTGGACCCAGCCCCAGCCCCAGCCCCACCCCCAGCCCCAGCCCCGGCCCCAGCCCAGCCCCATCTCCACCCTCGGCCCCAGCCCAGACCCCAGCCCTAGCCCTGGACCCAGACCCAGCCCTAGCCCCAGCCCTGCCCAAGACTTGGTTCCAGCCCCAGTCCCAGCCCTTCCCCCAGCCCTGCTCTAGCCCAAGGCCCAGCCTCTAGCCTAGTCCTGCCCCAGGCCCGTCCCAAACCCAGCCCCCGCCCCGGCCCCAGCCCTGCACCGAACCCAGCCCCAGCCCGGCTCCACCCTGCCCCAGCATTGCCCCAGCACCAGACCTGCCCCAGCCCAGCCCCACTCTCAGCCCCAGCCCAGCCCCAGCCCCAGCCGTGCCCCAGGCCAGCCCCAGCCAAAGCCCAGCCACAGCCCTGGACCCAGCCCCAGCCCCGGATGCAGCCCCAGCCCCAGCCCAAGCCCCAGCCCCATCCCTGCCCCCATCCCAGCCCCAGACCCAGCCCAGCCCCAGCCCGGCCCCAGCCCGAGCCCCAGCCCCGGCCCCAGCACAACGCTAGCCCAGTCCTGCCCCCAGCCCTGCCCCAGCCCAAACCCCAGCCACAGCCCAGACCCAGCCCTGCCCCAGCCCCAACCCAGCCCAGTCCTGGTCCCAGCCCAGCCCCAGCCCTGCCCCAGACCCAGACCCAGATCCAGACCCAGTCCCAGACCCATCCCTGCCCCCAGCCCAGCCCAGACCCATCCCCATCCCTTCCCCCAGCACAGCCCCAGCCCCAGCCCAGCACCAGCCCTGCTCCTAGCCTCGGGCCCAGACCCGGCCCCAACCCTACCCCAGCCCTGCCCCAGCCTCGGGCCCAGCCCTGTCCCAGGCCCAGCCCTAGCCTGTCCCTGCCCTCAGCCCGGCCCCAGCCCTGCCCTCAGCCCAGTCCCAGCCCAGCCCCAGCCCCAGCCCTAGCCCGGCCCCAGCCCTGCCCCAGCCCAGCCCCAGCCACAGCCCAGCCCCAGCCCTGGACCCAGCCCAGCCCAGCCCCATCCCCATCCCTTCCCCCAGCACAGCCGCAGCCCCAGCCCAGCCCCAGCCCCGCCCCCAGTCTGGCGCAAGCCCTGTCCCAGCCCTGCACTGACCCCAGCCCCAGCCCAGCCCAAACCCCAGCCCCAGTTCTGCCCAAGCCCTGCCCCCATCCCTGCCCCTGCCCAGCCCCAGCCACAGCCCTGCCCCCAGCCCAGCCACGGCCCCAACCCAGCCCCAGCCCCAGCCCTGGCCCCAACCTCAGTCCCAGCCTTGCCCCCAGCCCAGCCCACCCCCGTCCCCATCGCTGCGCCCAGCCCAGCCCCAGCCCCAGCCCTGCCCCAGCCCTGCCCCAGCCCTAGCCCAGCCTCCAGCCCCTAGCCCAGCCCCAGCTCATCCTCACCCAGCCCCAGCCCCAGCCCTGCCCCCAGCTCTAGCCCAGCCCCCAACCCAGCCCTAGGCCAGCCCTGCCCTCAGCCCAGCCCCAGCCCAGCCCCAGGCCCAGTCCTGCCCCAGCCCAGCCCCCATCCCCAGTCCTGCCCCAGCCCTGCCCTCACCCCAGCCCCAGCCCCAGCCCCGGCCCCAGCCCTGCCCCAGCCCAAGTCCTGCCCCAGGCCCGGCCCCAACCCCAGCCCTAGCCCAGCCCAAGACTGGGTTCCAGCCCCAGCCCCGGCCCCAACCCAGCCCCAGCCCCGGCCCCAACCTTAGTCCCAGCCCTGCTCCCAGCCCCGGCCCCAGCCCTGGCTCCAGCCCTACCCCAGCCCTGCCCCAGCCTCGCGCCCAGCCCTGTCCCAGCCCCAGCCCAGACCCCAGCCCACCCTCAGCCCCGGCCCCAGCCCTGCCCCAGCCCCAGCCCTAGCCCAGCCCTGCTCTCAGCCCAGCCCCAGCCAGGCCCCAGCCCTGTCCACAGCCCTAGCCCCAGCCCCACCCTCATCCCCAGGCCCAGCCCAGCCCCCAGCCCAGCCCCACCCTCAGCTCCAGCCCAGCCCCAGCCCCAGCCCTGCCCCAGTCCCCGCCCCAGCCCAGTCCTGGTCCCAGCCTAGCCCCAGCCCTGCCCCAGCCCAGTCCCAGACCCAGCCCGGCCCCAGCACTACCCCAGCCCCGGCCCCAGCCCTGTCCCCAACCCTACCCCAGCCCGGTCCCAGGCCCAGCCCAGACCCCAACCCAGCCCCAGCCCCGGCCCCAACCTTAGTCCCAGCCCTGCTCCCAGCCCCGGCCCCAGCCCTGGCTCCAGCCCTACCCCAGCCCTGCCCCAGCCTCGCGCCCAGCCCTGTCCCAGCCCCAGCCCAGACCCCTGCCCACCCTCAGCCCCGGCCCCAGCCCTGCCCCAGCCCCAGCCCTAGCCCAGCCCTGCTCTCAGCCCAGCCCCAGCCAGGCCCCAGCCCTGTCCGCAGCCCTAGCCCCAGCCCCACCCTCATCCCCAGGCCCAGCCCAGCCCCCAGCCCAGCCCCACCCTCAGCTTCAGCCCAGTCCCAGCCCCAGCCCCAGCCCTGCCCCAGTCCCCGCCCCAGCCCAGTCCTGGTCCCAGCCTAGCCCCAGCCCTGCCCCAGCCCAGTCCCAGACCCAGCCCGGCCCCAGCACTACCCCAGCCCCGGCCCCAGCCCTGTCCCCAACCCTACCCCAGCCCTGCCCCAGGCCCAGCCCAGACCCCAGCCCAGCCCCAGCCCCGGCCCCAGCCCTGCCCCATCCCCAGCCCTAGCCTGTCCCTACCCTCAGCCCGGCCCCAGCCCTGCCCCAGCCCAGCCCCAACCACAGCCCAGCCCCAGCCCTGGACCCAGCCCAGCCCAGCCCCATCCCCATCCCTTCCCCCAGCACAGCCCCAGCCCCAGCCCAGCCCCAGCCCCGACCCCAGTCTGGCGCAAGCCCTGTCCCAGCCCTGCACTGACCCCAGCCCCAGCCCAGCCCAAACCCCAGCCCCAGTTCTGCCCAAGCCCTGCCCCCATCCCTGCCCCTGCCCAGCCGCAGCCACAGCCCTGCCCCCAGCCCAGCCACGGCCTCAACCCAGCCCCAGCCCCAGCCCCAGCCCCAACCTCAGTCCCAGCCTTGCCCCCAGCCCAGCCCACCCCCATCCCCATCCCTGTTGCCAGCCCAGCCCCAGCCCCAGACCTGCCCCAGCCCTGCCCCAGCCCTAGCCCAGCCTCCAGCCCCTAGCCCAGCCCCAGCTCATCCTCACCCAGCCCCAGCCCCAGCCCTGCCCCCAGCTCTAGCCCAGCCCCCAACCCAGCCCTAGGCCAGCCCTGCGCTCAGCCCAGCCCCAGCCCAGCCCCCATCCCCAGTCCTGCCCCAGCCGTGCCCTCACCCCAGCCCCAGCCCCAGCCACGGCTCCATCCCCCAGCCCAGCTCCAGCCCTGTCCCAGCCCAGCCCCAGCCCCTGCCCTACCCCAGCCCTGCCCCTGCAACCAAGCCCAGTCCTGCCCTAGGCCCAGCCCAGACCCCAGCCCCAGCCCTGGACCCAGCCCCGGACCCAGCCCCAACCCGGACCCAGCCCCGGCCCCAGCCCAGCCCCAGCCCCACCCTCGGCCCCAGCCCAGCCCCAGCCCCTGCCCTGGACCCAGCCCCAGCCCCATCCCCAGCCCTGCCCCAGCCCTTCCCTCAGCCCTGCCCCAGCCCAGCCCCAGCCACAGCCCAGCCCCAGCCCTGGACCCAGCCCCAGCCCCGGCCCCAGCCCAGCCCCATCTCCACCCTCGGCCCCAGCCCAGACCCCAGCCCTAGCCCTGGACCCAGACCCAGCCCTAGCCCCAGCCCTGCCCAAGACTTGGTTCCAGCCCCAGTCCCAGCCCTTCCCCCAGCCCTGCTCTAGCCCAAGGCCCAGCCTCTAGCCTAGTCCTGCCCCAGACCCGTCCCAAACCCAGCCCCCGCCCCGGCCCCAGCCCTGCACCGAACCCAGCCCCAGCCCAGCTCCACCCTGCCCCAGCATTGCCCCAGCACCAGACCTGCCCCAGCCCAGCCCCACTCTCAGCCCCAGCCCAGCCCCAGCCCCGGCCCCAGCACAGCGCTAGCCCTGTCCTGCCCCCAGCCCTGCCCCAGCCCAAACCCCAGCCACAGCCCAGACCCAGCCCTGCCCCAGCCCCAACCCAGCCCAATCCTGGTCCCAGCACAGCCCCAGCCCTGCCCCAGACCTAGACCCAGATCCAGACCCAGTCCCAGACCCATCCCTGCCCCCAGCCCAGCCCAGACCCATCCCCATCCCTTCCCCCAGCACAGCCCCAGCCCCAGCCCAACACCAGCCCCAGCCCTGCCCCAGCCCTGCCCCAGCCCTAGCCCAGCCTCCAGCCCCTAGCCCAGCCCCAGCTCATCCTCACCCAGCCCCAGCCCCAGCCCTGCCCTCAGCTCTAGCCCAGCCCCCAACCCAGCCCTAGGCCAGCCCTGCTCCCAGCCCCGGCCCCAGCCCTGGCTCCAGCCCTACCCCAGCCCTGCCCCAGCCTCGCGCCCAGCCCTGTCCCAGCCCCAGCCCAGACCCCTGCCCACCCTCAGCCCCGGCCCCAGCCCTGCCCCAGCCCCAGCCCTAGCCCAGCCCTGCTCTCAGCCCAGCCCCAGCCAGGCCCCAGCCCTGTCCGCAGCCCTAGCCCCAGCCCCACCCTCATCCCCAGGCCCAGCCCAGCCCCCAGCCCAGCCCCACCCTCAGCTCCAGCCCAGCCCCAGCCCCAGCCCTGCCCCAGTCCCCGCCCCAGCCCAGTCCTGGTCCCAGCCTAGCCCCAGCCCTGCCCCAGCCCAGTCCCAGACCCAGCCCGGCCCCAGCACTACCCCAGCCCCGGCCCCAGCCCTGTCCCCAGCCCAGCCCCAGCCCTGCCCCAGTCCCAACCCCAGTCCCCAGCCCAGCCCTGGCCCCAGCCCTTCTCCAGCTCCAGCCCTAGCCCTGTCCCTAGCCCCGGCCCCTGCCCTAGCCCCATTCCTGCCACATCCCAGACCCCATACCCAGCCCTGCCTTGAGCCCAGCCCCAGCCCTACCCCAGCCCTGCCCCAGAAACCGGGCCCAGCCCTGGCCCAGGTTCAGCCCAGACCCCAGCCCAGCCCCACCCTCAGCTCCAGCCCAGCCCCAGCCCCAGCCCTACCTCAGTCCCCGCCCCAGCCCAGTCCTGGTCCCTGCCCCAGCCCCAGCCCAGCCTCCAGCCCCTAGCCCAGCCCCAGCTCAACCCCACCCAGCCCCAGCCCCAGCCCTGGCCCCATCCCTGGCCCAGCCCCCAACCCAGCCTCAGCCCCATCCCTGCCCTCTACCCTGACCCCAGCCCTAACCCTACCCCAGCCGTGCCCCAGCAACCGGGCCCAGCCCTGCCCTAGGCCCAGCCCAGACCCCAGCCCAGCCCCACCCTCGGCCCCAGCCCAGCCCCAGCCCCAGCCCAGACCCCTGCCCACCCTCAGCCCCGGCCGCCAGCCCTGCCCCAGCCCCAGCCCTAGCTCAGCCCCACCCTCAGCCCAGCTCCAGCCTGGCCCCAGCCCTGTCCGCAGCTCGGGCCCCAGCGCTGCCCTCAGCCCCAGCCCCAGCCCCAGCCCGGCCCCAGCCCTGACCCAGCCCTGCCCCCGCACTGTCACCAGCCCAGCCCCAGCCCTGCCCCAGTCCCAGCCACAGCCCAGCCCCCGCACCATCCCTTTCCCCAGCCCCGGCCCCAGCCCCAGCCCCAGCCCTGCCCCCAGCCCAGCCCCAGCCCCAGCCTAGCCCCAGCCCTGCCCCACACCCGGCCCCATCCCCGGCCCCAGCCCAGCCCTAGAACAGCCCAGCCCCAGCCCCGGCCTCAGCTCTGCCCCAGCCCCACACCCGGCCCCATCCCCGGCCCCAGCCCAGCCCTAGCCCAGCCCTGACCCAGCCCAGGCCCCAGCTCTGCCCCAGCCCCAGCCTTGCCCAAGACTTGGTTCCAGCCCCAGCCCTAGCCCCAGCCCTGCCCAAGACTTGGTTCCAGCCCCAGCCCGGCCCCAGCCCTGTCCGCAGCCCCAGCCCCAGCCTCACCCTCGGCCCTAGCCTAGCCCCAGCCACAGCCCAGCCCCAGCCCTGCCCAAGACTTTGTTCCAGCCCCAGCCCCAGCCCCAGCCCCGGCCCCAGCCCAGCCCCAGCCCCATCCCTGCCCCCAGCCCAGCCCGAGCCCCAGCCTAGCCATAGTCCTGCCCCACACCCGGCCCCATCCCCGGCCCCAGCCCAGCCCTAGCCCAGCCCTGCCCCCAGCCCAGCCCCAGCCCAAGGCCCAGCCTCCAGCCTAGTCCTGCCTCAGCCCCAGCCCCAGCCCCAGCCCCGGCTCCAGCCCTACCCCAGCCCTGCCCCACACCCGGCCCCATCCCCGGCCCCAGCCCAGCCCTAGCCCAGCCCTGACCCAGCCCAGGCCCCAGCTCTGCCCCAGCCCCAGCCCCATCCCTGCCCCCAGCCCAGCCCGAGCCCCAGCCTAGCCCCAGCCCTCCCCCACACCCGGCCCCATCCCCGGCCCCAGCCCAGCCCTAGCCCAGCCCTCACCCAGCCCCAGCCCTAGCCCAGCCCTGCCCTCAGCCCAGCCCCCGGCCTGGACCCAGCCGCAGCCTAGCCCCGAACCCAGCCCCAGCCCGGCCCCAGCCCTGCCCCAGCTCGGGCCCCAGCGCTGCCCTCAGCCCAGCCCCAGCCCCAGCCCGGCCCCAGCCCTGACCCAGCCCCGGCCCCCGCACTGTCAGCAGCCCAGCCCCAGCCCTGCCCCAGTCTTAGCCCCAGCCCCGGCCCCAGCCCCAGCCCCAGCCCTGCCCAAGACTAGGTTCCAGCCCCAGCCCCAGCCCTGCCCCAGCCCAGCCACAGCCACAGCCCGGCCTCAGCCCTGTCCGCAGCCCCAGCCCCAGCCCCAGCCCCACCCTCGGCCCCAGCCTAGCCCCAGCCACAGCCCAGCCCCAACCCTGGACCCAACCCCAGCCCCAGCCCCAGCCCTGCCCCAGGCCCAGCCCAGACGCCAGCCCAGCCCCATCCCAATCCCTGCCCCCAGCCCCAGCCCCAGCCCTGCCCTAGCCCAAGCCCCATCCCAATCCATGCCCCTAGCCCAGCCCCAGCCCTGCCCTAGCCCAAGCCCCAGCCTCAGCCCCAGCCCTGTCCCAGCCCAGCCACAGCCACAGCCCAGCCCCAGCCCTGGACCCAGCCCCAGCCCCAGCCCCAGCCCAGCCCCAGTCCCTGCCCCAGCCCAGTCCTAGTCCCAGCCCAGCCCCAGCCCTGCCCCAGCCCCAGCCCAGCCCCAGCCCCAGCCCTGCCCCAGGCCCAGCCCAGACCCCAGCCCAGCCTCAGCCCCGGCCCCAGCCCTGCCCCAGCCCCAGCCCTAGCCCAGCCCTGCCCTTAGCCCAGTCCCAGCCTGGCCCCAGCACTGTCCACAGCCCCAGCCACAGCCACAGCCCAGCCCCAGCTCTGGACCCAGCCCCAGCCCCAGCCCACCCCCGGCCTCAGACCCGGCCCCAGCCCAGCCCCAGCCCCATCCATGCCCCCAGCCCAGCATCAGCTCCAGGCTAACCCCAACCCTGCCCCACCCCCAGCCTGATCCCCAGCCGCAGCCCAGCCCTAGCCCAGCCCTGCCCCAGCCCCCTGCCCTGCCCCAGCCCCAGCCCTAGCCCAGCCCTGCCCTCAGCCCAACCCCACCCTGGACCCAGCCCCAGCCCTGCCCCGAACCAAGCCCCAGCCCAGCCCCAGCCCTGCCCCAACCCCAGCCCCAGACCCCAGCACAGCCCCAGCCTAGCCCGAGCCACCGCCCCAGCCCTGCCCCAGCACCGACCCCAGCCCAGCCCAAAGCCCAGCCCCAGCCCCGGCCCCAGCCCCCAGCCCTGCCCCAGCCCTGCTCCAGCCGTGCCCCCAGCCCTGCCCCTGCCCAGCCCCAACCCCAGCCCTGTCCACAGCCCTGTCCCCAGCCCTGCCCCCATCCCTACCCCTGCCCAGCCCTGCCCCAGCCCAGCCCCCAGCCCAGGCACAGACCAGCCCCAGCCCTGCCCCCAGCCCCAGCCCCAGCCCTGCCCCAGCCATGGCCCAGCCCCCGCCCCAGCCCTGCCCCAGCCCAATCCCCTGCCCCAGCCCTGCCCCAATCCCTGCCCCAGCCCCAGCCCTGCCCCAATCCCTTCTCCAGCCCTGGCCCTGCCGCAATCCCGACCCCCGCCCTGCCCCAGCCCCTGCCTAGCCCCGGCCCCAGCTCCGGCCCCAGTCCAGCCCTATCCGTGCCCCAGCCCTGCCTCAGCCTTGGCCCCAGCTTAGCCCCAGCTCAGCCCCAGCTCAGCCCCAGCCCTGCACCATCCCTGCCTCAACCTGGGCCCCAGCCCAGCCCCCAGCCCCGGCCCCAGACCTGGCCCTAGCCCAGCCCCAGCCCTGGCCCCAGCCCTATCCCAGCCCTGGTTCCAACCCCAGCCCAAGCCCAGCTCCAGCTCAGCCCCAGCCCAGCCCCGGCCCCAGCCCTGCCCCAGCCCCACCTCAGCCCCAGTCCAGCCCCAGTGCTGCTCCCAGCCTAGCCCCAGCCTCATCCCCAGCCCTGCCCTCAGCCCAGCCCCTGCCCCAGCCCGGCCCCAGCCCTACCCCCAGCTCCGGCCCCTGCCCCAGCCCCAGTCGTGCCCCATCTCAGCCCCCATCCCCAGCCCTGCCCCAGAACCCATCCCCAGCCCGGCCCCAGCCCTGCACCCAGCCCAGACTTGGCCCAGCAGTGCCCCAGCCCCAGCCCTGCCCCAAACCCAGCCCCAGCCTGGCCCCAGCCCTGCCCCAGCTTGGGCCCCAGCCCTGTCCCCAGCCCCATCCCCATCCCTGCCCCCAGCCCAGTCCCAGCCCTGCCCCAGCCTAGTCCCGGTCCCAGCCCAGCCCCAGCCCTGCCCTGGCCCAAGCCCCAGCCCCAGCCCCAACCCAGCCCCAGCCCCGGCCCCAACCTCAGTCCCAGCCCTACTCCCAGCCCCGGCCCCAGCCTTGGCCCCAGCCCTACCCCAGCACTGCCCCAGCAACCGGGCCCAGCCGTGCCCCAAGCCCAGCCCAGACCCCACCCCAGCCCCACCCTCAGCCCCAGCCCACCCCCAGCCCCAGCCCTGCCCCAGCCCAGCCACAGCCACAGCCCAGCCCCAGACTTGAACCCAGCCACAGCTGCAGCCCCTGCCCCAGCCCAGACCCGGCTCCAGCCCTGCCCCAGCCCCAGCCCTAGCCCTAGCCCAGCCCTACCCTCAGCCCCGGCCCCAGCCCCAGCCCCAGCCCTGCCCAAGACATAGTTCCAGCCCTGGCCCCAGCCCTGCCCCCAGCCCAGCCCCGGCCACTGCCCCCAGCCCTGCCCCCAGCCCGGCCCCAGCCCAAGGCCCAGGCTCCATCCCAGTTCTGCCCCAGCCCCAGCCCCAACCCAGCCCCATCCCTGGCCCCAACCTCAGTCCCAGCCCTGCTCCCAGCCTCGGCCCCAGCCCTGCCCCAGGCCCAGCCCAGACCCCAGCCCAGCCCCACCCTCAGCCCCAGCCCAGCTCCATCCCCATCCCTGGACCCAGCCCCAGCCCAGCCCCATCCCTGGACCCAGCCCCAGCCCCAGCCTCAGCCCTTCCCCAGCACTGCCCCAGCCCCCAGCCTCGGCTCCAGCCCAGCCCCAGCCCCAGCCCAGCCTCAGTCCCTGCCCCAGCCCAGTCCTGGTCCCAGCCTAGCCCCAGCCCTGCCCCAGCCCAAGCCACAGCCCTAGCCCCATCACCATCCCTACCCCCAGACCAGCCCCAGCCAAGCCCCAGCCCAGCCCCAGCCCTGCCCCAGCCTCGGGCCCAGCCCTGTCCCAGCCCCAGCACTAGCCCAGCCCCACCCTCAGCCCAGCCCCAGCCTGGCCCCAGGCCTGTCCGCAGCCCCAGCCCCAGCCCCAGCCCCAGCCCTGCCCAGGCACAGCCCAGACCCCAGCCCAGCCCCATCCCAATCCCTGCCCCCAGCCCAGACCTCAGCCCAGCCCCATCCCAATGCCTGCCCCCAGCCCAGCCCCAGCCCTGCCCTAGCCCAAGCCCCAGCCCCCAGCCCCAGCCCTGCCCCCAGCCCAGCCCAGCCCCATCCCAATCCCTGCCCCCAGCCCTGCCTCAGTCCCAGCCCTGCCCCAGCCCAGCCCCCGGCCCCAACCCAGCCCCGGCCCCAGCCCCAGTCCCCTCCCTGCGCCCAGCCCAGCCCCTGCCCTGCCCCAGCCCTACCCCAGCCCAGTCCCGGTCCCAGCCCAGCCCCAGCCCTGCCCTAACCCAAGCCCTAGCCCCAGCCCCAGCCCCATCCCTGCCCCCAGCCCAGCCCCAGCCCCAGCCGTACCGCAGCCCTGCCCCAGCCTCGGGCCCAGCCCTGTCCCAGCCGAGCCCCACCCTCAGCCCCAGCCCAGCCCCCGCCCTGCCCCAGCCCCAGTCGTGCCCCAGCCCCGGCCCCAGCCCCAGCCCCAGCCCTGCCCCCAGCCCAGCCCCAGACCAAAACCCAGCCTCCAGCCTAATTCTGCCCCAGCCCCGGCCCCAACCCAGACCCAGCCCTGCTCCCAGCCCTGGCCCCAGCCCCGGCTCCAGCCCTATCCAGCCCTGCCCCAGCCTCGGGCCCAGCCCTGTCCCAGGCCCAGCCCAGACCCCAGCCCAGCCTCAGCCCTGGCCCCAGCCCTGCCCCGGCCCCAACCCAGACCCAGCCCTGCTCCCAGCCCTGGCCCCAGCCCCGGCTCCAGCCCTATCCAGCCCTGCCCCAGCCTCGGGCCCAGCCCTGTCCCAGGCCCAGCCCAGACCCCAGCCCAGCCTCAGCCCTGGCCCCAGCCCTGCCCCTGCCCCAGCCCTAGCCCAGCCCCACCCTCAGCCCGGCCCCAGCCTGGCCCCAGCCCTGTCCACAGCCCCAGCCCCAGCCCCAGCCCCACCCTCTGTCCCAGCCTGGTCCCAGCCCTGCCCCAGCCCCAGCCCCAGCCCAGTCCCAGCCCTCCCCTAGCCCAAGCCCTGGCCCCAACCCTGCCCCCAGCCCAGCCCCAGCCCCAGTCCCAGCCCCACCCGTACCACAGCCCTGCCCCAGCCTCGTGCCCAGCCCTGCCCAGCCCCAGCCCAGCCTCCAGCCCCAGCCCAGCCCCCAGCCCAGGTGCAGACCTTCCACAGCCCAGCCCCAATCCAGCCCCAGCCCTGCCCCAGCCCAGCCCCCACCACAGCCCAGCCCCAGCCCTGGACCCCGCCCCAGCCCCAGCCCAGCCCCAGCCAGTTCTAGCTTGGCTTAGTAGGTGTTATGATACAGGTGCTCTGGCTCTAACAGTTGGAGACAAGTCAGCAGCTCAGTTAGGAACTCTCTCAAGGGATAATGGAATAGATAGACATCTAGGCAGGGCTCTCGGTAAGGTTAATCTGTGGATACGCCTTTTAATGGCAGTTGCCCTGAGATACCCTTCTCGAGATGATCTTCCATGGAATCCTAAACCCTGGACTACCATAGATGAGGGAATTAAGCGCTTGGGAGAATTTGCTGTTAGAGAGCTACTCTATGGTGAACATGAAACTCTGAATCCTGATGACATTCCTGTGGGTATTGGTCTTGCTAAAAAGATCATCAAACTTGCTCCTTCTAATTATGCAAACATTCTGGCAAGCAGAATTGTGTCAAGAAATTATGGTGGAGCTTCTCCTACGGTTGGCCAATTCAGTGATCAAATGAGACAATTGGAGGATAGCATGACACGTGGTTCTTTGGTTTCGGCCATTAAAACGATGTCTGGTGATATTCAGAATTGCATAAGAGAGTTAAAAGATGAATTTAGAAATTCCATATCCCAATTGGCACAAAGGGATAATTTCAATTCTCCCTCCAGGTGGGTACAAGTTTCATCTGTGAGGAATACACGTCCTCCAAGGAGGTCATTCCAAAACAGGTCATTCCAAAACAGGTCGTTCCAAAACAGACCACCAAGGCAATCACGTAGAACTATTTGGATAACTCTGCGTGATCAGTTTGGTGAGAACATGAACCGCTGGGATGGCCAACCAACTTCTAATCTTTTCAGGAGACTGAGGGAATTGCAAAGTGGCAGAACTCAAGGTAGCAATACCAGAAGGGTAGCTGTTACTTCCACAGTTCCCCAGAACAACTCTAGTGGCTCCAACAGTGGCTCCAGTTATAACATGCAAAGTTATAACACTGCACACTGTGCGCAATGCACATGTGCGCATGTTCCCCATAACTAGGGGTGCCCTGCCTCCCGCCAGGGGGAGGAGAGGGATAACAGAGATAACAGAATCTATTGGGATGTGTACATCCAGTGGCCTGGCACTTCACAATTTCGGAAGTACAGGGCCTTGGTTGACACAGGAGCTCAGTGCACCATAATGCCATCAAATTATCAGGGATCAGAGTCTAGAACTATACTGGGAGTCACTGGTGGATCTCAAGAGTTAAGTAAGGTAGAGGTTAATAGAAGTTTAACTGGTAAACAATGGAGGAAGCATACAGTTGTGACCGGACCTGACGCACCTTGTATTTTGGGAATTGATTTTCGAGAGAAGGGCGTTTCAAAGACCCTAGAGGTTACAAATGGGCTTTTGGAGTAGCTTCAGTAGAAATTGATGGACAAAAATTGAAGCTATCTGCTAGACCTGAGCTTTCTGATGAATCTGCAGTTGTGGGACAACACAAGATACAGGACATTAAATTGCCGGTTGCTTCTCAGACTGTGCATCACAGACAATACAGAACCAATCGTGACTCTGTTGCCCATTCAGAATCTGATTCGTCAGTTGGAGAGTCAGAAAGCTGTCAGCAAAACTCATTCACTTTTCAACAGTCCAGTGTGGCCTGTGCGGAAGCAGAATGGAGACTGGCGTCTGACGGTAGACTACCGAGCCCTAAACGAAGTGACACCACCTATGAGTGCAGCAGTACCAGACATGATGGAGCTACAGTATGAGCTGGAATCCAAAGTGGCCAAATGGTATGCTACCATAGACATTGCTAATGCATTTTTCTCTAGTCCCATAGCAGAGGAATGCAGGCCTCAGTTTGCTTTCACCTGGAGAGGAATCCAGTACACTTTCAACAGACTGCCAATGGGCTGGATCCACAGCTCAAGCATCTGTCATGCAGTGATCCACAATGCTCTGGAGAAAGGCGGTGCTCCAGAACACATCCAGTTCATCGATGATATCATCGTCTGGGGTAAAACTGCTGAGGAAGTCTTCGAGAAAGGTAACAAAATCATTGACATTCTTCTGAATGCAGGTTTTGCCATCAAGCCAGACAAGGTGAAAGGACCTACCACAAAGATTCAGTTTCTGGGAGTGCGGTGGCAGGATGGACGCCGACACATTCCAGTGGATGTGGTAAATAGAGTCTCTACCATGGCAAATCCCACCAACAAGCAAGAGACTCTACGTTTCTTGGGGATAGTGGGATTTTGGAGACTGCACATTCCTGGATACAGTCAGATTGTGAAACCTCTGTATGATGTGACTCGAAAGAGAAACCATTTCCACTGGGGACCTGAACAACAAGCAGCCCTTGACCAGATAAAGCAAGAGGTAGTTCAAGCAATGGGTCTGGGACCTGTCCGAGATGGTCCAGACATTAAGAACATTTTGTACAAGGCTGCAAGTGACAATGGTCCAACCTGGTGCTTGTGGCAAAAAGCTCCAGGTGAGACACGTGGACGACCTCTTGGTTTCTGGAGTCGAGGTTACAGAGGTTCAGAGGCTAATTATACTCCAAGAGAAAAAGAGATTCTAGCTGCCTATGAAGGAGTAAAAGCATCTTCTGAAGTAATTGGAACCGAATCACAACTTCACTTAGCCCCCACATTACCAGTTTTGAATTGGATGTTCAAAGGCAAAGGCTCCACACCACATCATGCCACAGACTCAACCTGGTCTAAGTGGATGGCTCTGATAACACAGAGAGCTCGAATGGGAAATCTTGAAAGGCCTGGTCTAGTGGAGGTGATCTCAAGTTGGCCTGAAGGTATCAACTGTGCTAAACCTCCAGAGGAGAAAGTAACTCGTGCTGAGGAAGCTCCTCCTTACAATGACCTTTCTGATGATGAAAAGAAATATGCTCTGTTCACAGACAGTTCCTGTTGTCTTGTTGGAAACAAGCGAAGGTGGAAGTCTGCAGTGTGGAGTCCAACACACCGAGTTGCAGAGGCGAAAGATGGAGAAGGAGAATCCAGTCAGTTCGCAGAGGTAAAAGCTGTCCAGCTAGCTCTCGACGTGGCTGAACGTGAGAGATGGCCAAAGCTTTATCTCTACACCGACTCATGGATGGTAGCTAATGCTCTGTGGGGTTGGCTAAAGAACTGGAAGAAGAGTGGTTGGCAGAGGGAAGGAAAACCCATTTGGGCAGCCGACCTGTGGCAGGACATTGCTGATTGAATCGAGAGAATTCCAGTGAAAGTGAGACACATCGATGCTCACATTCCTAAGAGCAAAGCTACTGAGGAACAGCAACACAACCATCAGGCAGATCTAGCTGCAAGAGTTTCTCAAGTAGACATGGACTCTAATCTTGATCTCGACTGGAAACACCGAGGTGAGATATTCTTAGCTCGGTGGGCTCATGATTTGTCAGGACATCAAGGCAGAGATGCAACATACCAATGGGCTCGTGACAGATCCATAGACATTTCCATGGATGCTATCACACAAGTCATCCATGACTGTGACATTTGTGCTGCTATTAAGCAGGCAAAACGACTTAAGCCCTTGTGGTATGGTGACAGATGGTCCAAGTACAAGTATGGTGAAGCTTGGCAGATTGACTACATCACTCTACCCACGTTCTCGTTCTGGTAAGCAGTACGTGCTTACTATGGTAGAGGCAAACACTGGATGGTTGGAAACTTATCCAGTTCCACATGCAACTGCACGCAACACCATTCTCGGTCTGGAGAGACAGATCCTGTGGAGACATGGAACTCCAGAGAGGATCGAGTCAGACAACGGAACTCATTTCAAGAACAACCTTGTAAAGAGCTGGGCAAAAGAGCACGGTAGTGAGTGGATATTCCACATTCCCTACTATGCACCAGCTTCAGGGAAGATTGAACACTACAACGGTTTGTTGAAGACCACTCTTAAAGCCATGGGGGGTGGATCTTTGAAAAACTGGGAAAAACATTTAGCACAAGCAACCTGGCTGGTAAATAGTAGAGGTTCAGTGAACCGAGCTGGACCTGCACATTCAGATTTGCTACGGAAAGTGGAAGGTGATAGAGTTCCTGTTGTTAGAGAAAAGAATCTGTTAGGTAAAACTGTTTGGGTATTTTCACCCTCAGGAGAGGCTAAACCTGTCTGAGGGGTGGTTTCAGCTGAAGGTCCGGGTCACACTTATTGGGTAATGCAAGAGAATGGTGAAATTCAGTGTATTCCACAAAGAAATTTAACTTTAGCTGAAAGAGGTTAATTTCAAATTATTGTATAGCTACATCGCGTCCAAAGGAAGAATCAACAAGGAAATCTACGGTGCACGAACCCTGAGATCCCTGAGAGCCCTGAGTCAACTAAGAGACCCTGAGATTCCCTGTTTCCCTTTTCTTCGCTTCGTCGGTGAAGAAATGAACTGTTTTCCATTTTTCTCATTTTCTGATTTTCTTGGACTTTTGAATCATCTACATCTGAGCATAGCCAGAATGGACTATGAAATTTACTCACAAACTGTAAATGTCGTTGTGGATTGGATGGACAGTGTGAACGGCCAATAAAATTGTTTAGAAGGGGTGGACTGTGACTGGTTGACGTTGTCCCCTTAAGAAAGGGAATATGGTGGACGGAAGTTGGTAAACGGAAAGAATAATCTAAACTATTTAATTGGTGAAGTGGGAGGAAGCACCTTCTGAACTGGGACAGCAGGAAGGTATACTGGGCTTTCCAGCACTTTTCTGCAGTCTTGCTTCCGCCTCTTCTTCAGGCAGCAGCTTTCTGTGCTGGGCTTTCTGCCAAGGCTTCGGCCTTCAAACTGACAAACCTGATAAGGCCTGTATTAACTGCTTCCAATTAACACAAAACTGCTTTTAACTTCTCTCTTTCTCTTTCTCTCTCTTTTCTAACCTGCTCTGGGGAAGAGGGGGAGAGAGGGGGAGAGCGGAGGTGGGGAACCCCCTCAGCAAGGGGGGGGGAACTCTCACTTCTGTGTTACTCTGTTGTATATCTTTGTATATATTGTAAATATTGTAAAATTGTATATATTCCCCTGCATACCCTACACTGCTTTGTAAATATACAGCTCCACTGCTTTGCTAATTCAGCTTGTGAGTTTTTTTTTCCTTTCCCTTCAATTTTTCTTTCCCCTTACTTACAGGGGGAAGGGAAGAGGCTTCTTGGCCTTACCCTTCCAACCCACCACACTCAGCCACACCCTCAGACCCAGCCCAGCCCCAGCCCCAGCCACAGCCCCAGCCACAGCCCAGCCCCAGCCCTGGACCCAGCCCAAGCCCTGGACCCAGCCCCAGCCCCGGACCCAGCCCCAGCCCAGCCCCAGCCCTGCCCCAGCCCCAGCCCCAGCCCTATCCCAGCCCCAATTCCAACCCCGGCCCAAGCCCAGCCCCAGCTCAGCCCCAGCCCAGCCCCGGCCCCAGCCCCGGCCCCAACCTCAGTCCCAGCCCTGCTCCCAGCCCAGCCCCAGCCTCGGCCCCAGCCCTACCCCAGCACTGCCCCAGCAATGAGGCCCAGCCCTGCCCCAGGCCCAGCCCAGCCCCCACCCCAGCCCCACCCTCAGCCCCAGCCCAGCCCCAGCCCCAGCCCTGCCACAGCCCAGCCCCAGCCACAGCCCAGCACCAGACCTGGACCCAGCCCCAGCCGCAGGCCCGGCCCAGCCCAAGGCCCAGCCCTGCCCCAGCCCCAGCCCTAGCCTAGCCCTACTCTCAGCCCCAGGCCACAGCCCCAGCCCCAGCCCTGCCCAAGGCTTGGTTCCAGACTCGGCCCCAGCCATGGCCCCAACCCAGCCCCGGCCCCTGCCCCCAGCCCTGCCCCCAGCCTGGCCCCAGCCTAGGGCCCAGCCTCCAGCCTAGTTCTGCCCCATCCCAGCCCCAGCCCTGCCCCAGCCCAGCCCCAGCCTCGGGCCCAGCCATGCCCCAGCCCCAGCCCAGCCTCCAGCCCCAGCCCCAGCCCCGGCTCCAGCCCTGCCCTAGCCCCAGCCCCAACCTTGGCCCCAGCCCAGCCTCAGCCACAGCCCTACCCCAGCCCCGGCCGCAGCCCTGTCCACAGCCCAGCCCCAGCCCTGCCCCAGTCCCAGCCACAGCCCCGGCCCCAGCCACGGCCCAGCCCCCGCCCCACCCCTGTCCCCAGCCCCAGCCCCAGTCCCAGCCCCAGTCCCAGTCCCAGCCCCAGCCCCGGCCCCAGCGCAGCCCTAACGTAGCCCAGCCCCAGCCCCAGCCCAGCCCCAGCCCTGGACCCAGCCCTGCCCCCAGCCCAGCCCCAGATCAGCCCCAGGCGAGCCCCAGGCCTGCCCCAGCGCCGGTCCTAGCCCTGCCCGAGCCCCAGCCCCGGCTGCAGCCCTGCCCCAGCCCCACTCCTGCCCTAGCCCTAGCCCCAGCCCCAACCTTGGCCCCAGCCCAGCCTCAGCCCCAGCCCTGCCCCAGTCCCAGCCACAGCCCCGGCCCCAGCCACAGCCCAGCCCCCGCCCCATCCCTGTCCCCAGCCCCAGCCCCAGTCCCAGCCCCAGTCCCAGCCCCAGCCCCGGCCCCAGCACAGCCCTAACCTAGCCCTGCCCCAGCCCCAGGCCTAGCCCAGCCCTGCCCTCAGCCCAGCCCCAGCCCCAGCCCTGCCCCAGCCCTGCCCCAGCCCAGGCGCACACCAGCCCCAGACCAGCCCCCAGCCCCAGCCCCAGACCAGCTTCCAGACCAGTCCCAGACCTGCTACAGCCCTGCCCCAATCCAGCCCCAGCCCAGCCCCAGCCCAGCACCCAGCCCCGGCCCCAGCCCAGCCTCAGCCCGAGCCCAGGCTCCAGCTCAACTCTGCCCCAGCCCCAGGGCTCCCCAGCCCTGCCCCAGCCCCAGACTAGCCCCAGCCCCAGCCTCAGCCCTGCCCCATCTCCAGCCCTAGCCCTGTCCCCAGCCCCGGCCTGTGCCCCTGCCCCAGCCCCAGTCCTGCCCCATCCCAGCCCCCACCCACAGCCCTGCCCTCAGCCCAGCCCCAGCCCCAGCCTGTCACCAGCCCCAGCCACAGCCCTGTCCCCAGCCCCAGCCCCAGCCCAGCCCGAGCCCCAGCCCCAGCCTGGCCCCAGCCCTGCCCCAGACCCGGCCCCAGCCCTGCCCTAACCTAGCCCTGCCCCAGCCCCAGCCCTAGCCCAGCCCTGCCCTCAGCCCAGCCCCAGCCCCAGCCCAGCCACAGCCCCAGCCCTGCCCCAGCCCAGCCCCAGCCACAGCCCAGCCACAGCCCTGGACCCAGCCCCAGTCCTGTCCCAGCCCCGGCCCCAGCCCAGCCCTAGCCCAGCCCTGCCCTCAGCCCAGCCCCAGCCCTAGACCCAGCCCCAGCCCTGCCTTGAACCCAGCCCTAGTCCGGCCCCAGCCCTGCCCCAGCTCCGGCCCAAGCCCTGTCCCCAGCCCAGGCCCCTGCCCCAGCCCCAGTCCTGCCCCATCCCAGCCCCCATCCCCAGCCCTGCCCCAGCCCTGCCCTCAGCCCTGCCCCTGCCCCAGCCCGGCCCCAGCCTAGCCTCCAGCCCCAGCTCCAGCCCTGCCCCAGCCCAGCCCCCAGCCCCAGCCCTGCCCCAGCCCTGCCCTCACCCCAGCCCCCACCCCAGCCCTGGACCCTGTCCCAGCCCCAGACCTGCCCCAGCCCTGCCCCAGCCCTGGCTCCTGCCCCATCCTCGGCCCCAGCCCAGCCACAGCCACAGCCCTAGCCCCACCCTTAGCCCCAGCCCAGCTCCAGCCCCAGCCTTGCCCCAGCCCGGGAGCCCCAGCCCTGGACCCAGCCCCAGCCCCAGCCCCAGCCCAGCCCCAGCCCTGGACCCAGCCCCAGCCCCAGCCCCACCCTCGGCCCCAGCCCGGCCCCAGCCACAGCCCAGCCCCAGCCCTGGACCCAGCCCTGCCCCAGCCCAGCCCCAGCCACAGCCCAGCCCCTGCCCTGGACCCAGCCCCAGCCCCAGCCCCACCCTCGGCCCCAGCCCAGCCCCAGCCTCCGCCCTGCTCCAGCTCCAGACCTAGCCCAGCCCTGCCCCAGCCCAGCCCCAGCCCCGGCCCCAGCCCCAGCCCAGCCCCAGCCCTGGCCCTAGCCCTGGCCCCAGCCCCGTCCCCTTCCCCAGCCCTGGCTTCTACCCAGCCCCGGCCCCAGCCCCAGCCCCAGCCCCAGCCCTGCCCCAGTCCCAGCCTCAGCCCCGGCCCCAGCCCCGGCCCCTGCCCAGCCCCAGCCCCAGCCCTAGCCCCACCCTCAGCCCCAGCCCAGCTCCAGCCCCAGCCTTGCCCCAGCCCGGGAGCCCCAGCCCTGGACCCAGCCCCATCCCCAGCCCCAGCCCAGCCCCAGCCCTGGACCCAGCCCCAGCCCCAGCCCCACCCTCGGCCCCAGCCCGGCCCCAGCCACAGCCCAGCCCCAGCCCTGGACCCAGCCCTGCCCCAGCCCAGCCCCCAGCCCCAGCCCTAGCCCCACCCTCGGCCCCAGCCCAGCTCCAGCCCCAGGCCTGGCCCCTGCCCAGCCCTAACCTAGCCCTGCCCCAGCCCAGTCCCCAGCCCCAGCCCTGCCCCAGCCCTGCCCTCAACCCAGCACCAGCCCCAGCCCGACCCCAGCCCTGCCCCAGCCCCGCCCCAGCCCCGGCCCCAGCCCTGCCCCAGCTTCAGTCCCAGACCCAGCCCCGGCCCCAGCCCTGCTCCAGCCAGCCCCAGCCCCAGCCCCAGCCTCGGCCCTAGCCCAGCCCTAGCCCAGCCCTGTCCGCAGCCCAGCCCCAGCCCAGCCCCAGCCCTGCCCTCACCCCAGCCCCAGCCCCAGCCCGACCCCAGCCCTGCCCCAGCCCCGGCCCCAGCCCCAGCCCAGCCCCAGCCCTGGCCCTAGCCCTGTCCCCAGCTCCATCCCCTACCCCAGCCCTGGCTTCTACCCAGCCCCGGCCCCAGCCCAGCCCCAGCCCCAGCCCTAGCCCTGTCCCCAGCCCCGGCCTGTGCCCCTGCCCCCAGCCCAGCCACAGCCCTGTCCGCAGCCCCAGCCCCAATCCCACCCCAAGCCCCGGCCCCAGCCCAGCCCCAGCCCTGGCCCTAGCCCTCTCCCCAGCCCCGTCCCCTACCCCATTCCTGGCTTCTACCCAGCCCCGGCCCCAGCCCCAGCCCCAGCCCTGCCCCAGTCCCAGCCTCAGCCCCGGCCCCAGCCCCGGCCCCTGCCCAGCCCTAACCTAGCCCTGCCCCAGCCCCAGCCCTAGCCCTGCCCCAGCCCCAGCCCTAGCCCAGCCCTGCCCTCAGCCCAGCCCCAGCCACAGCCCAGCCCCAGCCCTGGCCCCAGCCCTGCCCCAGCCCAGCCCCACCCCCAGCCCTAGCCCTGTCCCCAGCCCCGGCCTGTGCCCCTGCCCCCAGCCCAGCCACAGCCCTGTCCGCAGCCCCAGCCCAAATCCCACCCCAGGCCCCTTCCCCAGCCCAAGCCCCAGACACAGCCACAGCCCCGTCCCGGCCCCCAGCCCAGCCCAGCCCAGCCCCATCCCCATCCCTGACCCCAACTCCATCCCCAGCCCAGCCCCAGCCCTTCCCCAGCCCCAGCCCCAGCCTCGGCCCTAGCCCAGCCCTAGCCCAGGCCTGTCCGCAGCCCAGCCCCAGCCCAGCCCAGCCCCAGTCCTGCCCCAGCCCAGCCCCCAGCCCCAGCCCTAGCCCCACCCTCGGCCCCAGCCCAGCCTCCAGCCCCAGCCCCGGCCCCTGCCCAGCCCCCACCCCAGCCCTGGACCCTGTCCCAGCCCCAGACCTGCCCCAGCCCGGCCCCAGCCCTGGCTCCTGCCCCATCCTTGGCCCCAGCCCCAGCCCCAGCCCCAGCCCCAGCCCTGGACCCACTTTCAGCCCCAGCCCAGCTCCAGCCCCAGCCTTGCCCCAGCCCAGCCCCAGCCCCAGCCCTGGACCCAGCCCCATCCCCAGCCCCAGCCCAGCCCCAGCCCAGCCCCAGCCCTGGACCCAGCCCCAGCCCCAGCCCCAGCCCCACCCTCGGCCCCAGCCCAGCCCCAGCCACAGCCCAGCCCCAGCCCTGGACCCAGCTCCAGCCCCAGCCCAGCCCTAGCCCAGCCCTGACCCAGCCTCCGCCCTGCTCCAGCTCCAGACCTAGCCCAGCCCTGCCCTCAGCCCAGCCCCAGGCCTGGATCCAGCCCCAGCCCTGCCCCAGCCCCGGCCCCAGCCCCGTCCCCAGCCCCGTCCCCTACCCCAGCCCTGGCTTCTACCCAGCCCCGGCCCCAGCCCCAGCCCCAGCCCTGCCCCAGTCCCAGCCTCAGCCCCGGCCCCAGCCCCGGCCCCTGCCCAGCCCTAACCTAGCCCTGCCCCAGCCCCAGCCCTAGCCCAGCCCTGCCCTCAGCCCAGCCCCAGCCACAGCCCAGCCCCAGCCCTGGACCCAGCCCTGCCCCAGCCCAGCCCCACCCCCAGCCCTAGCCCTGTCCCCAGCCCCGGCCTGTGCCCCTGCCTCCAGCCCAGCCACAGCCCTGTCCGCAGCCCCAGCCCCAATCCCACCCCAAGCCCCGGCCCCTGCCCAGCCCTAGCCCAGCCCTGCCCCAGCCCGGCCCCAGCCCTGCCCCAGCTCCGGCCCTAGCCCCACCCCAGCCCAAGCCCCAGACACAGCCACAGCCCCATCCTGGCCCCCAGCCCAGCCCAGCCCAGCCCCGCCCAGCCCCATCCCCATCCCTGACCCCAACCCCATCCCCAGCCCAGCCCCAGCCCTTCCCCAGCCCCAGCCCCAGCCTCGGCCCTAGCCCAGCCCTAGCCCAGTCCTGCTCCAGCCCAGCCCCCAGCCCCAGCCCTAGCCCCACCCTCGGCCCCAGCCCAGCTCCAGCCCCAGGCCCGGCCCCTGCCCAGACCTAACCTAGCCCTGCCCCAGCCCTGCCCTCAACCCAGCGCCAGCCCCAGCCCGACCCCAGCCCTGCCCCAGCCCCGGCCTCAGCCCTGCCCCAGATTCAGTCCCAGACCCAGCCCCGGCCCCAGCCCTGCTCCAGCCAGCCCCAGCCCAAGGCCCAGCCTCAAGCCTAGTCCTGCCCCAGCCCTGGCCCCAATCCAGCCCCAGCCCAGCCCCAGCCCTTCCCCAGCCCCAGCCCCAGCCTCGGCCCTAGCCCAGCCCTAGCCCAGCCCTGTCCGCAGCCCAGCCCCAGCCCAGCCCCAGCCCTGCCCTCACCCCAGCCCCAGCCCCAGCCCGACCCCAGCCCTGCCCCAGCCCCGGCCCCAGCCCCAGCCCAGCCTCAGCCCTGGCCCTAGCCCTGTCCCCAGCCCCATCCCCTACCCCAGCCCTGGCTTCTACCCAGCCCCGGCCCCAGCCCAGCCCCAGCCCCAGCCCTAGCCCTGTCCCCAGCCCCGGCCTGTGCCCCTGCCCCCAGCCCAGCCACAGCCCTGTCCGCAGCCCCAGCCCCAATCCCACCCCAAGCCCCGGCCCCAGCCCAGCCCCAGCCCTGGCCCTAGCCCTGTCCCCAGCCCCATCCCCTACCCCATTCCTGGCTTCTACCCAGCCCCGGCCCCAGCCCCAGCCCCAGCCCTGCCCCAGTCCCAGCCTCAGCCCCGGCCCCAGCCCCGTCCCCTGCCCAGCCCCAGCCCTAGCCCTGCCCCAGCCCCAGCCCTAGCCCAGCCCTGCCCTCAGCCCAGCCCCAGCCACAGCCCAGCCCCAGCCCTGGACCCAGCCCTGCCCCAGCCCAGCCCCACCCCCAGCCCTAGCCCTGTCCCCAGCCCCGGCCTGTGCCCCTGCCCCCAGCCCAGCTACAGCCCTGTCCGAAGCCCCAGCCCCAATCCCACCCCAAGCCCCGGCCCCAGCCCAGCCCTAGCCCAGCCCTGCCCCAGCCCAGCCTCAGCCCTGCCCCAGCTCCGGCCCTAGCCCTGTCCCCAGCCCAGGCCCCTTCCCCAGCCCAAGCCCCAGCCCCAGCCACAGCCCCATCACGGCCCCCAGCCCAGCTCCAGCCCTAGCCTAGCCCCAGCCCTGCCCTAACCCCAGCCCCATCCCCGGTCCCAGCCCAGCCCTAGCCCAGCCCTGATCCAGCCCCAGCGCTATCCCAGCCCTGCCCTCAGCCCAGTCCCAGGCCTGGACCCAGCCTCAGCCTCAGCCCCACCCCCGGCCCAAGCCCCGGCCCCAGCCCAGCTCCAGTCCCAGCCTAGCCCCAGCCCTGCCCTAACCCCGGCCCCATCCCCGGTCCCAGCCCAGCCCTAGCCCAGCCCTGATCCAGCCCCAGCGCTATCCCAGCCCTGCCCTCAGCCCAGTCCCAGGCCTGGACCCAGCCTCACCCCTGCCCCGAGCCCTGCCCCAGCCCTGCCCTCAGCCCAGACCCAGACCCAGCCCGGCCCCAGCCCTGTCCCCAGCCCAGCCCCAGCCCTGCCCCAGTCCCAGCCACAGCTCTGACCTCAGCCCCCTGTACAGCCCCAGACCTGCCCCAGCCCCAGCCCAGCCTCCAGCTTCAGCCCAGCCCCCAGCCCAGGTGCAGACCTTCCACAGCCCAGCCCCAATCCAGCCCCAGCCCAGCCCCAGCCCAGCCCTAGCCCACCCCTGACCCAGCCTCCGCCCTGCTCCAGCTCCAGACCTAGCCCAGCCCTGCCCCAGCCCTGCCCCAGCCCCGGCCCCAGCCCCAGCCCAGCCCCAGCCCTGGCCCTAGCCCTGTCCCCAGCCCCGTCCCCTACCCCAGCCCTGGCTTCTACCCAGCCCCGGCCCCAGCCCCACCCCCAGCCCTGCCCCAGTCCCAGCCTCAGCCCCGGCCCCAGCCCCGGCCCCTGCCCAGCCCTAACCTAGCCCTGCCCCAGCCCCAGCCCTAGCCCAGCCCTGCCCTCAGCCCAGCCCCAGCCCCAGCCCAGCCCCAGCCCTGGACCCAGCCCTGCCCCAGCCCAGCCCCACCCCCAGCCCTAGCCCTGTCCCCAGCCCTGGCCTGTGCCCCTGCCCCCAGCCCAGCCACAGCCCTGTCCGCAGCCCCAGCCCCAATCCCACCCCAAGCCCCGGCCCCAGCCCGGCCCCAGCCCTGCCCCAGCTCCGGCCCTAGCCCCACCCCAGCCCAAGCCCCAGACACAGCCACAGCCCCATTCCGGCCCCCAGCCCAGCCCAGCCCAGCCCCGCCCAGCCCCATCCCCATCCCTGACCCCAACCCCATCCCCAGCCCAGCCCCAGCCCTTCCCCAGCCCCAGCCCCAGCCTCGGCCCTAGCCCAGCCCTAGCCCAGTCCTGCTCCAGCCCAGCCCCCAGCCCCAGCCCTAGCCCCACCCTCGGCCCCAGCCCAGCTCCAGCCCCAGGCCCGGCCCCTGCCCAGCCCTAACCTAGCCCTGCCCCAGCCCAGTCCCCAGCCCCAGCCCTGCCCCAGCCCTGCCCTCAACCCAGCGCCAGCCCCAGCCCGACCCCAGCCCTGCCCCAGCCCAGCCCCAGCCCTGCCCCAGCTTCAGTCCCAGACCCAGCCCCGGCCCCAGCCCTGCTCCAGCCAGCCCCAGCCCAAGGCCCAGCCTCAAGCCTAGTCCTGCCCCAGCCCTGGCCCCAATCCAGCCCCAGCCCAGCCCCAGCCCTTCCCCAGCCCCAGCCCCAGCCTCGGCCCTAGCCCAGCCCTAGCCCAGCCCTGTCCGCAGCCCAGCCCCAGCCCAGCCCCAGCCCTGCCCTCACCCCAGCCCCAGCCCCAGCCCGACCCCAGCCCTGCCCCAGCCCCGGCCCCAGCCCCAGCCCAGCCCCAGCCCTGGCCCTAGCCCTGTCCCCAGCTCCATCCCCTACCCCAGCCCTGGCTTCTACCCAGCCCCGGCCCCAGCCCAGCCCCAGCCCCAGCCCTAGCCCTGTCCCCAGCCCCGGCCTGTGCCCCTGCCCCCAGCCCAGCCACAGCCCTGTCCGCAGCCCCAGCCCCAATCCCACCCCAAGCCCCGGCCCCAGCCCAGCCCTAGCCCAGCCCTGCCCCAGCCCGGCCTCAGCCCTGCCCCAGCTCCGGCCCTAGCCCTGTCCGCAGCCCAGGCCCCTGCCCCAGCCCAAGCCCCAGACACAGCCACAGCCCCATCCCGGCCCCCAGCCCAGCCCAGCCCAGCCCCATCCCCATCCCTGACCCCAACTCCATCCCCAGCCCAGCCCCAGCCCTTCCCCAGCCCCAGCCCCAGCCTCGGCCCTAGCCCAGCCCTAGCCCAGGCCTGTCCGCAGCCCAGTCCCAGCCCAGCCCCAGCCCCAGCCCAGCCCCAGCCCTGGACCCAGCCCCAGCCCCAGCCCCACCCTCGGCCCCAGCCCAGCCCCAGCCACAGCCCAGCCCCAGCCCTGGACCCAGCCCTGCCCCAGCCCAGCCCCAGCCACAGCCCAGCCCCAGCCCTGGACCCAGCTCCAGCCCCAGCCCAGCCCTAGCCCAGCCCTGACCCATCCTCCGCCCTGCTCCAGCTCCAGACCTAGCCCAGCCCTGCCCTCAGCCCAGCCCCAGGCCTGGATCCAGCCCCAGCCCTGCCCCAGCCCTGCCCCAGCCCCGACCCCAGCCCCAGCCCAGCCCCAGCCCTGGCCCTAGCCCTGTCCCCAGCCCCGTCCCCTACCCCATTCCTGGCTTCTACCCAGCCCCGGCCCCAGCCCCAGCCCCAGCCCTGCCCCAGTCCCAGCCTCAGCCCCGGCCCCAGCCCCGGCCCCTGCCCAGCCCCAGCCCTAGCCCTGCCCCAGCCCCAGCCCTAGCCCAGCCCTGCCCTCAGCCCAGCCCCAGCCACAGCCCAGCCCCAGCCCTGGACCCAGCCCTGCCCCAGCCCAGCCCCACCCCCAGCCCTAGCCCTGTCCCCAGCCCCGGCCTGTGCCCCTGCCCCCAGCCCAGCCACAGCCCTGTCCGCAGCCCCAGCCCCAATCCCACCCCAAGCCCCGGCCCCTGCCCAGCCCTAGCCCAGCCCTGCCCCAGCCCTGCCCCAGCTCCGGCTCTAGCCCCACCCCAGCCCAAGCCCCAGACACAGCCACAGCCCCATCCCGGCCCCCAGCCCAGCCCAGCCCAGCCCCGCCCAGCCCCATCCCCATCCCTGACCCCAACCCCATCCCCAGCCCAGCCCCAGCCCTTCCCCAGCCCCAGCCCCAGCCTCGGCCCTAGCCCAGCCCTAGCCCAGTCCTGCTCCAGCCCAGCCCCCAGCCCCAGCCCTAGCCCCACCCTCGGCCCCAGCCCAGCCCCAGCCCCAGCCTCGGCCCTAGCCCTGCCCCAGCCCAGTCCCCAGCCCCAGCCCTGCCCCAGCCCTGCCCTCAACCCAGCACCAGCCCCAGCCCGACCCCAGCCCTGCCCCAGCCCCGCCCCAGCCCCGGCCCCAGCCCTGCCCCAGCTTCAGTCCCAGACCCAGCCCCGGCCCCAGCCCTGCTCCAGCCAGCCCCAGCCCCAGCCCCAGCCTTGGGCCTAGCCCAGCCCTGCCCTCACCCCTGCCCCAGCCCCAGCCCGACCCCAGCCCTGCCCCAGCCCCAGCCCCAGCCCCAGCCCAGCCCCAGCCCTGGCCCTAGCCCTGTCCCCAGCTCCATCCCCTACCCCAGCCCTGGCTTCTACCCAGCCCCGGCCCCAGCCCAGCCCCAGCCCCAGCCCTAGCCCTGTCCCCAGCCCCGGCCTGTGCCCCTGCCCCCAGCCCAGCCACAGCCCTGTCCGCAGCCCCAGCCCCAATCCCACCCCAAGCCCCGGCCCCACCCCAGCCCCAGCCCTGGCCCTAGCCCTGTCCCCAGCCCCGTCCCCTACCCCATTCCTGGCTTCTACCCAGCCCCGGCCCCAGCCCCAGCCCCAGCCCCATCCCTGCCCCAGTCCCAGCCTCAGCCCCGGCCCCAGCCCCGGCCCCTGCCCAGCCCTAACCTAGCCCTGCCCCAGCCCCAGCCCTAGCCCTGCCCCAGCCCCAGCCCTAGCCCAGCCCTGCCCTCAGCCCAGCCCCAGCCACAGCCCAGACCCTGCCCTGGCCCCAGCCCTGCCCCAGCCCAGCCCCACCCCCAGCCCTAGCCCTGTCCCCAGCCCCGGCCTGTGCCCCTGCCCCCAGACCAGCCACAGCCCTGTCCGCAGCCCCAGCCCCAATCCCACCCCAAGCCCCGGTCCCAGCCCAGCCCTAGCCCAGCCCTGCCCCAGCCCAGCCTCAGCCCTGCCCCAGCTCCGGCCCTAGCCCTGTCCCCACCCCAGGCCCCTTCCCCA
Organism: Melanerpes formicivorus; assembly: GCF_026170545.1. Lineage (NCBI taxonomy): Eukaryota > Metazoa > Chordata > Aves > Piciformes > Picidae > Melanerpes > Melanerpes formicivorus. The sequence goes on along the minus strand of NW_027142591.1, from coordinate 50,094 downwards.
GCCCAAGCCCCAGACACAGCCACAGCCCCGTCCCGGCCCCCAGCCCAGCCCAGCCCAGCCCCATCCCCATCCCTGACCCCAACTCCATCCCCAGCCCAGCCCCAGCCCTTCCCCAGCCCCAGCCCCAGCCTCGGCCCTAGCCCAGCCCTAGCCCAGGCCTGTCCGCAGCCCAGCCCCAGCCCAGCCCAGCCCCAGTCCTGCCCCAGCCCAGTCCCCAGCCCCAGCCCTAGCCCCACCCTCGGCCCCAGCCCAGCTCCAGCCCCAGCCCCGGCCCCTGCCCAGCCCCCACCCCAGCCCTGGACCCTGTCCCAGCCCCAGACCTGCCCCAGCCCGGCCCCAGCCCTGGCTCCTGCCCCATCCTTGGCCCCAGCCCCAGCCCCAGCCCCAGCCCTGGCCCCACTTTCAGCCCCAGCCCAGCTCCAGCCCCAGCCTTGCCCCAGCCCAGCCCCAGCCCCAGCCCTGGACCCAGCCCCATCCCCAGCCCCAGCCCAGCCCCAGCCCAGCCCCAGCCCTGGACCCAGCCCCAGCCCCAGCCCCACCCTCGGCCCCAGCCCAGCCCCAGCCACAGCCCAGCCCCAGCCCTGGACCCAGCTCCAGCCCCAGCCCAGCCCTAGCCCAGCCCTGACCCAGCCTCCGCCCTGCTCCAGCTCCAGACCTAGCCCAGCCCTGCCCTCAGCCCAGCCCCAGGCCTGGATCCAGCCCCAGCCCTGCCCCAGCCTTGTCCCCAGCCCTATCCCGTACCCCAGCCCTGACTTCTACCCAGCCCCGGCCCCAGCCCCAGCCCCAGCCCTGCCCCAGTCCCAGCCTCAGCCCCGGCCCCAGCCCCGGCCCCTGCCCAGCCCTAACCTAGCCCTGCCCCAGCCCCAGCCCTAGCCCAGCCCTGCCCTCAGCCCAGCCCCAGCCCCAGCCCAGCCCCAGCCCTGGACCCAGCCCTGCCCCAGCCCAGCCCCACCCCCAGCCCTAGCCCTGTCCCCAGCCCCGGCCTGTGCCCCTGCCCCCAGCCCAGCCACAGCCCTGTCCGCAGCCCCAGCCCCAATCCCACCCCAAGCCCCGGCCCCAGCCCAGCTCCAGCCCCAGGCCCGGCCCCTGCCCAGCCCTAACCTAGCCCTGCCCCAGCCCAGTCCCCAGCCCCAGCCCTGCCCCAGCCCTGCCCTCAACCCAGCGCCAGCCCCAGCCCGACCCCAGCCCTGCCCCAGCCCCGGCCCCAGCCCTGCCCCAGCTTCAGTCCCAGACCCAGCCCCGGCCCCAGCCCTGCTCCAGCCAGCCCCAGCCCAAGGCCCAGCCTCAAGCCTAGTCCTGCCCCAGCCCTGGCCCCAATCCAGCCCCAGCCCAGCCCCAGCCCTTCCCCAGCCCCAGCCCCAGCCTCGGCCCTAGCCCAGCCCTAGCCCAGCCCTGTCCGCAGCCCAGCCCCAGCCCTTCCCCAGCCCCGGCCCCAGCCCCAGCCCAGCCCCAGCCCTGGCCCTAGCCCTGTCCCCAGCCCCATTCCCTACCCCAGCCCTGGCTTCTACCCAGCCCCGGCCCCAGCCCAGCCCCAGCCCCAGCCCTAGCCCTGTCCCCAGCCCCGGCCTGTGCCCCTGCCCCCAGCCCAGCCACAGCCCTGTCCGCAGCCCCAGCCCCAATCCCACCCCAAGCCCCGGCCCCAGCCCAGCCCCAGCCCTGGCCCTAGCCCTGTCCCCAGCCCCATCCCCTACCCCATTCCTGGCTTCTACCCAGCCCCGGCCCCAGCCCCAGCCCCAGCCCTGCCCCAGTCCCAGCCTCAGCCCCGGCCCCAGCCCCGTCCCCTGCCCAGCCCCAGCCCTAGCCCTGCCCCAGCCCCAGCCCTAGCCCAGCCCTGCCCTCAGCCCAGCCCCAGCCACAGCCCAGCCCCAGCCCTGGACCCAGCCCTGCCCCAGCCCAGCCCCACCCCCAGCCCTAGCCCTGTCCCCAGCCCCGGCCTGTGCCCCTGCCCCCAGCCCAGCTACAGCCCTGTCCGAAGCCCCAGCCCCAATCCCACCCCAAGCCCCGGCCCCAGCCCAGCCCTAGCCCAGCCCTGCCCCAGCCCAGCCTCAGCCCTGCCCCAGCTCCGGCCCTAGCCCTGTCCCCAGCCCAGGCCCCTTCCCCAGCCCAAGCCCCAGCCCCAGCCACAGCCCCATCACGGCCCCCAGCCCAGCTCCAGCCCTAGCCCAGCCCCAGCCCTGGACCCAGCCTCAGCCTCAGCCCCACCCCCGGCCCAAGCCCCGGCCCCAGCCCAGCTCCAGTCCCAGCCTAGCCCCAGCCCTGCCCTAACCCCGGCCCCATCCCCGGTCCCAGCCCAGCCCTAGCCCAGCCCTGATCCAGCCCCAGCGCTATCCCAGCCCTGCCCTCAGCCCAGTCCCAGGCCTGGACCCAGCCTCACCCCTGCCCCGAGCCCTGCCCCAGCCCTGCCCTCAGCCCAGACCCAGACCCAGCCCGGCCCCAGCCCTGTCCCCAGCCCAGCCCCAGCCCTGCCCCAGTCCCAGCCACAGCTCTGACCTCAGCCCCCTGTACAGCCCCAGACCTGCCCCAGCCCCAGCCCAGCCTCCAGCTTCAGCCCAGCCCCCAGCCCAGGTGCAGACCTTCCACAGCCCAGCCCCAATCCAGCCCCAGCCCAGCTCCAGCCCAGCCCTGCCCCAGCCCTGCCCCAGCCCCGGCCCTACCCTGCCCCAGCCTTGCCCCAGCGCCAGCCCAGCCCCCAGCCCCGGCCCCAGCCCTGCCCCAGCCCTGCCCCAGAGCCAGCCCAGCCCCCAGCCCCAGCCCCAGCCCCGGCCCCAGTCTGTCCCCAGGTCCCAGCACAGCCGTAGCCCTGCCCCCAGCCCCGGCTCCAGCCCCAGACCCAGTTCCTTCCCCAGACCCCAGCCCAGCCCCAGCTCTGCCCCAGCCCCCACACCAACCCTACACCAGCCCTTCCTCTAGCCCCAGCCCCAGCCCTGGCCCCAGCTCCAGCCCTAATCCAGCCCCAGCCCTGTCCCAGCCCCGGCCCCAGCCCTATCCCAGCCCCAATTCCAACCCTGGCCGAAGCCCAGCCCCAGCTCAACCCCAGCCTAGCCCCAGCCCCAACCTCAGTCCCAGCCCTGCTCCCAGCCCCAACGCCAGCCTCAGCCCCAGCCCTAACCCAGCCCTGCCCCAGCAACCGGGCCCAGACCCCAGCCCAGCCCCACCCTCAGCCCCAGCCCCAGCCCCGCCCCAGCCCCAGCCCTAGCCCAGCCCTGTCCTCAGCCCAGTCCCAGCCTGGCCCCAGCACTGTCCGCAGCCCCAGCCCCAGCCCCAGCCCTGCCCAAGATTTGGTTCCAGGCCCAGCCCCAGCCCTGCCCCCAGCCCAGCCCCAGATCAGCCCCAGGCGAGCCCCAGGCCTGCCCCAGCGCCGGTCCGAGCCCTGCCCGAGCCCCAGCCCCGGCCGCAGGCCTGCCCCAGCCCCACTCCTGCCCTAGCCCCAGCCCCAGCCCCGGCTCCAGCCCTGCCCTAGCCCCAGTCCTGCCCCAGCCCAAGCCCGGGCTCCAGCCCTAGCCCAGCCCAGACCCAGCCCTGGACCCAGCCCAACCCTCGGCCCCGGCCCCAGCCCCAGCCCCAGCCCAGCCACGGCCCCAGCCCCAGCCCGGGCCCCATCCCTGGCCCAGCCCCCAACCCAGCCTCAGCCCCATCCCTGCCCTAGCCCCAGCCCCAACCTTGGCCCCAGCCCAGCCTCAGCCACAGCCCTACCCCAGCCCTGGCCGCAGCCCTGTCCACAGCCCTGCCCCAGTCCCAGCCACAGCCCCGGCCCCAGCCACAGCCCAGCCCCAGCCCCATCCCTGTCCCCAGCCCCAGTCCCAGCCCCAGTCCCAGCCCCAGCCCCGGCCCCAGCGCAGCCCTAACCTAGCCCTGCCCCAGCCCCAGGCCTAGCCCAGCCCTACCCCCAGCCCTGGCCCCAGCCCTATCCCAGCCCTGCCCCAGAGCCAGCCCAGCCCCCAGCCCCAGCCCCAGCCCCGGCCCCAGTCTGTCCCCAGGTCCCAGCACAGCCGTAGCCCTGCCCCCAGCCCCGGCTCCAGCCCCAGACCCAGTTCCTTCCCCAGACCCCAGCCCAGCCCCAGCTCTGCCCCAGCCCCCACACCAACCCTACACCAGCCCTTCCTCTAGCCCCAGCCCCAGCCCTGGCCCCAGCTCCAGCCCCAATCCAGCCCCAGCCCTGTCCCAGCCCCAGCCCCAGCCCTATCCCAGCCCCAATTCCAACCCCGGCCGAAGCCCAGCCCCAGCTCAACCCCAGCCTAGCCCCAGCCCCAACCTCAGTCCCAGCCCTGCTCCCAGCCCCAACGCCAGCCTCAGCCCCAGCCCTAACCCAGCCCTGCCCCAGCAACCGGGCCCAGACCCCAGCCCAGCCCCACCCTCAGCCCCAGCCCAGCCCCGGCCCCAGCCCTGACCCAGCCCCAGCCTTAGCCCAGCCCTGCCCTCAGCCCAGTCCCAGCCTGGCCCCAGCCCTGCCCTAGCCCAGCCCCAGCCACAGCCCAGCCCCAGACCCAGCCCTGCACCCAGCCCCAGACCCTTCTCTAGTAGACTCTTCTCTACTTCCTTGGTTAGTTTGTTTACCATTTCCCATTGTGCTTTTGTTATTTCAATTCCTCTTCCTTCAAAATCTTATGTCTCTTACTTTTCCTTTTACTAATCCTTTTAATTATTCCTGATATTTCCCAACGAAAATTTCTCTAGTCTTTATTTCCCACTTATGCCAATCCCTTTCAATAATTTTCCATGGGGATTTAAATCCTTTTTCTCACCACAGAATAGGTTTTCTGTATTTACCAGCCCAAACTGCCTATTTTCAAATTCAGCATTCAGGACAAAATATTTTTTTGATTGATGCTTTTGACCCCAGATTATCATAACAGTTATTGTGATCGATGTTCGACTTCATGGGAAATGCTGTTTCCTCTTAGTCTTGATTCTTCTGCACATTAGTGAAGGAATAGTTGTTAAAATTAATACCTATTTACTACAAACCTTAACTTATGCTAATACCAAAAAATCCTTAAAACCTTAAAAAACTATGTTGAAATTAATCCATCAAATCAGTGTCTATAGGGTTGGCCTTGCCCTTTCGAGTTTGTGCGCAAAGGTACTAAGGCTGCCATAACCTGTTGACTATGCTCAAGCTGTTTTGTCATTGTCATTGACAACACCTCAGCCTGTTTTTGTAATCCCTTATCAATCACCTCCGTCAACATGGCCATCGGATTGCTTGGCAAGTCCTGAGCCCTCTGCAACAATTCGGCTACCGTCCATCTAGGATCTGCTGATGTAATAAGCTGCTGCGTCTGCTGGTTCCCATTCTGCATTAAACACTGCCTTAAAATTGCCTCTCGGATACCTTCTCCTACGCTTGCTGCTCTAAGTGCGGCAAGCAACTTATCTACAAATTCACCAAGAGGTTCCTGTCTACCTTGCTTAGTTCCCATATAGTGAGGATTTGTATTTCCATCCTTCTGCTTTTCAAAAGCTCTCCTTACTATCTGGGCTGATGCTTGCAAAACAGGCGGCTGTAAAAGTGCCTGTAACTCTGGTCTCTCATACTGTCCCGTTCCACACAACTGATCTACTGTTACACCAAATAATGGATCATTTTGCTGTCTTTGTACTCCAGCTGCTTGTCTAGCTAGGTGTTCCCACTCATTCAAAAATGTCATAAATTGAGATGCTGTTAGGATCAGCTTCATAACATCATAAGAATCTCTAGGTAACATATTATAGTTCATATAAATAAAATCAATCATCTGTCTAGCTGGTTCAGATTGAATCCCAAACTGACTCTCAGTCTGTCTTAATTGAGATAACAATTTCCATGGCAATTGAGTTACATCAGCCTGAACAACATTTTGCTCCCCAGGGACCTGTGTATACATTACTGGAAAAGCTTGATGTGAAGCAGCCAGCCGGCTAAACCCTTCCTGACTTCCTTCGGCATTTAAGTGTTCTGCAACCTTTTGCCAATACTCTGCGTGCTTTCTTGCATGATCTTTAACACCACCTCCAGGACCTACCGCCCTGTTTGTCTCCTCTCCCTCACCTACTTTCTTCTCCTCTACAATTTGCTCAGCTGAAAGAGACGGGGAAGGCTCCTCACCAGAGTCCTGTGTTACAGATTGTAATTCGACTCTGCCACCTAGCCCTTTTACACACGCAGCCTTCTCCTTTCTTAAATAATCCTGAACCTCTTCTGACAAAGGCAACCCAGAATGTGTAACACTTGCTCCATTTGGGTCCATATGATCTAATCGTACCCTGGCTTGATAAGCTGCCACTTGCTCCGCACGATGCTGATCCAATGCTGTCATAACCATCTTCCACCATTTTCCACACTCCTTTGCTCGTTTTTCATCATCTAACCCATGCAGCCACAAGTCTTGTCCAAACTTTTTCCACTGCAATCTTTCAAATACCTCATTTGGATCCTTAAAATATCCTAACTCTCCTGCATAGCTTAACAGCGGCACCAACTCCTTCCCAAAATTTAACTTACACTGTCGCTTTTCTAAAAAGCATTTAAATAAATCATACGCTGCCTGCCTATCCATGTCCGTATTTAAACGTTAATACCTGTGCGCACAGTCCTTGTTTAAGCAGTTCCCAGCTCTACAGCGTCTTCGGCTTCAAGGCTGTCTTCCCTTTTCTTGCAGCCTCCTGTACTGCTATCCCGGGCCGGCCTTCTTCTTGCCTCCGGCTTACTGTGAATCTCCCAAGTCCCGAAGAACTTCTTAGACCCTAACCTTTGTCTTCATTAGGGTCCCGTGTTCAAGCGCCACTTACTGCAAGAAGGGGCCGCTTTAACAACCAATGTGATCAGCGGAATCCAACTTTATTGAGCATCAGACACATCTTATATACAGTTTGCTATAATTATGCCCACTTGACAACATACTATTGGTTGCTCTCTAAAAGGTTACATCATTGTTTTCACAACTCCATAGAATTCTTCTATCCGGCCTAATTGCTCTCTTCCCCAGATCTTGCCTCCTCCTTATCTTGCTTGCCTCCCTTCTCAGGGGCAGCAGGACTTAGCATACCAAGCAATCAGCACTTTCTCACATCTCTTACAGCGCCACTATATTATCAACAGAGAATTCTTCAAGGCCTGAATTGCACAGGCGTTCCTGGGACCCAAGGACCCTCTTGTTCAAAACAATCCTTAACACCAACCCTGCCCCAGCCCAAGCCCCAGCCCCAGCCACAGCCCCATCCCAGCCCCCAGCCCAGCCCAGCACCATCCCCATCCCTGACCCCAACCACAGCCCCAGCCCTTCCCCAGCCCCAGCCCCAGCCTCAGCCCCAGCCCAGCCCTAGCCCAGCCCTGCCCTCAGCCCAGCCCCAGCCCAGCCCAGCCCCAGCCCCAGTCCTGCCCCAGCCCAGCCCCCAGCCCCAGCCCTGCCCCAGCCCTGTCCTCAGCACAGCCCCAGCCCCAGCCCCAGCCCGACACCAGCCCTGCCCCAGCCCCGGCCCCAGCCCCAGCCCAGCCCCAGCCCTGCCCCAGCTCCGGCCCTAGCCCTGTCCCCAGCCCTGCCCCAGTCCCAGCCTCAGCCCTGGCCCCAGCCCCGGCCCCTGCCCAGCCCTAACCTAGCCCTGCCCCAGCCCCAGCCCTAGCCCAGCCCTGCCCTCAGCCCAGCCCCAGCCCCAGCCCAGCCACAGGTCCAGCCCTGCCCCAGCCCAGCCCCAGCCACAGCCCAGCCCCAGCCCTGGACCCAGCCCCAGCCCTGCCCCAGCCCTGCCCTCAACCCAGCGCCAGCCCCAGCCCGACCCCAGCCCGACCCCAGCCCCGCCCCAGCCCCAGCCCCAGCCCTGCCCCATCTTCAGTCCCAGACCCAGCCCCGGCCCCAGCCCTGCTCCAGCCAGCCCCAGCCCAAGGCCCAGCCTCAAGCCTAGTCCTGCCCCAGCCCTGGCCCCAATCCAGCCCCAGCCCAGCCCCAGCCCTTCCCCAGCCCCAGCCCCAGCCTCGGCCCTAGCCCAGCCCTAGCCCAGCCCTGTCCGCAGCCCAGCCCCAGCCCAGCCCCAGCCCTGCCCTCACCCCAGCCCCAGCCCCAGCCCGACCCCAGCCCTGCCCCAGCCCCGGCCCCAGCCCCAGCCCAGCCCCAGCCCTGGCCCTAGCCCTGTCCCCATCCCCGGCCTGTGCCCCTGCCCCCAGCCCAGCCACAGCCCTGTCCGCAGCCCCAGCCCCAATTCCACCCCAAGCCCCGGCCCCAGCCCAGCCCCAGCCCTGGCCCTAGCCCTGTCCCCAGCCCCGTCCCCTACCCCATTCCTGGCTTCTACCCAGCCCCGGCCCCAGCCCCAGCCCCAGCCCTGCCCCAGTCCCAGCCTCAGCCCCGGCCCCAGCCCCGGCCCCTGCCCAGCCCTAACCTAGCCCTGCCCCAGCCCCAGCCCTAGCCCTGCCCCAGCCCCAGCCCTAGCCCAGCCCTGCCCTCAGCCCAGCCCCAGCCACAGCCCAGCCCCAGCCCTGGCCCCAGCCCTGCCCCAGCCAAGCCCCACCCCCAGCCCTAGCCCTGTCCTTAGGCCCGGCCTGTGCCCCTGCCCCCAGACCAGCCACAGCCCTGTCCGCAGCCCCAGCCCCAATCCCACCCCAAGCCCCGGCCCCAGCCCAGCCCTAGCCCAGCCCTGCCCCAGCCCGGCCTCAGCCCTGCCCCAGCTCCGGCCCTAGCCCTGTCCCCAGCCCAGGCCCCTGCCCCAGCCCAAGCCCCAGACACAGCCACAGCCCCATCCCGGCCCCCAGCCCAGCCCAGCCCAGCCCCATCCCCATCCCTGACCCCAACTCCATCCCCAGCCCAGCCCCAGCCCTTCCCCAGCCCCAGCCCCAGCCTCGGCCCTAGCCCAGCCCTAGCCCAGGCCTGTCCGCAGCCCAGCCCCAGCCCAGCCCCAGCCCCAGTCCTGCCCCAGCCCAGCCCCCAGCCCCAGCCCTAGCCCCACCCTCGGCCCCAGCCCGGCTCCAGCCCCAGCCCCGGCCCCTGCCCAGCCCCCCACCCCAGCCCTGGACCCTGTCCCAGCCCCAGACCTGCCCCAGCCCTGCCCCAGCCCTGGCTCCTGCCCCTTCCTTGGCCCCAGCACCAACCCTAGCCCCACTTTCAGCCCCAGCCCAGCTCCAGCCCCAGCCTTACCCCAGCCCAGCCCCAGCCCCAGCCCTGGACCCAGCCCCATCCCCAGCCCCAGCCCAGCCCCAGCCCAGCCCCAGCCCTGGACCCAGCCCCAGCCCCAGCCCCACCCTCGGCCCCAGCCCAGCCCCAGCCACAGCCCAGCCCCAGCCCTGGACCCAGCTCCAGCCCCAGCCCATCCCTAGCCCACCCCTGACCCAGACTCCGCCCTGCTCCAGCTCCAGACCTAGCCCAGCCCTGCCCTCAGCCCAGCCCCAGGCCTGGATCCAGCCCCAGCCCTGCCCCAGCCCTGCCCCAGCCCTGCCCCAGCCCCAGCCCAGCCCCAGCCCTGGCACTAACCCTGTCCCCAGCCCCGTCCCCTACCCCAGCCCTGGCTTCTACCCAGCCCCGGCCCCAGCCCCACCCCCAGCCCCAGCCCTGCCCCAGTCCCAGCCTCAGCCCCGGCCCCAGCCCCGGCCCCTGCCCAGCCCTATCCTAGCCCTGCCCCAGCCCCAGCCCTAGCCCAGCCCTGCCCTCAGCCCAGCCCCAGCCACAGCCCAGCCCCAGCCCTGGACCCAGCCCTGCCCCAGCCCAGCCCCACCCCCAGCCCTAGCCCTGTCCCCAGCCCCGGCCTGTGCCCCTGCCCCCAGCCCAGCCACAGCCCTGTCCGCAGCCCCAGCCCCAATCCCACCCCAAGCCCCGGCCCCAGCCCAGCCCTAGCCCAGCCCTGCCCCAGCCCGGCCCCAGCCCTGCCCCAGCTCCGGCCCTAGCCCCACCCCGGCCCAAGCCCCAGCCCCAGCCACAGCCCCATCCCGGCCCCCAGCCCAGCCCAGCCCAGCCCCGCCCAGCCCCATCCCCATCCCTGACCCCAACCCCATCCCCAGCCCAGCCCCAGCCCTTCCCCAGCCCCAGCCCCAGCCTCGGCCCTAGCCCAGCCCTAGCCCAGTCCTGCTCCAGCCCAGCCCCCAGCCCCAGCCCTAGCCCCACCCTCGGCCCCAGCCCAGCTCCAGCCCCAGGCCCGGCCCCTGCCCAGCCCTAACCTAGCCCTGCCCCAGCCCAGTCCCCAGCCCCAGCCCTGCCCCAGCCCTGCCCTCAACCCAGTGCCAGCCCCAGCCCGACCCGAGCCCTGCCCCAGCCCCGGCCCCAGCCCTGCCCCAGCTTCTGTCCCAGACCCAGCCCCGGCCCCAGCCCTGCTCCAGCCAGCCCCAGCCCAAGGCCCAGCCTCAAGCCTAGTCCTGCCCCAGCCCTGGCCCCAATCCAGCCCCAGCCCAGCCCCAGCCCTTCCCCAGCCCCAGCCCCAGCCTCGGCCCTAGCCCAGCCCTAGCCCAGCCCTGTCCGCAGCCCAGCCCTAGCCCAGCCCCAGCCCTGCCCTCACCCCAGCCCCAGCCCCAGCCCGACCCCAGCCCTTCCCCAGCCCCGGCCCCAGCCCCAGCCCAGCCCCAGCCCTGGCCCTAGCCCTGTCCCCAGCCCCATCCCCTACCCCAGCCCTGGCTTCTACCCAGCCCCGGCCCCAGCCCAGCCCCAGCCCCAGCCCTAGCCCTGCCCCAGCCCCAGCCCTAGCCCAGCCCTGCCCTCAGCCCAGCCCCAGCCACAGCCCAGCCCCAGCCCTGGACCCAGCCCTGCCCCAGCCCAGCCCCACCCCCAGCCCTAGCCCTGTCCCCAGCCCCGGCCTGTGCCCCTGCCCCCAGCCCAGCCACAGCCCTGTCCGCAGCCCCAGCCCCAATCCCACCCCAAGCCCCGGCCCCAGCCCAGCCCTAGCCCAGCCCTGCCCCAGCCCGGCCTCAGCCCTGCCCCAGCTCCGGCCCTAGCCCTGTCCCCAGCCCAGGCCCCTTCCCCAGCCCAAGCCCCAGCCCCAGCCACAGCCCCATCCCGGCCCCCAGCCCAGCCCCGCCCAGCCCCATCCCCATCCCTGACCCCAACTCCATCCCCAGCCCAGCCCCAGCCCTTCCCCAGTCCCAGCCCCAGCCTCGGCCCTAGCCCAGCCCTAGCCCAGGCCTGTCCGCAGCCCAGCCCCAGCCCAGCCCCAGCCCCAGTCCTGCCCCAGCCCAGCCCCCAGCCCCAGCCCTAGCCCCACCCTCGGCCCCAGCCCAGCTCCAGCCCCAGCCCCGGCCCCTGCCCAGCCCTAACCTAGCCCTGCCCCAGCCCCAGCCGTGGACCCAGCCCTGCTCCAGTCCAGCCCCAGCCACAGCCCAGCCCCAACCCTGGACCCAGCCCTGCCCCAGCCCTGCCCCAGCCACAGCCCAGCCCCTGCCCTGGGCCCAGCTCCAGCCCCAGCCCAGCCCTAGCCCAGCCCTGACCCAGCCTCCGCCCTGCTCCAGCTCCAGACCTAGCCCAGCCCTGCCCTCAGCCCAGCCCCAGGCCTGGATCCAGCCCCAGCCCTGCCCCAGCTCGGGCCCCAACCCTGTCCATAGCCCCGGCCCCTGCGCCAGCCCCACCCTCGGCCCCAGCCCAGCCCCAGCCACAGCCCAGCCCCCGCCCAATCCCTGCCCCCAGCCCAGCCCCAGCCCTGGACCCAGCCCCAGCCCTGCCTTGAACCCAGCCCTAGTCCGGCCCCAGCCCCGCCCCAGCTCCGGCCCAAGCCCTTTCCCCAGCCCAGGCCCCTGCCCCAGCCCCAGTCCTGCCCCATCCCAGCCCCCATCCCCAGCCCTGCCCCAGCCCTGCCCTCAGCCCTGCCCCTGCCCCAGCCCGGCCCCAGCCTAGCCTCCAGCCCCAGCCCCAGCCCCAGCCCTGCCCCAGCCCAGGCCCCATCCCCAGCCCTGCCCCAGCCCTGCCCTCACCCCAGCCCCCACCCCAGCCCTGGACCCTGTCCCAGCCCCAGACCTGCCCCAGCCCTGCCCCAGCCCTGGCTCCTGCCCCAGCCCCGTCTCCAGCCTCAGCCCCAGCCCTGCACCAACCCAGCCCCAGCCCAAGGCCCAGCCTCAAGCCTAGTCCTGCTCCAGCCCTGGCCCCAATCCAGCCCCAACCCTACCCATACCTCAGCCCTAGCCCCAGCCCTGCCCCAGCCCCATCACTTCCCAGCACCCAGCACCAGCCTCAGCCACGGACCCAGCCCCGGACCCAGCCCAGCCTACAGCCCCAGCCCCAGCCCAGTCCCGGTCCCAGCCCAGCCCCAACCCTGCCCCAGCCCAATCCCCAGCCCCAGCCACAGCCCCATCCCGGACCCCAGCCCCAAACTCGGCCCCCGCCCAGTGCTAGCCCAGCCCTGCCCCCAGCCCTAGCCCAGCCCTGCCCTCAGCCCAGCCCCAGCCCAGCCCCAGCCCCAGACCTGCCCCAGCACTAGCCCCAGCCCTGTCCCTGCCCCAGCCCCAGCCCCACCCCCACCCCCGGCCTCAGCCCCAGCCCCAGCCCTGCCCCAGACCTGACCAAGCCACAGCCTGGCCCCAGCCCTGTCCCCAGACCCACCCTCGTCCCCAGCCCAGCCCCTGCCCCAGCCCTACCTCAGCCCAGTCCCGGTCCCAACCCAGGCCCAGCCCTGCTCCAGCCCAATCCCCAGCCCAAGCCCCAGCGCCATCCGTTCCCCCAGCCTGGCCCATCCCCATCCCCATCCCTGCCCCCAGCCCGGCCCCAGCCCTGCCCCAGCTCCGGCCCTAGCCCTGTCCCCAGCCCCAGTCCTGCCCCAGCCCCAGCCCTGCCCCAGTCCCAGCCACAGCCCCGGCCCCAGCCACAGCACAGCCCCCGCCCCATCCCTGCCCCCAGCCCAGCCCCAGCCCCAGCCCAGCCCCAGCTCTGCCCCGGTCCCAGCCCCAGCTCTGCCCCAGTCCCAGCCCCAGCCCCAGCCCCAGCCCTGCACCGAACCCAGCCCTAGCCCAGACCCCAGCCCTGCCCCAGCCCCAGCCCTGCACCGAACCCAGCCCAGCCCCAGCCCCAGCCCAGCCCCAGCCCCAGGCCTGCACGGAACCCAGCCCCAGCCCAGACCCCAGCCCTGCCCCAGCTCGGGCCCCAGCCCAGTAACCAGCCCCAGTCCTGCTCCAGCCCCGGCCCCAGTCCTAGCCCCAGCCCCAGCCTCAACCTCAGATCCAGCCCTGCTCCCAGCCCCGGCCCCAGCCCCAGCCCCAGCCCGGACTCAGCCCTGCCCCAGCCCCAGCCCCAGCCCTGCCCCAGCCCCAGCCCTAGCCCAGCCCTGCTCTCAGCCCAGCCCCAGGCCTGGACCCAGCCCCAGCCCTCCCCCGAACCCAGCCCCAGCCCGGCCCCAGCCCTGTCCCCAGCCCCAGCCCCTGCCCCAGCCCCACCCTCATCCCCAGCCCAGCCCCTGCCCCAGCCCTACCCTGTTGCTGGGGTTTGTTTTGAGCAAGATGGGACATGGGTCCCAGGAACACCTGTGCAATTCAGGCCTTGAAGAATTCTCTGTTGATAATATAGTGGCGGAGTAGGAGATGTGAGAAAGTGCTGATTGCTTGGTATGCTGAAGTCCAGCTGCCCCTGAGAAGGGAGGCAAGCAAGATAAGGAGGAGACGAGATCTGGGAAAGAGAGCAATTAGGCCGGATAGAAGAATTCCACAGAGTTGTGAAAACAATGATGTAACCTTTTAGAGAGCAACCAATAGTATGTTGCCAAGTGGGCATAATTATAGCAAACTGTATATAAGATGTGTCTGATGCTCAATAAAGTTGGAATCCGCTGATCAAATTGGTCGAATAAGCGGCCCCCTTCTTGCAGTAAGTGGCGCTCGAACACGGGACCCTAATGAAGACAAACGTTAGGGTTTAAGAAGTTCTTTGGGACGTGGGAGATTCGCAGTAAGCCGGGAGGCAAGAAGACGGCCGGCCCGGGATAGCAGTACCGGAGGCTGCAAGAAAAGGGAAGACAGCCTTGAAGCCGAAGACGCTGTAGAGCCGGAAACTGCTTAAACGAGGTCTGTGCGCACAGGTATTAACGTTTAAATACGGTTATGGATAGGCAGGCAGCGTATGATTTATTTAAATGCTTTTTAGAAAAGCGACAGTGTAAGTTAAATTTTACAAAGGAGTTGGTGCCGCTGTTAAGCTATGCAGAAGAGTTAGGATATTTTAAGGACCCAAATGAGGTGTTTGAAAGATTGCAGTGGAAAAAGTTTGGACAAGACTTGTGGCTGCATGGGTTAGATTATGAAAAACGAGCAAAGGAGTGTGGAAAATGGTGGAAGATGGTTATGACAGCATTGGATCAGCATCGTGCGGAGCAAGTGGCAGCTTATCAAGCCAGGGTACGATTAGATCATATGGACCCAAATGGAGCAAGTGTTACACATTCTGGGTTGCCTTTGTCAGAAGAGGTTCAGGATTATTTAAGAAAGGAGAAGGCTGCGTGTGTAAAAGGGCTAGGTGGCAGAGTCGAATTACAATCTGTAACGCAGGACTCTGCTGAGGAGCCTTCCCCGTCTCTTTCAGCTGAGCAAATTGTAGAGGAGAAGAAAGTAGGTGAGGGAGAGGAGACAAACAGGGCGGTAGGTCCTGGAGGTGGTGTTAAAGATCATGCAAGAAAGCACGCAGAGTATTGGCAAAAGGTTGCAGAACACTTAAATGCCGAAGAAAGTCAGGAAGGGTTTAGCCGGCTGGCTGCTTCACATCAAGCTTTTCCAGTAATGTATACACAGGTCCCTGGGGAGCAAAATGTTGTTCAGGCTGATGTAACTCAATTGCCATGGAAATTGTTATCTCAATTAAGACAGACTGAGAGTCAGTTTGGGGTTCAATCTGAACCAGCTAGACAGATGATTGATTTTATTTATATGAACTATAATATGTTATCTAGAGATTCTTATAATGTTATGAAGCTGATCCTAACAGCATCTCAATTTATGACATTTTTGAATGAGTGGGAACACCTAGCTAGACAAGCAGCTGGAGTACAAAGACAGCAAAACGATCCATTATTTGGTGTAACAGTAGATCAGTTGTGTGGAATGGGACAGTATGAGAGACCAGAGTTACAGGCACTTTTACAGCCGCCTGTTTTGCAAGCATCAGCCCAGATAGTAAGGAGAGCTTTTGAAAAGCAGAAGGATGGAAATGCAAATCCTCACTATATGGGAATTAAGCAAGGTAGACAGGAACCTCTTGGTGAATTTGTGGATAAGTTGCTTGCCGCACTTAGAGCAGCAAGCGTAGGAGAAGGTATCCGAGAGGCAATTTTAAGGCAGTGTTTAATGCAGAATGGGAACCAGCAGACGCAACAGCTTATTACATCAGCAGATCCTAGATGGACGGTAGCCGAATTGTTGCAGAGGGCTCAGGACTTGCCAAGCAATCCGATGGCCATGTTGACGGAGGTGATTGATAAGGGATTACAAAAACAGGCTGAGGTGTTGTCAATGACAATGACAAAACAGCTTGAGCATAGTCAACAGGTTATGGCAGCCTTAGTACCTTTGCACACAAACTCGAAAGGGCAAGGCCGACCCTATAAGCAGTCATCAGGCGAAATACAGTGTCATCGAAAAGCGTAAGGCGGAGATATCGTCTAAAGTAATGCCTGGACTTTTGGCCCATAGATCCGCTTTAGGGCATTTCCCTAGCGGAGATAGTTATTTTGATGAAGCTTGTTGGAGAGAATACAGGAACAAGTTGTGGGACTTGGTTATAGATGGTGATAAAACTGCTATAAAGCTGCAAAAGTCGTGGCGAGAATGCATGAACTGTGTTAAAACCTACGAACTGAAACAGCGAATGGCTGCTGCAGTTAGAGCAACTTTGTCAGGACGAGATGCAGCGCCAGGTGTATCTGAGTTGCAGCTGAAAGATGTGTCTGAGAACTGTTGACCGATCGACTGGGGCCGCCCCCGATACATCTTGCAGCGACCACACCGCGTTTACTAGCCGTCACCACTGCCGTTTGCACACAGCGGGGAAAAAGCCGGAAAAAGGCAGCTCAGTGTGTTCGACCCCTTTTTATCAACACCTTCCTCTGACATCGCCAGCGACGGCTCGGATTCGGAAGACAATACCGGCAGCGAGGAATTCAAACAGCGCCGACTTTGCTTTACGGCCCCTCTTAGAAAAAAATGGAGCGCTTGGAGGCTCGCGGTTACAGTGTTCCTGCCACCGCTCTCCTCCCGCGAGCCCTGCCGGCCCCCGCGGATACCGACGGCTCTGACCAAGGCGGTACCGGCTGACGCACCACCGACACCGACAGCGCCGACAGTAGCAGCGGAGCAGCTGCCACGGCAGCAGCCCCCACCCCTTTCCCCCGCAGCGGCTTTAGCCGCACTACTCTGTTTTGATTTAAAGCAACAGTACTCATTTTGTCATTTCTGATTGTAGCATCTTTCAGAGATTTGTTATATAGAGTTTTGTTAAGTTTTTCTAATAAGCATAATGAATAAGTAAGCATTTGGTATTTATAAGTACTTAGTACATAGTAATTGCAGTAAGGTGTATGTACTTAGTAAAGAGTTCAAATTGTAAGATTTTCTTTTGGTTCGAACCTTCTTAGTTGTCTGCCTAGGCATTTCAAAGGAGCTCCATGTAATATAGTTAAGGAATGTATAAACAGGTTTTAATTTTGGAAAGTGTTTTTTAGTTAATGTAACAATTTTATTTCTTTTTAGACACTGATTTGATGGATTAATTTTAACATAGTTTTTTAAGGTTTTAAGGATTTTTTGGTATTAGCATAAGTTAAGGTTTGTAGTAAATAGGTATTAATTTTAACAACTATTCCTTCACTAATGTACAGAAGAATCAAGACTAAGAGGAAACAGCATTTCCCGTGAAGTCGAACATCGATCACAATAACTGTTATGATAATCTGGGGTCAAAAGCATCAATCAAAAAAATATTTTGTCCTGAATGCTGAATTTGAAAATAGGCAGTTTGGGCTGGTAAATACAGAAAACCTATTTTGTGGTGAGAAAAAGGATTTAAATCCCCATGGAAAATTATTGAAAGGGATTGGCATAAGTGGGAAATAAAGACTAGAGAAATTTTAGTTGGGAAATATCAGGAATAATTAAAAGGATTAGTAAAAGGAAAAGTAAGAGACATAAGATTTTGAAGGAAGAGGAATTGAAATAACAAAAGCACAATGGGAAATGGTAAACAAACTAACCAAGGAAGTAGAGAAGAGACTCCAAATGGAATTTTGAAGTGGGTTAAGGAGTTAAAATCTGTAGGGCTCCTGAAGAATGTAACTGCTGCCGAGAAGAAAATACACCCGGCTGCTGGTTGCACCCAGTAGGCTAAGGAGGCAGAGTTAACATATACTGGTGGAGCCTAATTTTGATCCTAACCCTATTTGCACATAAGGAGTCCAATCGAGATCAAAAACCACGTTCCCATGTGTGGATGAATTCTCTTTCAACATCAGTAATGATATACAGATTAAAAGGAGCTAAGATCATAACCCCATTAATCATATTGATGATAGCACCATTTGAAGTAAGGTCATGGGAACAAAACCATAGATGCAATAAAAGTGCAGCAAATTGAAATCAGTAGTCTCTCGAAAATATCTACTCTGAATAGATTAGCTTTGGATTTTTTATATAAGGAAGGGGGTGTAAGTGTAGTCATAAATGTAAGTTGTTGTAGTTTTGTTAATCTAGAGAAACGAGTGGAAACAGATATACAGGCGATTGTAAACCACAATCAGATATTACATCAGATTTCTTTAGATGATACTTCTTGTGGATTTAAAGAAATATGGGATAAATTAACTTTCTGGTTACCAGATCTAAATTGGCTTAAACATTTGTTTGTAATATTGTTGGAATAATTGTAATATTGCTATGCATAATACTCTGCAATTGTTGTTACAAAATACTAAGACCTTTAAGTAAGATTGCTCATGTCAACGAGTTACAAGTAGAGAATTATGATCAGAATGTGATCAGAACAGATGAACTTAATTATGATCCAATTAAGAAGGAGGTTCTGAAATATCTGGAAATTTTACCACAAATCAATGGTGAAAAAAAAAAAAAAACCAAAACAACCAAAAGGGGGAATTGTGATGAATATACTGGTGATTTGTGTTAAAATTGTAAGACTTAGAGTGCACTGGGATTAAGGGTCAGGATCTTGTGAGGCCTGTTTAGAGGGTAAAGGGAAAGAAACCTATCTTGCAGACTTGCAAGGATACTGTCTGGTTAATTGGAGACACCACGGCTGAGAAGGAGCTGTCTTAAAGATAAACATTCAGAACTAGGAATTTGTTTTCTTCAGATAAGAAGCCTGCACAATTGAGCATGTGTGAAAGTGGATGCTTTGACCCTTACCACACTGAATGTAGGGAGAAGGGATTTATATGTTATCTCACCAGTTCGCTATAATTTTACACACCTAGAAGGAAAATCAAAATTCATAACAACACAACATGCATTTTCATTTTCGATTGAAAACATCAACAAATGGTACCAATAAGAGATCAGTATTACTAGGATGAGCAAAAACGCATTATTATGGGTAATTTTTATATTGGGCAAGGCAATGAAGCTCTTTTGCTCTTGCTGATTGCCTGCAAGTTTTCTGTCTGTGAAGCTAGAGCCTGGCCAGATCTACCTTTACAGATTAAAGAAATCTTGCTACCATTAAACAAATTATGATTTTTGACCATCCTAGAGAAAATAAAGGTGCAACATAACAGGTAATAATGAATTGATTAAACTTTTTCAGACGTGTCTGATAGGGATACCCAGACTTAATGTTAATATGTTTGTTAATTATAGTAGTAAGTTTTAAGGTTCTTAGGGCAAGAGGGGACATGGGTCCCAGGAACACCTGTGCAATTCAGGCCTGGAAGAATTCTCTGTTGATAATATAGTGGCGGAGTAGGAGATGTGAGAAAGTGCTGATTGCTTGGTATGCTGAAGTCCAGCTGCCTCTGAGATGGGAGGCAAGCAAGATAAGGAGGAGGTGAGATCTGGGAAAGAGAGCAATTAGGCCGGATAGAAGAATTCCACAGAGTTGTGAAAACAATGATGTAACCTTTTAGAGAGCAACCAATAGTATGTTGCCAAGTGGGCATAATTATAGCAAACTGTATATAAGATGTGTCTGATGCTCAATAAAGTTGGATTCCGCTGATCACATTGGTCGTTAAAACGGCCCCTTCTTGCAGTACTGCCCCAACCCAGACCCCATCCCCAGCCCTGCCCCAGCCCTGTCCCTCAGCCCAGCCCCAGCCCCAGCCCGGCCCCAGCCCTGACCCAGCACCGGCCCCAGCCCCAGCCCCACCCTCGGCACCAGCCCAGCCCCAGCCCCAGCCCCAGTCCTGCCCCATCCCAGCCCCCATCCCCAGCCCTGCCCCAGCCCTGACCCCTGCCCAGCCCAGCCCAGCCCAGCCCCAGCCACAGCCCAGCCCCAGCCCTGGCCCCAGCCCCACCCTCGGCACCAGTCCTGCCCCAGCCCCAGCCCCAAACTTGGCCCCAGCCCAGCCCCAGTTCCAGACCTGACCCAGGCCTGCACCAGCCCCGGCCCCGGCCCCAGCCTTGGCCCCAGCCCAGCCCAGCCCTAGCCCTGCCCCTAGCCCAGCACAAGCCCTGCCCCAGCCGCAGCCCCATCCCTGCCCCATCCCCAGCCCTAGCCCAGCCCCAGCCCCAGCCCCTGCCCCAGCCCTGCCCCAGCCCCAGCCCTAGTCCCAGCACTGCCCCTGCCCTACCCCAGCCCAGTCCCAGTCCCAGCCCAGCCCCAGCCCTGCCCTAGGCCCAGCCCGGCCCCAGCCCTGCCCCCAGCCCAGCCCCACCCCATGGCCCAGCCTCCAGCCTAGCCCTGCCCCAGCCCCGGCCCCAATCCAGCCAAATCCCCAGCCCCAAACTCAGTCCCTGCCCTTCTCCCAGCCCCGGCCCTATCCCGGCCCCAGCCCTACCCCAGCCCTGCCCCAGCCTCGGACCCAGCCCTGGACCCAGCCCCAGCCCCAGCCCAGCTCCAGCCCAGCCCTGCTCCAACCCAGCCCCAGCCCTACCCAAGCCCCAGCTCTGTCCCCAGCCCCAGCCACAGCCCAGACCCAGCCCTGGACCCAGTCCCAGCCACAGCCCTGTCCCAGTCCCCGCCCCAGCCCCAGCCCCAGCACTGCCCAAGACCCAGCCCCAGCCTTGACTCCAGCCCTGCCCCAGCCCAGCCCCAGTTACAGCTCAGCCCCAGTCCTGGACCCAGCCCCAGCCCTAGCCCAGCCCCTGCCACAGCCCAGCCCCAGCCCCAGGCTAGCCCCAGCTCTGCCCCACCCCCGGCCCCATCCCCGGCCCCAGCCCAGCCCTAGACCGGCCCTGCCCTCAGCCGAGCCCCAGCCCAGCCCCAGCCCCAGCCCTGCCCCAGCCCCAGTCCTGTCCCATCCCAGCCCCAGTCCTGCCCCACCCTGCCCCAGCCCAGCCCCAGCCCCAGCCCCTGCCCCAGCCCTGCCCCAGCCCCAGCCCCAGCCCCAGTCCTGCCCCAGCCCTGCCCCAGCCCCGGCCCCAGCCCTACCCCAGTCCTGCCCCAGCCTCGGGCCCGGCCCTGCTCCTGGCCCAGCTCAGACCTCAGGCCAGCCCCACCCTCGGCCACTGCCCAGCCCCACACCAGCCCTGCCCCAGCCCAGCCCCAGCCACAGCCCAGCCGCAGTCCTGGACCCAGCCCCCAGTACCAGCCTCAGCCCCAGCCCCAGCCCCGGCCACAGCCCAGACCACAGCCCTAGTCCCAGCCCTGCCCCAGCACTACCCCAGGCCAGCCCCTGCCACAGCCCAGCCCCAGCCCCAGGCTAGCCCCAGCCCCAGCCCCTGCCGCAGCCCCAGCCCCAGTCCTGCCCCAGCCCAGCCCCAGCCCCAGCCCCTGCCGCAGCCCCAGCCCCAGTCCTGCCCCACCCCCGGCCCCATCCCCGGCCCCAGCCCTGCCCCAGCCCAGCCCCAGCCCCAGCCCCTGCCGCAGCCCCAGCCCCAGTCCTGCCCCAGCCCAGCCCCAGCCCCAGCCCCAGCCTACCCTAGCCCTGCCCCAGCCCCGGCCCCAGCCCTACCCCAGCCCTGCACCAGCCCCTGCCCCAGCCCTGCCCCAGCCCCAGCCCCAGCCCCAGCCCCAGTCCTGCCCCAGCCCTGCCCCAGCCTCGGGCCCGGCCCTGCTCCTGGCCCAGCTCAGACCTCAGGCCAGCCCCACCCTCGGCCCCAGCCCTACCCCAGCCCTGCCCCAGCCCCTGCCCCAGGCCTGCTCCAGCCCCAGCCCCAGCCCCAGTCCTGCACCAGCCCGGCCCCAGGGCCGGCCACAGCCCTGCCCCAGCCCCGGCCACAGCCCAGACCGCAGCCCTAGTCCCAGCCCTGCCCCAGCACTACCCCAGGCCAGATCCCAGCCCAGCCCCACCCTCGTCCCCAGCCCAGCCCCAGCCCCAGCCCCAGCCCTGCCCCAGCCACAGCCCTGCCCCAGCCCTGGACCCAGCCCCAGCCCCAGCCCCGGCCTCAGGCTCAGCTCCAGCCCAGCCCCAGCCCCAGCCCCAGCCCAGTCCCAGCCCAGGCCCCAGGCCCAGCCCCAGCCCCATCCCAGCCCCCAGCCCTAGTCCCAGCCCAGCCCCTGCCCTACCCCAGCACAGTCCCAGTCCCAGCCCAGCCCCAGCCCTGCCCCAGCCCAGCCCCCATCCCCAGCCCGGCCCCAGCCCTGCCCGCAGCCCAGCCCCACCCCATGGCCCAGCCTCCAGCCTAGCCCTGCCCCAGCCCCGGACCCAATCCAGCCCCATCCCCAGCCCCAAACTCAGTCCCTGCCCTTCTCCCAGCCCCGGCCCTAGCCCCGGCCCCAGCCCTACCCCAGCCCTGCCCCAGCCTTGGGCCCAGCCCTGGACCCAGCCCCAGCCCCAGCCCAGCTCCAGCCCAGCCCTGCTCCAACCCAGCCCCAGCCCTACCCAAGCCCCAGCTCTGTCCCCAGCCCCAGCCACAGTCCAGACCCAGCCCTGGACCCAGTCCCAGCCCCAGCCCTGTCCCAGTCCCCGACCCAGCCCCAGACCCAGCCCCAGCCTTGACTCCAGCCCTGCCCCAGCCCAGCCCCAGTTACAGCTTAGCCCCAGTCCTGGACCCAGCCCCAGCCCTGCCCCAGCCCCAGCCCCAGCCCAGCCCCAGCCCCAGCTCCAGCCCAGCCCCAGCCCCAGCCCCATCCCTGCCCCCAGCCCAGCCCCAGCCCCAGCCTAGCCCCAGCCCTGCCCCAGCCCCAGTCCCAGCCCCGACCCCAGGCTCGGCTCCAGCCCAGCCCCAGCCCCAGCCCCAGCCCAGACCCAGCCCCAGCTCCAGCCCAGCCCCAGCCCAGGCCACAGGCCCAGCCCCAGCCCCAGCCTGGGCACCAGCCCAGCCCCGGCCCCAGCCTAGCCCCAGCCCTGCCCCAGCCCCAGCCCAGCCCCAGCCCTGCCCCCAACCCTGCTCTTCTCCAGCCCAGCCCCAGCCCCAGCCCAGCCCCAGCCCCAGCTCCAGCCCAGCCCCAGCCCAGGCCCCAGGCCCAGCCCCAGCCCCAGCCTGGGCACCAGCCCAGCCCCAGCCCCAGCCTAGCCCCAGCCCTGGCCCCAGCCCCGGCCCCAGCCCCGGCCCCAGCCCAGCCTCCAGCCCCAGCCCCAGCCTGGGCACCAGCCCAGCGCTAGCCCAGACCTGCCCCCAGCCCATGCCCAGCCCTGCCCCAGGCCCAGCCCTAGCCCAGCCCTGCCCTCAGCCCAGCCCCAGCCCGGCCCCAGCCCCAGTCCTGCCCCAGCCCTGCCCTCACCCCAGCCCCAACCCAAGCCCCACCTCTGTCCCCAGCCACAGCCATAGCCCAGCCCCAGCCGTGGACCCAGTCCCAGCCCCACCCCTGTCCCAGTCCCAGCCCGAACCCCAGCCCTAGTCCCAGCACTGCCCCTGCCCTACCCCAGCCCAGTCCCAGTCCCAGCACAGCCCCAGCCCTGCCCTAGGCCCAGCCACAGCCCAGACCCAGCCCTGGACCCAGTCCCAGCCACAGCCCTGTCCCAGTCCCCGACCCAGCCCCAGCCCCAGCCCTGCCCAAGACCCAGCCCCAGCCTTGGCTCCAGCCCTGCCCCAGCCCAGCCCCAGTTACAGCTCAGCCCCAGTCCTGGACCCAGCCCCAGCCCAGCCCCTGCCACAGCCCAGCCCCAGCCCCAGGCTAGCCCCAGCTCTGCCCCACCCCCGGCCCCATCCCCGGCCCCAGCCCAGCCCTAGACCGGCCCTGCCCTCAGTCGAGCCCCAGCCCAGCCCAAGCCCTGCCCCTGCCCCAGCACCAGTCCTGTCCCATCCCAGCCCCAGTCCTGCCCCAGCCCTGCCCCAGCCCAGCCCCAGCCCCAGGCCCAGTCCTGCCCCAGCCCTGCCCCAGCCCCGGCCCCAGCCCTATCCCAGCCCTGCCCCAGCCCCGGCCCCAGCCCTATCCCAGCCCTGCCCCAGCCCCTGCCCCAGCCCTGCCCCAGCCCCAGTCCTGCCCCAGCCCTGCCCCAGCCCCGGCCCCAGCCCTACCCCAGCCCTGCCCCAGCCTCGGGCCCGGCCCTGCTCCTGGCCCAGCTCAGACCTCAGGCCAGCCCCACCCTCGGCCACTGCCCAGCCCCACACCAGCCCTGCCCCAGCCCAGCCCCAGCCACAGCCCAGCCGCAGCCCTGGACCCAGCCCCCAGTACCAGCCCAGCCCCAGCCCCGGCCTCAGGCTCAGCTCCAGCCCAGCCCCAGCCCAGGCCCCAGGTCCAGCCCCAGCCCCATCCCAGCCCCCAGCCCTAGTCCCAGCATTGCCCCTGCCCTACCCCAGCCCAGTCCCAGTCCCAGCCCAGCCCCAGCCCTGCCCCCAGCCCAGCCCTAGCCCTGCCCCCAGCCCAGCACAAGCCCTGCCCCAGCCCCGGACCCAATCCAGCCCCATCCCCAGCCCCAAACTCAGTCCCTGCCCTTCTCCCAGCCCCGGCCCTAGCCCCGGCCCCAGCCCTACCCCAGCCCTGCCCCAGCCTCGGGTCCAGCCCTGGACCCAGTCCCAGCCCCAGCCCTGTCCCAGTCCCCCACCCAGCCCCAGACCCAGCCCCAGCCTTGGCTCCAGCCCTGCCCCAGCCCAGCCCCAGTTACAGCTCAGCCCCAGTCCTGGACCCAGCCCCAGTCCCAGCCCCGGCCCCAGGCTCAGCTCCAGCCCAGCCCCAGCCCCAGCCCCAGCCCAGCCCCAGCCCCAGCTCCAGCCCAGCCCCAGCCCAGGCCCCACGCCCAGCCCCAGCCCCAGCCTAGCCCCAGCCCTGCCCCAGCCCCAGTCCCAGCCCCGGCCCCAGGCTCGGCTCCAGCCCAGCCCCAGCCCCAGCCCCAGCCCCAGCCCCAGCCCAGCCCCAGCCCCAGCTCCAGCCCAGCCCCAGCCCAGGCCCCAGGCCGGGCCCCAGCCCCATCCCAGCCCCCAGCCCTAGTCCCAGCACTGTCCCTGCCCTACCCCAGCCCAGTCCCAGTCCCAGCCCATACAGCCCTGCCCCAGCCCCAGCCCCCATCCCCAGCCCGGCCCCAGCCCTGCCCCCAGCCCAGCCCCACCCCATGGCCCAGCCTCCAGCCTAGCCCTGCCCCAGCCCCAGACCCAATCCAGCCCCATCCCCAGCCCCAAACTCAGTCCCTGCCCTTCTCCCAGCCCCGGCCCTAGCCCCGGCCCCAGCCCTACCCCAGCCCTGCCCCAGCCTCGGGCCCAGCCCTGGACCCAGCCCCAGCCCCAGCCCAGCTCCAGCCCAGCCCTGCTCCAACCCAACCCCAGCCCTACCCAAGCCCCAGCTCTGTCCCCATCCCCAGCCACAGCCCAGACCCAGCCCTGGACCCAGTCCCAGCCCCAGCCCTGTCCCAGTCCCCGACCCAGCCCCAGACCCAGCCCCAGCCTTGACTCCAGCCCTGCCCCAGCCCAACCCCAGTTACAGCTCAGCCCCAGTCCTGGACCCAGCCCCAGCCCCAGCCAAGCCCCAGCCCCAGGCTCGGCTCCAGCCCAGCCCCAGCCCCAGCCCCAGCCCAGCCCCTGCCCAGACCCCAGGCCCAGCCCCAGCGCCAGCCCCATTCCTGCCCCCAGCCCAGCCCCATCCCTGCCCCCAGCCCAGCCCCAGCCTAGCCCCAGCCCTGCCCCAGCCCCTGCCCCAGCCCTGCCCCAGCCCCAGCCCCAGCCCCAGTCCTGCCCCAGCCCTGCCCCAGCCTCGGGCCCGGCCCTGCTCCTGGCCAAGCTCAGACCTCAGGCCAGCCCCACCCTCGGCCCCAGCCCTACCCCAGCCCTGCTCCAGCCCCTGCCCCAGCCCTGCTCCATCCCCAGCCCTGTTGTCGGGCAAGAGGGGACATGGGTCCCAGGAACACCTGTGCAATTCAGGCCTTGAAGAATTCTCTGTTGATAATATAGTGGCGGAGTGGGAGATGTGAGAAAGTGCTGATTGCTTGGTATGCTGAAACCCAGCTGCCCCTGAGATGGGAGGCAAGCAAGATAAGGAGGAGGCGAGATCTGGGAAAGAGAGCAATTAGGCCGGATAGAAGAATTCCACAGAGTCGTGAAAACAATGATGTAACCTTTTAGAGAGCAACCAATAGTATGTTGCCAAGTGGGCATAATTATAGCAAACTGTATATAAGATGTGTCTGATGCTCAATAAAGTGGAATCCGCTGATCAAATTGGTCGTTAAAGCGGCCCCCTTCTTGCAGTAAGTGGCGCTCGAACACGGGACCCTAATGAAGACAAACGTTAGGGTTTAAGAAGTTCTTCGGGACGTTGGGAGATTCGCAGTAAGCCGGGAGGCAAGAAGAAGGCCGGCCCGGGATAGCAGTACCGGAGGCTGCAAGAAAAGGGAAGACAGCCTTGAAGCCGAAGACGCTGTAGAGCCGGAAACTGCTTAAACGAGGACTGTGCGCACAGGTATTAACGTTTAAATACGGATATGGATAGGCAGGCAGCGTATGATTTATTTATATGCTTTTTAGAAAAGCGACAGTGTAAGTTAAATTTTACAAAGGAGTTGGTGCCGCTGTTAAGCTATGCAGGAGAGTTAGGATATTTTAAGGACCCAAATGAGGTGTTTGAAAGATTGCAGTGGAAAAAGTCTGGACAAGACTTGTGGCTGCATGGCTTAGATGATGAAAAACGAGCAAAGGAGTGTGGAAAATGGTGGAAGATGATTATGTCAGCACTGGATCAGCATCGTGCTGAGCAAATGACAGCTTATCAAGCCAGGGTACGATTAGATTATACGGACCCAAATGGAGCAAGTGTTACACATTCTGGGTTGCCTTTGTCAGAAGAGGTTCA
Source organism: Melanerpes formicivorus (assembly GCF_026170545.1). Lineage (NCBI taxonomy): Eukaryota > Metazoa > Chordata > Aves > Piciformes > Picidae > Melanerpes > Melanerpes formicivorus. Next base: position 23,911 of record NW_027142591.1, on the reverse strand, counting down.
GGATTATTTAAGAAAGGAGAAGGCTGCGTGTGTAAAAGGGTTAGGTGGCAGAGTCGAATTACAATCTGTAACACAGGACTCTGCTGAGGAGCCTTCCCTGTCTCTTTTAGCTGAGCAAATTGTACAGGACAAGAAAGTAGGTGAGGGAGAGAAGACAAACAGGGCGATAGATCCTGGAGGTGGTGTTAAAGATCATGCAAGAAAGCACGCAGAGTATTGGCAAAAGGTTGCAGAACACTTAAATGCCGAAGGAGATCAGGAAGGGCTTAGCCGGCTGGCTGCTTCACATCGAGCTTTTCCAGTAATGTATACACAGGTCCCTGGGGAGCAAAATGTTTTTCAGGCTGATGTAACTCAATTGCCATGGAAATTGTTATCTCAATTAAGACAGACTGCGAGTCAATTTGGGGTTCAATCTGAACCAGCTAGACAGATGATTGATTTTATTTATATGAACTATAATATGTTACCTAGAGATTCTTATAATGTTATGAAGCTGATCCTAACAGCATCTCAATTTATGACATTTTTGAATGAGTGGGAACACCTAGCTAGACAATCAGCTGGAGTAAAAAGACAGCAAAACGATCTATTATTTGGTGTAACAGTAGATCAGTTGTGTGGAACGGGACAGAATGAGAGACCAGAGTTGCAGGCACTTTTACAGCCGCCTGTTTTGCAAGCATCAGCCCAGATAGTAAGGAGGGCTTTTGACAAGCAGAAGGATGGAAATGCAAATCCTCACTATATGGGAATTAAGCAAGGTAGACAGGAACCTCTTGGTGAATTTGTGGATAAGTTGCTTGCCGCACTTAGAGCAGCAAGCGTAGGAGAAGGTATCCGAGAGGCAATTTTAAGGCAGTGTTTAATGCAGAATGGGAACCAGCAGACACAGCAGCTTATTACATCAGCAGATCCTAGATGGACGGTAGCCGAATTGTTGCAGAGGGCTCAGGACTTGCCAAGCAATCCGATGGCCATGTTGACGGAGGTGAGTGATAAGGGATTGCTAAAACAGGCTGAGGTGTTGTCAATGACAATGACAAAACAGCTTGAGCATAGTCAACAGGTTATGGCAGCCTTAGTACCTTTGCGCACAGACTCGAAAGGGCAAGGCCGACCCTATAAGCAGTCATCAGACGAAATACAGTGTCATCGAAAAGCGTAAGGCGGAGATATCGTCTAAAGTAATGCCTGGACTTTTGGCCCATAGATCCGCTTTAGGGCATTTCCCTAGCGGAGATAGTTATTTTGATGAAGCTTGTTGGAGAGAATACAGGAACAAGCTGTGGGACTTGGTTATAGATGGTGATAAAACTGCTATAAAGCTGCAAAAGTCGTGGCGAGAATGCATGAACTGTGTTAAAACCTACGAACTGAAACAGCGAATGGCTGCTGCAGTTAGAGCAACTTTGTCAGGACGAGATGCAGCGCCAGGTGTATCTGAGTTGCAGCTGAAAGATGTGTCTGAGAACTGTCGACCGATCGACCGGGGCCGCCCCCGATACATCTTGCGGCGACCACACCGCGTTTACCAGCCGTCACCACTGCCATTTGCACACAGCGGGGAACCTTCCTCTGACATCGCCAGCGACGGCTCGGACTCGGAAGACAATATCGGCAGCGAGGAATTCAAACAGCGCCGACTTTGCTTTACGGCCCCTCTTAGAAAAAATGGAGCGCTTGGAGGCTCGCGGTTACAGTGTTCCTGCCACCGCACTCCTCCCGCGAGCCCTGCCGGCCCCCGCGGATACCGACGGCTCCGACCAAGGCGGGTACCGGCTGACGCACCACCGACACCGACAGCGCCGACAGTAGCAGCGGAGCAGCTGCCACGGCAGCAGCCCCCACCCCTTTCCCCCGCAGCGGCTTTAGCCGCACTACTCTGTTTTGATTTAAAGCAACAGTACTCATTTTGTCATTTCTGATTGTAACGTCTTTCAGAGATTTGTTATTTAGAGTTTTGTTAAGTTTTTCTAATAATCATAATGAATAAGTAAGCATTTGGTATTTATAAGTACTTAGTACATAGTAATTGCAGTAAGGTGTATGCACTTAGTTAAGAGTTCAAATTGTAAGATTTTCTTTTGGTTCGAACCTTCTTAGTTGTCTGCCTAGGCATTTCAAAGGAGCTCCATGTAATATAGTTAAGGAATGTATAAACAGGTTTTAATTTTGGAAAGTGTTTTTTAGTTAATGTAACAATTTTCTTTCTTTTTAGACACTGATTTGATGGATTAATTTTAACATAGTTTTTTAAGGTTTTAAGGATTTTTTGGTATTAGCATAAGTTAAGGTTTGTAGCAAATAGGTATTAATTTTAACAACTCTTCCTTCACTAATGTGCAGAAGAACCAAGACTGAGAGGAAACAGCATTTCCCATGAAGTCGAACATCGATCACAATAACTGTTATGATAATCTGGGGTCAAAAGCATCAATCAAAAAAAATATTTTGTCCTGAATGCTGAATTTGAAAATAGGCAGTTTGGGCTGGTAAATACAGAAAACCTATTTTGTGGTGAGAAAAAGAATTTCAATCCCCATGGAAAATTATTGAAAGGGATTGGCATAAGTGGGAAATAAAGACTAGAGAAATTTTCGTTGGGAAATATCAGGAATAATTAAAAGGATTAGTAAAAGGAAAAGTAAGAGACATAAGATTTTGAAGGAAGAGGAATTGAAATAACAAAAGCACAATGGGAAATGGTAAACAAACTAACCAAGGAAGTAGAGAAGAGACTCCAAATGGAATTTTGAAGTGGGTTAAGGAGTTAAAAAATCTGTAGGGCTCCTGAAGAATGTAACTGCTGCCGAGAAGAAAATACACCCGGCTGCTGGTTGCACCCCAGCAGGCTGAGGAGGCAGAGTTCACATATACTGCTGGAGCCTAATTTTGATCCTAACCCTATTTGTACATAAGTAGTCCAATCGAAATCAAAAACCACGTTCCCATGTGTGGAATCTTGATCAGACCGGAGAGAAAAGACTTGAACTTGAAAAAGCAATGGTAAATTTTTCTGCTACAGTTGAAATCATGGTAAATGCAAGCACAGATGCAATAAAAGTGCAGCAAATTGAAATCAATAATCTCTCGAAAATATGTACTCCGAATAGATTAGCTTTGGATTTTCTATATGTTAAGGAACGGGGTGTATGTGTAGTCATAAATGTAAGTTGTTGTAGTTATGTTAATCTAGATAAACGAGTGGAAACAGATTTACAGGCGATTGTAAACCACAATCAGATATTACATCAGATTTCTTTAGATGATACTTCTTCTGGATTTAAAGAAATATGGGATAAGTTAACTTTCTGGTTACCAAACCTAAATTGGCTTAAACATTTGTTTGTAATATTGTTGGAATAATTGTAATATTGCTATGCATAATACTCTGCAATTGTTGTTACAAAATACTAAGACCTTTAAGTAAGATTGCTCATGTCAATGAGTTACAAGTAGAGAATTATGATCAGAATGTGATCAGAACAGATGAACTTAATTATGATCCAATTAAGAAGGAGGTTCTGAAATATCTGGAAATTTTACCACAAATCAATGGTGAAAAAAAAAAAAAAACAAAAACAACCAAAAGGGGGAATTGTGATGAATATACTGGTGATTTGTGTTAAAATTGTAAGACTTAGAGTGCACTGGGATTAAGGGTCAGGATCTTGTGAGGCCTGTTTAGAGGGTAAAGAGAAAGAAACCTATCTTGCAGACTTGCAAGGGCACTGTCTGGTTAATTGGAGACACCACGGCTGAGAAGGAGCTGTCTTAAAGATAAACATTCAGAACTGGGAATTTGTTTTCTTCAGATAAGAAGCCTGCACAATTGGGCATGTGTGAAAGTGGATGCTCTGACCCTTACCACACTGAATGTAGGGAGAAGGGATTTATATGTTATCTCACCAGTTCGCTATAATTTTACACACCTAGAGGGAAAATCAAAATTCATAACAACACAACATGCATTTTCATTTTCGATTGAAAACATCAACAAATGGTACCAATAAGAGATCAGTATTACTAGGATGAGCAAAAACGCATTATTATGGGTAATTTTTATATTGGGCAAGGCAGTGAAGCTCTTTTGCTCTTGCTGATTGCCTGCAAGTTTTCTGTCTGTGAAGCTAGAGCCTGGCCAGATCTACCTTTACAGATTAAAGAAATCTTGCTACCATTAAACAAATTATGATTTTTGACCATCCTAGAGAAAATAAAGGTGCAACATAACAGGTAATAATGAATTGATTGAACTTTTTCAGACGTGTCTGATAGGGATACCCAGACTTAATGTTAATATGTTTGTTAATTATAGTAGTAAGTTTTAAGGTTCTTAGGTATCATTGTACTCATTTCGATTATTGTTAAACTTGTTTATAATTGTAATATGCAAAGTGTTCAAAGAATAACTTCCAAGGCCTTACTTGCACAAAAGAAAAATGGGGGAATTGTTGTCGGGCAAGAGGGGACATGGGTCCCAGGAACACCTGTGCAATTCAGGCCTTGAAGAATTCTCTGTTGATAATATAGTGGCGGAGTGGGAGATGTGAGAAAGTGCTGATTGCTTGGTATGCTGAAACCCAGCTGCCCCTGAGATGGGAGGCAAGCAAGATAAGGAGGAGGCGAGATCTGGGAAAGAGAGTAATTAGGCCGGATAGAAGAATTCCACAGAGTTGTGAAAACAATGATGTAACCTTTTAGAGAGCAACCAATAGTATGTTGCCAAGTGGGCATAATTATAGCAAACTGTATATAAGATGTGTCTGATGCTCAATAAAGTGGAATCCGCTGATCAAATTGGTCGTTAAAGCGGCCCCCTTCTTGCAGTACAGCCCCAGCCCCAGTCCTGCCCCAGCCCTGCCCCAGCCCCGGCCCCAGCCCTGCCCCAGCCCAGCCCCAGCCACAGCCCAGCCACAGCCCTGGACCCAGCCCCCAGAACCAGCCCCAGCCCCAGCCCCGGCCACAGCCCAGACCACAGCCCTAGTCCCAGCCCTGCCCCAGCACTACCCCAGGCCAGATCCCAGCCCAGCCCCACCCTCGGCCCCAGCCCAGCCCCAGCCCCAGCCCTGCCCCAGCCACAGCCCAGCCCCAGCCCTGGACCCAGCCCCAGCCCCAGCCCCGGCCTCAGGCTCAGCTCCAGCCCAGCCCCAGCCCCAGCCCCAGCCCAGCCCCAGCCCAGGCCCCAGGCCCAGCCCCAGCCCCATCCCAGCCCCCAGCCCTAGTCCCAGCCCAGCCCCTGCCCTACCCCAGCCCAGTCCCAGTCCCAGCTCAGCCCCAGCCCTGCCCCCAGCCCAGCCCCACCCCATGGCCCAGCCTCCAGCCTAGCCCTGCCCCAGCCCCGGCCCCAATCCAGCCCCATCCCCAGCCCCAAACTCAGTCCCTGCCCTTCTCCCAGCCCCGGCCCTAGCCCCGGCCCCAGCCCTACCCCAGCCCTGCCCCAGCCTCGGGTCCAGCCCTGGACCCAGTCCCAGCCCCAGCCCTGTCCCAGTCCCCCACCCAGCCCCAGACCCAGCCCCAGCCTTGGCTCCAGCCCTGCCCCAGCCCAGCCCCAGTTACAGCTCAGCCCCAGTCCTGGACCCAGTCCCAGTCCCAGCCCCGGCCCCAGGCTCGGCTCCAGCCCAGCCCCAGCCCCAGCCCCAGCCCAGCCCCAGCCCCAGCTCCAGCCCAGGCCCCAGGCCCAGCCCCAGCCCCAGCCTAGCCCCAGCCCTGCCCCAGCCCCAGCCCCGGCCACAGCCCAGACCACAGCCCTAGTCCCAGCCCTGCCCCAGCACTACCCCAGGCCAGATCCCAGCCCAGCCCCACCCTCGGCCCCAGCCCAGCCCCAGCCCCAGCCCTGCCCCAGCCACAGCCCAGCCCCAGCCCTGGACCCAGCCCCAGCCCCAGCCCTGGCCTCATGCTCAGCTCCAGCCCAGCCCCAGCCCCAGCCCCTGCCGCAGCTCAGCCCCAGCCCAGGCCCCAGGCCCAGCCCCAGCCTCAAACCCATCCCAGCCCCCAGCCCTAGTCCCAGCACTGCCCCTGCCCTACCCCAGCCCAGTCCCAGTCCCAGCCCAGCCCCAGCCCTGCCCCCAGCCCAGCCCCACCCCATGGCCCAGCCTCCAGCCTAGCCCCGCCCCAGCCCCGGACCCAATCCAGCCCCATCCCCAGCCCCAAACTCAGTCCCTGCCCTTCTCCCAGCCCCGGCCCTAGCCCCGGCCCCAGCCCTACCCCAGCCCTGCCCCAGCCTCGGGCCCAGCCCTGGACCCAGTCCCAGCCCCAGCCCTGTCCCAGTCCCCCACCCAGCCCCAGCCCCAGCCCCAGCCCAGCCCCAGCCCCAGCCCCAGCCCAGGCCCAGCCCAGGCCCCAGGCCCAGCCCCAGCCCCATCCCTGCCCCCAGCCCAGCCCCAGCCCCAGCCCCAGCCCAGGCCCAGCCCAGGCCCCAGGCCCAGCCCCAGCCCCATCCCTGCCCCCAGCCCAGCCCCAGCCCCAGCCTAGCCCCAGCCCTGCCCCAGCCCCAGTCCCAGCCCCGGCCCCAGGCTCGGCTCCAGCCCAGCCCCAGCCCCAGCCCCAGCCCCAGCCCAGCCCCAGCCCCAGCTCCAGCCCAGCCCCAGCCCAGGCCCCAGGCCCAGCCCAGCCCCATCCCTGCCCCCAGCCCAGCCCCAGCCCCAGCCTAGCCCCAGCCCTGCCCCAGCCCCAGCCCAGCCCCAGCCCTGCCCCCAACCCAGCCTCAGCCCTGGCCCCAGCCCCGGCCCCAGGCCGGGCCCCAGCCCAGCCTCCAGCCCCAGCCCCAGCCTGGGCACCAGCCCAGCGCTAGCCAATACCTGCCCCCAGCCCATGCCCAGCCCTGCCCCAGGCCCAGCCCTAGCCCAGCCCTGCCCTCAGCCCAGCCCCAGCCCGGCCCCAGCCCCAGTCCTGCCCCAGCCCTGCCCACACCCCAGCCCCAACCCAAGCCCCACCTCTGTCCCCAGCCACAGCCACAGCCCAGCCCCAGCCCTGCCCCAGACCCAGACCCAGATCCAGACCCAGTCCCAGACCCATCCCTGCCCCCAGCCCAGCCCAGACCCATCCCCATCCCTTCCCCCATCACAGCCCCAGCCCCAGCCCAGCACCAGCCCTGCTCCTAGCCTCGGGCCCAGACCCAGCCCCAACCCTACCCCAGCCCTGCCCCAGCCTCGGGCCCAGCCCTGTCCCAGGCCCAGCCCTAGCCTTTCGCTGACCTCAGCCCGGCCCCAGCCCTGCCCTCAGCCCAGTCCCAGCCCAGCCCCAGCCCCAGCCCTAGCCCGGCCCCAGCCCTGCCCCAGCCCAGCCCCAGCCACAGCCCAGCCCCAGCCCTGGACCCAGCCCAGCCCAGCCCCATCCCCATCCCTTCCCCCAGCACAGCCCCAGCCCAGCCCAGCCCCGCCCCCAGTCTGGCGCAAGCCCTGTCCCAGCCCTGCACTGACCCCAGCCCCAGCCCAGCCCAAACCCCAGCCCCAGTTCTGCCCAAGCCCTGCCCCCATCCCTGCCCCTGCCCAGCCCCAGCCACAGCCCTGCCCCCAGCCCAGCCATGGCCCCAACCCAGCCCCAGCCCCAGCCCCGGCCCCAACCTCAGTCCCAGCCTTGCCCCCAGCCCAGCCCACCCCCGTCCCCATCCCTGCGCCCAGCCCAACCCCAGCCCCAGCCCTGCCCCAGCCCTAGCCCAGCCTCCAGCCCCTAGCCCAGCCCCAGCTCATCCTCACCCAGCCCCAGCCCCAGCCCTGCCCCCAGCTCTAGCCCAGCCCCCAACCCAGCCCTAGGCCAGCCCTGCCCTCAGCCCAGCCCCAGCCCAGCCCCAGGCCCAGTCCTGCCCCAGCCCAGCCCCCATCCCCAGTCCTGCCCCAGCCCTGCCCTCACCCCAGCCCCAGCCCCAGCCCCGGCCCCAGCCCTGCCCCAGCCCAAGTCCTGCCCCAGGCCCGGCCCCAACCCCAGCCCTAGCCCAGCCCAAGACTGGGTTCCAGCCCCAGCCCCGGCCCCAACCCAGCCCCAGCACCGGCCCCAGCCTTAGTCCCAGCCCTGCTCCCAGCCCCGGCCCCAGCCCTGGCTCCAGCCCTACCCCAGCCCTGCCCCAGCCTCGCGCCCAGCCCTGTCCCAGCCCCAGCCCAGACCCCTGCCCACCCTCAGCCCCGGCCCCAGCCCTGCCCCAGCCCCAGCCCTAGCCCAGCCCTGCTCTCAGCCCAGCCCCAGCCAGGCCCCAGCCCTGTCCGCAGCCCTAGCCCCAGCCCCACCCTCATCCCCAGGCCCAGCCCAGCCCCCAGCCCAGCCCCACCCTCAGCTCCAGCCCAGCCCCAGCCCCAGCCCTGCCCCAGTCCTCGCCCCAGCCCAGTCCTGGTCCCAGCCTAGCCCAGCCCTGCCCCAGCCCAGTCCCAGACCCAGCCCGGCCCCAGTACTACCCCAGCCCCGGCCCCAGCCCTGTCCCCAACCCTACCCCAGCCCTGCCCCAGCCTCGGGCCCAGCCCTGCCCCAGCCCAGCCCCAACCACAGCCCAGCCCCAGCCCTGGACCCAGCCCAGCCCAGCCCCATCCCCATCCCTTCCCCCAGCACAGCCCCAGCCCCAGCCCAGCCCCAGCCCCAACCCCAGTCTGGCACAAGCCCTGTCCCAGCCCTTCACTGACCCCAGCCCCAGCCCAGCCCAAACCCCAGCCCCAGTTCTGCCCAAGCCCTGCCCTCAGCCCAGTCCCAGCCCAGCCCCAGCCCCAGCCCTAGCCCGGCCCCAGCCCTGCCCCATCCCCAGCCCTAGCCTGTCCCTGCCCTCAGCCCGGCCCCAGCCCTGCCCCAGCCCAGCCCCAACCACAGCCCAGCCCCAGCCCTGGACCCAGCCCAGCCCAGCCCCATCCCCATCCCTTCCCCCAGCACAGCCCCAGCCCCAGCCCAGCCCCAGCCCCAACCCCAGTCTGGCACAAGCCCTGTCCCAGCCCTTCACTGACCCCAGCCCCAGCCCAGCCCAAACCCCAGCCCCAGTTCTGCCCAAGCCCTGCCCCCATCCCTGCCCCTGCCCAGCCGCAGCCACAGCCCTGCCCCCAGCCCAGCCACGGCCTCAACCCAGCCCCAGCCCCAGCCCCGGCCCCAACCTCTGTCCCAGCCTTGCCCCCAGCCCAGCCCACCCCCGTCCCCATCCCTGTGCCCAGCCCAGCCCCAGCCCCAGACCTGCCCCAGCCCTGCCCCAGCCCTAGCCCAGCCTCTAGCCCCTAGCCCAGCCCCAGCTCATCCTCACCCAGCCCCAGCCCCAGCCCTGCCCCCAGCCCCAGCCCAGCCCCCATCCCCAGTCCTGCCCCAGCCGTGCCCTCACCCCAGCCCCAGCCCCAGCCCCGGCCCCAGCCCTGCCCCAGCCCAAGTCCTGCCCCAGGCCCGGCCCCAACCCCAGCCCCAGCCCAGCCCAAGACTGGGTTCCAGCCCCAGCCCCGGCCCCAACCCAGCCCCAGCCCCGGCCCCAACCTTAGTCCCAGCCCTGCTCCCAGCCCCGGCCCCAGCCCTGGCTCCAGCCCTACCCCAGCCCTGCCCCAGCCTCGCGCCCAGCCCTGTACCAGCCCCAGCCCAGACCCCAGCCCACCCTCAGCCCCGGCCCCAGCCCTGCCCCAGCCCCAGCCCTAGCCCAGCCCTGCTCTCAGCCCAGCCCCAGCCAGGCCCCAGCCCTGTCCGCAGCCCTAGCCCCAGCCCCACCCTCAGCTCCAGCCCAGCCCCAGCCCCAGCCCTGCCTCAGTCCCCGCCCCAGCCCAGTCCTGGTCCCAGCCCAGCCCCAGCCCTGCCCCAGCCCCAGCCCTACCCTAGCCCTGCAACAGCCCCAGCCCTGTCCCAGTCCCCCACCCAGCCCCAGACCCAGCCCCAGCCTTGGCTCCAGCCCTGCCCCAGCCCAGCCCCAGTTACAGCTCAGCCCCAGTCCTGGACCCAGCCCCAGTCCCAGCCCCGGCCCAAGGCTCGGCTCCAGCCCAGCCCCAGCCCCAGCCCCAGCCCAGCCCCAGCCCCAGCTCCAGCCCAGGCCCAGCCCAGGCCCCAGGCCCATCCCCAGCCCCATCCCTGCCCCCAGCCCAGCCCCAGCCCCACCTAGCCCCAGCCCTGCCCCAGCCCCAGTCCCAGCCCCGGCCCCAGGCTCGGCTCCAGCCCAGCCCCAGCCCCAGCCCCAGCCCCAGCCCAGCCCCAGCCCCAGCTCCAGCCCAGCCCCAGCCCAGGCCCCAGGCCCAGCCCAGCCCCATCCCTGCCCCCAGCCCAGCCCCAGCCCCAGCCTAGCCCCAGCCCTGCCCCAGCCCCAGCCCAGCCCCAGCCCTGCCCCCAACCCAGCCTCAGCCCTGGCCCCAGCCCCGGCCCCAGGCGGGGCCCCAGCCCAGCCTCCAGCCCCAGCCCCAGCCTGGGCACCAGCCCAGCGCTAGCCCAGCCCCAGCCCAGCCCCAGCCCCAGCTCCAGCCCAGCCCCAGCCCATGCCCAGCCCTGCCCCAGGCCCAGCCCTAGCCCAGCCCTGCCCTCAGCCCAGCCCCAGCCCGGCCCCAGCCCCAGTCCTGCCCCAGCCCTGCCCTCACCCCAGCCCCAACCCAAGCCCCACCTCTGTCCCCAGCCACAGCCACAGCCCAGCCCCAGCCGTGGACCCAGTCCCAGCCCCACCTCTGTCCCAGTCCCAGCCCGAACCCCAGCCCTAGTCCCAGCACTGCCCCTGCCCTACCCCAGACCAGTCCCAGTCCCAGCCCAGCCCCAGCCCTGCCCTAGGCCCAGCCCTAGCCCAGCCCTGCCCTCAGCCCAGCCCCAGTCCGGCCCCAGCCCCAGCCCTACCCAAGCCCCAGCTCTGTCCCCAGCCCCAGCCACAGCCCAGACCCAGCCCTGGACCCAGTCCCAGCCCCAGCCCTGTCCCAGTCCCCGACCCAGCCCCAGCCCCAGCCCTGCCCAAGACCCAGCCCCAGCCTTGGCTCCAGCCCTGCCCCAGCCCAGCCCCAGTTACAGCTCAGCCCCAGTCCTGGACCCAGCCCCAGCCCAGCCCAGCCCCTGCCACAGCCCAGCCCCAGCCCCAGGCTAGCCCCAGCTCTGCCCCACCCCCGGCCCCGTCCCCGGCCCCAGCCCAGCCCTAGACCGGCCCTGCCCTCAGCCGAGCCCCAGCCCAGCCCCAGCCCAGCCCCAGCCCAGGCCCCAGGCCCAGCCCCAGCCCCATCCCTGCCCCCAGCCCAGCCCCAGCCCCAGCCTAGCCCCAGCCCTGCCCCAGCCCCAGTCCCAGCCCCGGCCCCAGGCTCGGCTCCAGCCCAGCCCCAGCCCCAGCCCCAGCCCCAGCCCCAGCCCAGCCCCAGCCCAGGCCCCAGGCCCAGCCCCAGCCCCAGCCCCAGCCCCATCCCTGCCCCCACCCCAGCCCCAGCCCCAGCCTAGCCCCAGCCCTTCCCCAGCCCCAGCCCAGCCCCAGTCCTGCCCCCAACCCAGCCTCAGCCCTGGCCCCAGCCCCGGCCCCAGCCCCGGCCCCAGCCCAGCCTCCAGCCCCAGCCCCAGCCTGGGCACCAGCCCAGCGCTAGCCCAGACCTGCCCCCAGCCCATGCCCAGCCCTGCCCCAGGCCCAGCCCTAGCCCAGCCCTGCCACAGCCCAGCCCCAGCCCCAGTCCTGTCCCATCCCAGCCCCAGTCCTGCCCCAGCCCTGCCCCAGCCTAGCCCCAGCCCCAGCCCCAGTCCTGCCCCAGCCCTGCCCCAGCCCCGGCCCCAGCCCTACCCCAGCCCTGCCCCAGCCCCGGCCCCAGCCCTACCCCAGCCCTGCCCCAGCCTCTGCCCCAGCCCTGGACCCAGCCCCAGCCCCAGCCCCAGCCCAGTTCCAGCCCAGCCCTGCTCCAACCCTGCCCCAGCCCTGCCCCAGCCCTACCCCAGCCCTGCCCCAGCCTCTGCCCCAGCCCTGGACCCAGCCCCAGCCCCAGCCCCAGCCCAGTTCCAGCCCAGCCCTACCCCAGCCCTGCCCCAGCCTCGGGCCCAGCCCTGGACCCAGTCCCAGCCCCAGCCCTGTCCCAGTCCCCCACCCAGCCCCAGACCCAGCCCCAGCCTTGGCTCCAGCCCTGCCCCAGCCCAGCCCCAGTTACAGCTCAGCCCCAGTCCTGGACCCAGCCCCAGTCCCAGCCCCGGCCCAAGGCTCGGCTCCAGCCCAGCCCCAGCCCCAGCCCAGCCCCAGCCCCAGCTCCAGCCCAGGCCCAGCCCAGGCCCCAGGCCCAGCCCCAGCCCCATCCCTGCCCCCAGCCTGGCCCCAGCCCCAGCCTAGCCCCAGCCCTGCCCCAGCCCCAGTCCCAGCCCCGGCCCCAGGCTCGGCTCCAGCCCAGCCCCAGCCCCGGCCCCAGCCCCAGCCCAGCCCCAGCCCCAGCTCCAGCCCAGCCCCAGCCCAGGCCCCAGGCCCAGCCCAGCCCCATCCCTGCCCCCAGCCCAGCCCCAGCCCCAGCCTAGCCCCAGCCCTGCCCCAGCCCCAGCCCAGCCCCAGCCCTGCCTCCAACCCAGCCTCAGCCCTGGCCCCAGCCCCGGCCCCAGGCCGGGCCCCAGCCCAGCCTCCAGCCCCAGCCCCAGCCTGGGCACCAGCCCAGCGCTAGCCCAGACCTGCCCCCAGCCCATGCCCAGCCCTGCCCCAGGCCCAGCCCTAGCCCAGCCCTGCCCTCAGCCCAGCCCCAGCCCGGCCCCAGCCCCAGTCCTGCCCCAGCCCTGCCCTCACCCCAGCCCCAACCCAAGCCCCACCTCTGTCCCCAGCCACAGCCACAGCCCAGCCCCAGCCGTGGACCCAGTCCCAGCCCCACCTCTGTCCCAGTCCCAGCCCGAACCCCAGCCCTAGTCCCAGCACTGCCCCTGCCCTACCCCAGACCAGTCCCAGTCCCAGCCCAGCCCCAGCCCTGCCCTAGGCCCAGCCCTAGCCCAGCCCTGCCCTCAGCCCAGCCCCAGTCCGGCCCCAGCCCCAGCCCTACCCAAGCCCCAGCTCTGTCCCCAGCCCCAGCCACAGCCCAGACCCAGCCCTGGACCCAGTCCCAGCCCCAGCCCTGTCCCAGTCCCCGACCCAGCCCCAGCCCCAGCCCTGCCCAAGACCCAGCCCCAGCCTTGGCTCCAGCCCTGCCCCAGCCCAGCCCCAGTTACAGCTCAGCCCCAGTCCTGGACCCAGCCCCAGCCCAGCCCAGCCCCTGCCACAGCCCAGCCCCAGCCCCAGGCTAGCCCCAGCTCTGCCCCACCCCCGGCCCCGTCCCCGGCCCCAGCCCAGCCCTAGACCGGCCCTGCCCTCAGCCGAGCCCCAGCCCAGCCCCAGCCCATCCCCAGCCCAGGCCCCAGGCCCAGCCCCAGCCCCATCCCTGCCCCCAGCCCAGCCCCAGCCCCAGCCTAGCCCCAGCCCTGCCCCAGCCCCAGTCCCAGCCCCGGCCCCAGGCTCGGCTCCAGCCCAGCCCCAGCCCCAGCCCCAGCCCCAGCCCAGCCCCAGCCCAGGCCCCAGGCCCAGCCCCAGCCCCAGCCCCAGCCCCATCCCTGCCCCCACCCCAGCCCCAGCCCCAGCCTAGCCCCAGCCCTTCCCCAGCCCCAGCCCAGCCCCAGCCCTGCCCCCAACCCAGCCTCAGCCCTGGCCCCAGCCCCGGCCCCAGCCCCGGCCCCAGCCCAGCCTCCAGCCCCAGCCCCAGCCTGGGCACCAGCCCAGCGCTAGCCCAGACCTGCCCCCAGCCCATGCCCAGCCCTGTCCCAGGCCCAGCCCTAGCCCAGCCCTGCCACAGCCCAGCCCCAGCCCCAGTCCTGTCCCATCCCAGCCCCAGTCCTGCCCCAGCCCTGCCCCAGCCTAGCCCCAGCCCCAGCCCCAGTCCTGCCCCAGCCCTGCCCCAGCCCCGGCCCCAGCCCTACCCCAGCCCTGCGCCAGCCCTACCCCAGCCCTGCCCCAGCCTCAGGCCCAGCCCTGGACCCAGCCCCAGCCCCAGCCCAGTTCCAGCCCAGCCCTGCTCCAACCCTGCCCCAGCCCTGCCCCAACCACAGCCCAGCCCCAGCCCAGCCCCAGCCCTGGACCCAGCCCCAGCCTCCAGCCCCGGCCCCAGCCCTGTCCCCATCCCAAGTCCTGCCCCAGCCCTGCCCTCACCCCAGCCCCAACCCAAGCCCCACCTCTATCCCCAGCCCCAGCCCCAGCCCAGCCCCAGCCCCAGCCCCAGCCCAGCCCCAGCCCTGGACCCAGTCCCAGTCCCAGCCCCAGCCCTGTCCCAGTCCCCACCTCACCCACAGCCCTAGTCCCAGCCCTACCCCAGACCTACCCCAGCCCTGGACCCAGTCCCAGCCCCAGCCCTGTTTCAGTCCCCACCCCAGACCCATCCCTGTCCCTAGCCCTGCCCCAGCCCTGCCCCCAACGCAGCCCCAGCCCTGCCCCCAACGCAGCCCCAGCCCTGCCCTAGCCCCATCACTTCCCATCCACCAGCACCAGCCCCAGCCCTGCCCTAGGCCCATCACTTCCCATCCACCAGCAGCAGCCCCAGCCCTGCCCCAGCCCCGTCCCTGACCCCAGCCCAGCCCCAGCCCCAGCCTAGCCCCAGCCCTGCCCCACCCCCGGCCCCATCCCTGGCCCTAGCCCAGACCTAGCCCGGCCCTGCCCTCAGCCCAGACCACAGCCCTAGTCCCAGCCCTGCCCCTGCACTACCCCAGGACAGATCCCAGCCCAGCCCCAACCTTGGCCCCAGCCCAGCCCCAGTTCCAGATCTGCCCCAGGCCTGCACCAGCCCCGGCCCTGGCGCCGGCCCTGGCCCCAGCCTCGGCCCCAGCCCCAGCCCCAGGCTCGGCTCCAGCCCTGCCCCAGCCCCAGCCCCAGCCCTGCCCCAGCCCTACCCCAGCCCTACCCCAGCCCAGCCCCAGCCCTGCCCCAGCCCAGGCCCCAGGCCCAGCCCCTGCCCCATCCCTGCCCCCAGCCCAGCCCCAGCCCCAGCCTAGCCCCAGCCCTGACCCAGCCCCAGCCCCAACCACAGCCCAGCCCCAGCCCAGCCCCAGCCGCGGACCCAGCCCCAGTGCCAGCCCCACCCCTTGCCTCAGCCCTGGCCCCAGCCCAGCCCCAGCCCCGTCCCTGACCCCAGCCCAGCCCCAGCCCCAGCCCCAGCCCAGCCCCAGCCCTGCTCCCAGCCCCAGCCCCAGCCCTGAACCCAACCCCAGCCCTGCCCGAGCCCCAGTCCTGCCCCAGCCCAGCCCCAATCCCAAGCCCTGCCCCAGCCCTGCCCTCACCCCAGCCCCAACCCAAGCCCGTGCTCTGTCCCCAGCCCCAGCCCTGCCCCAGGCCCAGCCCCAGCCCTAGCCCTGCCCAAGACTTGGTTCCAGCCCCAGCCCCAACCCGGCCCCAGCCCAAGGCCCAGCCTCAAGTCTAGTCCTACCCCAGCCCCGGCCCCAATCCAGCCCCAGCCCTACCCCTGCCCCAGCCCCGGCCCCAGCCCTGTCTCCAGCCCAGCCCCAGCCCTACCCCTGCCCCAGCCCCGGCCCCAGCCCTGTCCCCAGCCCAGACCCAGCCCTGCCCCAGCCACAGCCCCAGCATCGGCCCCAGCCCAGCCCTAGCCCAGCCATGCCCCAGCCCCAGCCCTAGCCCAGCCCTGCCCTCAGGCCAGCCCCAGCCCTGGACCCAGCCCCAGCCCTGCCCCTGCCCCAGCCCCAGTCCTGTCCCATCCCAGCCCCAGTCCTTCCCCATCCCAACCCCCAGCCCCAGCCCTGCCCCAGCCCTTTCCCCTGCCCAGCCCAGCCCAGCCCAGCCCAGCCCCAGCCCCGGTTTCAGACCCACCCTCGGCACCAGCCCAGCCCCCATCCCCAGCCCTGCCCCAGCCCTGTCCCTCAGTCCAGCCCCAGCCCCAGCCTGGCCCCAGCCCCAGCCCCAGCCTCGGCACCAGCCCAGTGCTAGCCCAGACCTGCCCCCAGCCCATACCCAGCCCTGTCCCAGGCCCAGCCCTAGCCCAGACCTGCCCTCAGCCCAGCCCCAGCCTGGCCCCAGCCCCAGTCCTGCCCCAGCCCAGCCCAGCCCCCATCCCCAGCCCTGCCCCAGCCCTGCCCTCACCCCAGCCCCAGCCCCAGCCCCAGCCCGGCCCCAGCCCTGCTCCCAGCCCAGCCCCACCCCATGGCCCAGCCTCCAGCCTAGCCCTGCCCCAGCCCCGGCCCCAACCCAGCCCCATCCCCGGCCCCAACCTCAGCCCCTGACCTAGACCCGGCCCCAGCCCTACCCCAGCCCTGCCCCAGCCTCAGGCCCAGCCCTGGACCCAGCCCCAGCCCCAGCCCCAGCCCAGTTCCAGCCCAGCCCTGCTCCAACCCTGCCCCAGCCCTGCCCCAACCACAGCCCAGCCCCAGCCCAGCCCCAGCCCTGGACCCAGCCCCAGCCTCCAGCCCCGGCCCCAGCCCTGTCCCCATCCCAAGTCCTGCCCCAGCCCTGCCCTCACCCCAGCCCCAACCCAAGCCCCACCTCTATCCCCAGCCCCAGCCCAGCCCCAGCCCTGGACCCAGTCCCAGTCCCAGCCCCAGCCCTGTCCCAGTCCCCACCTCACCCACAGCCCTAGTCCCAGCCCTACCCCAGACCTACCCCAGCCCAGTCCCAGTCCCAGCCCAGCCCTAGCTCTGCCCCAGCCCTGGACCCAGTCCCAGCCCCAGCCCTGTTTCAGTCCCCACCCCAGACCCATCCCTGTCCCTAGCCCTGCCCCAGCCCTGCCCCCAACGCAGCCCCAGCCCTGCCCCCAACGCAGCCCCAGCCCTGCCCCACCCCCGGCCCCATCCCTGGCCCTAGCCCAGCCCTAGCCCAGCCCTGCCCTCAGCACAGACCACAGCCCTAGTCCCAGCCCTGCCCCTGCACTACCCCAGGACAGATCCCAGCCCAGCCCCAACCTTGGCCCCAGCCCAGCCCCAGTTCCAGATCTGCCCCAGGCCTGCACCAGCCCCGGCCCTGGCGCCGGCCCTGGCCCCAGCCTCAGCCCCAGCCCCAGCCCCAGGCTCGGCTCCAGCCCTGCCCCAGCCCCAGCCCCAGGCACGGCTCCAGCCCAGCCCCAGCCCCAGCCCCAGCCCTGCCCCAGCCCTACCCCAGCCCTACCCCAGCCCCAGCCCCAGCCCTGCCCCAGCCCTACCCCATCCCTGCCCCCAGCCCAGCCCCAGCCTAGCCCCAGCCCTGACCCAGCCCCAGCCCCAGCCCCAGCCCTGCCCCCAGCCCAGCCCCAGTCCCAGCCCTGCCCCCAGTCCAGCCGCAGCCTAGCCCCAGCCCTGACCCAGCCCCAGCCCCAGCCCCATCCCTGCCCCCAGCCCAGCCCCAGTCCCAGCCCTGCCCCAGACCCAGCCCCAGCCTCGGCCCTGCCCCAGCCCAGCCCCAGTGACAGCCCAGCCCCAGCCCTGGACCCAGCCCCAGCCCCAGCCCCAGCCCAGCCCCAGCCCCAGCCCTGCCCCAGCCCAGACCCTGCCACAGCCCAGCCCCAGCCGCGGACCCAGCCCCAGTGCCAGCCCCACCCCTTGCCTCAGCCCTGGCCCCAGCCCAGCCCCAGCCCCAGCCTAGCCCCAGCCCTGCCCCAGCCCCAGCCCCAGCCCCAGCCCTGGACCCAGCCCCAGCCCCAGCCCCGGCCCCAGGCTTGGCTCCAGCCCAGCCCCAGCCCCAGCCCCAGCCCCGGCCCCAGGCTTGGCTCCAGCCCAGCCCCAGCCCCAGCCCCAGCCCAGCCCCAGCCCTGCTCCCAGCCCCAGCCCCAGCCCTGCCCAAGACTTGGTTCCAGCCCCAGCCCCAGCCCCAGCCCTGAACCCAACCCCAGCCCTGCCCGAGCCCCAGTCCTGCCCCAGCCCAGCCCCAATCCCAAGCCCTGCCCCAGCCCTGCCCTCACCCCAGCCCCAACCCAAGCCCGTGCTCTGTCCCCAGCCCCAGCCCCGGCCCCAGCCCCAGCCCCAGCCCCAGCCCTGCCCAAGACTTGGTTCCAGCCCCGGCCCCAGCCCTGCCCCAGTCCTGGCCCCAGTCCTGTCCCCAGCCCCAGCCACAGGCCTGCCCCAGCCCTGTCCCAGTCCTCGCCCCAGCCCCAGCCCCAGCCCAGTCCCAGCCCAGCCCCAGCCCCAGCCCTTCCCCCAGCCCTGCCCCAGCTCAGCCCCAGCCACAGCCCAGCCCCAGCCCTGGACCCAGCCCAGCCCAGCCCCTGCCACAGCCCAGCCCCAGCCCCAGGCTAGCCCCAGCTCTGCCCCACCCCCGGCCCCGTCCCCGGCCCCAGCCCAGCCCTAGACCGGCCCTGCCCTCAGCCGAGCCCCAGCCCAGCCCCAGCCCAGCCCCAGCCCAGGCCCCAGGCCCAGCCCCAGCCCCATCCCTGCCCCCAGCCCAGCCCCAGCCCCAGCCTAGCCCCAGCCCTGCCCCAGCCCCAGTCCCAGCCCCGGCCCCAGGCTCGGCTCCAGCCCAGCCCCAGCCCCAGCCCCAGCCCCAGCCCCAGCCCAGCCCCAGCCCAGGCCCCAGGCCCAGCCCCCAGCCCCAGCCCCAGCCCCATCCCTGCCCCCACCCCAGCCCCAGCCCCAGCCTAGCCCCAGCCCTTCCCCAGCCCCAGCCCAGCCCCAGCCCTGCCCCCAACCCAGCCTCAGCCCTGGCCCCAGCCCCGGCCCCAGCCCCGGCCCCAGCCCAGCCTCCAGCCCCAGCCCCAGCCTGGGCACCAGCCCAGCGCTAGCCCAGACCTGCCCCCAGCCCATGCCCAGCCCTGTCCCAGGCCCAGCCCTAGCCCAGCCCTCCCACAGCCCAGCCCCAGCCCCAGTCCTGTCCCATCCCAGCCCCAGTCCTGCCCCAGCCCTGCCCCAGCCTAGCCCCAGCCCCAGCCCCAGTCCTGCCCCAGCCCTGCCCCAGCCCCGGCCCCAGCCCTACCCCAGCCCTGCCCCAGCCCCGGCCCCAGCCCTACCCCAGCCCTGCCCCAGCCTCAGGCCCAGCCCTGGACCCAGCCCCAGCCCCAGCCCAGTTCCAGCCCAGCCCTGCTCCAACCCTGCCCCAGCCCTGCCCCAACCACAGCCCAGCCCCCAGCCCAGCCCCAGCCCTGGACCCAGCCCCAGCCTCCAGCCCCGGCCCCAGCCCTGTCCCCATCCCAAGTCCTGCCCCAGCCCTGCCCTCACCCCAGCCCCAACCCAAGCCCCACCTCTATCCCCAGCCCCAGCCCCAGCCCAGCCCCAGCCCTGGACCCAGTCCCAGTCCCAGCCCCAGCCCTGTCCCAGTCCCCACCTCACCCACAGCCCTAGTCCCAGCCCTACCCCAGACCTACCCCAGCCCAGTCCCAGTCCCAGCCCAGCCCTAGCTCTGCCCCAGCCCTGGACCCAGTCCCAGCCCCAGCCCTGTTTCAGTCCCCACCCCAGACCCATCCCTGTCCCTAGCCCTGCCCCAGCCCTGCCCCCAACGCAGCCCCAGCCCTGCCCCCAACGCAGCCCCAGCCCTGCCCTAGCCCCATCACTTCCCATCCACCAGCAGCAGCCCCAGCCCTGCCCCAGCCCCGTCCCTGACCCCAGCCCAGCCCCAGCCCCAGCCTAGCCCCAGCCCTGCCCCACCCCCGGCCCCATCCCTGGCCCTAGCCCAGACCTAGCCCGGCCCTGCCCTCAGCCCAGACCACAGCCCTAGTCCCAGCCCTGCCCCTGCACTACCCCAGGACAGATCCCAGCCCAGCCCCAACCTTGGCCCCAGCCCAGCCCCAGTTCCAGATCTGCCCCAGGCCTGCACCAGCCCCGGCCCTGGCGCCGGCCCTGGCCCCAGCCTCGGCCCCAGCCCCAGCCCCAGGCTCGGCTCCAGCCCTGCCCCAGCCCCAGCCCCAGCCCTGCCCCAGCCCTACCCCAGCCCTACCCCAGCCCAGCCCCAGCCCTGCCCCAGCCCAGGCCCCAGGCCCAGCCCCTGCCCCATCCCTGCCCCCAGCCCAGCCCCAGCCCCAGCCTAGCCCCAGCCCTGACCCAGCCCCAGCCCCAACCACAGCCCAGCCCCAGCCCAGCCCCAGCCGCGGACCCAGCCCCAGTGCCAGCCCCACCCCTTGCCTCAGCCCTGGCCCCAGCCCAGCCCCAGCCCCGTCCCTGACCCCAGCCCAGCCCCAGCCCCAGCCCCAGCCCAAGCCCCAGCCCTGCTCCCAGCCCCAGCCCCAGCCCTGAACCCAACCCCAGCCCTGCCCGAGCCCCAGTCCTGCCCCAGCCCAGCCCCAATCCCAAGCCCTGCCCCAGCCCTGCCCTCACCCCAGCCCCAACCCAAGCCCGTGCTCTGTCCCCAGCCCCAGCCCTGCCCCAGGCCCAGCCCCAGCCCTAGCCCTGCCCAAGACTTGGTTCCAGCCCCAGCCCCAACCCGGCCCCAGCCCAAGGCCCAGCCTCAAGTCTAGTCCTACCCCAGCCCCGGCCCCAATCCAGCCCCAGCCCTACCCCTGCCCCAGCCCCGGCCCCAGCCCTGTCCTCCAGCCCAGCCCCAGCCCTACCCCTGCCCCAGCCCCGGCCCCAGCCCTGTCCCCAGCCCAGACCCAGCCCTGCCCCAGCCACAGCCCCAGCATCGGCCCCCAGCCCAGCCCTAGCCCAGCCATGCCCCAGCCCCAGCCCTAGCCCAGCCCTGCCCTCAGGCCAGCCCCAGCCCTGGACCCAGCCCCAGCCCTGCCCCTGCCCCAGCCCCAGTCCTGTCCCATCCCAGCCCCAGTCCTTCCCCATCCCAACCCCCAGCCCCAGCCCTGCCCCAGCCCTTTCCCCTGCCCAGCCCAGCCCAGCCCAGCCCAGCCCCAGCCCCGGTTTCAGACCCACCCTCGGCACCAGCCCAGCCCCCATCCCCAGCCCTGCCCCAGCCCTGTCCCTCAGTCCAGCCCCAGCCCCAGCCTGGCCCCAGCCCCAGCCCCAGCCTCGGCACCAGCCCAGTGCTAGCCCAGACCTGCCCCCAGCCCATACCCAGCCCTGTCCCAGGCCCAGCCCTAGCCCAGACCTGCCCTCAGCCCAGCCCCAGCCTGGCCCCAGCCCCAGTCCTGCCCCAGCCCAGCCCAGCCCCCATCCCCAGCCCTGCCCCAGCCCTGCCCTCACCCCAGCCCCAGCCCCAGCCCCAGCCCGGCCCCAGCCCTGCTCCCAGCCCAGCCCCACCCCATGGCCCAGCCTCCAGCCTAGCCCTGCCCCAGCCCCGGCCCCAACCCAGCCCCATCCCCGGCCCCAACCTCAGCCCCTGACCTAGACCCGGCCCCAGCCCTACCCCAGCCCTGCCCCAGCCTCAGGCCCAGCCCTGGACCCAGCCCCAGCCCCAGCCCCAGCCCAGTTCCAGCCCAGCCCTGCTCCAACCCTGCCCCAGCCCTGCCCCAACCACAGCCCAGCCCCAGCCCAGCCCCAGCCCTGGACCCAGCCCCAGCCTCCAGCCCCGGCCCCAGCCCTGTCCCCATCCCAAGTCCTGCCCCAGCCCTGCCCTCACCCCAGCCCCAACCCAAGCCCCACCTCTATCCCCAGCCCCAGCCCAGCCCCAGCCCTGGACCCAGTCCCAGTCCCAGCCCCAGCCCTGTCCCAGTCCCCACCTCACCCCACAGCCCTAGTCCCAGCCCTACCCCAGACCTACCCCAGCCCAGTCCCAGTCCCAGCCCAGCCCTAGCTCTGCCCCAGCCCTGGACCCAGTCCCAGCCCCAGCCCTGTTTCAGTCCCCACCCCAGACCCATCCCTGTCCCTAGCCCTGCCCCAGCCCTGCCCCCAACGCAGCCCCAGCCCTGCCCCCAACGCAGCCCCAGCCCTGCCCCACCCCCGGCCCCATCCCTGGCCCTAGCCCAGCCCTAGCCCAGCCCTGCCCTCAGCACAGACCACAGCCCTAGTCCCAACCCTGCCCCTGCACTACCCCAGGACAGATCCCAGCCCAGCCCCAACCTTGGCCCCAGCCCAGCCCCAGTTCCAGATCTGCCCCAGGCCTGCACCAGCCCCGGCCCTGGCGCCGGCCCTGGCCCCAGCCTCAGCCCCAGCCCCAGCCCCAGGCTCGGCTCCACCCCTGCCCCAGCCCCAGCCCCAGGCACGGCTCCAGCCCAGCCCCAGCCCCAGCCCCAGCCCTGCCCCAGCCCTACCCCAGCCCTACCCCAGCCCCAGCCCCAGCCCTGCCCCAGCCCTACCCCATCCCTGCCCCCAGCCCAGCCCCAGCCTAGCCCCAGCCCTGACCCAGCCCCAGCCCCAGCCCCAGCCCTGCCCCCAGCCCAGCCCCAGTCCCAGCCCTGCCCCCAGTCCAGCCGCAGCCTAGCCCCAGCCCTGACCCAGCCCCAGCCCCAGCCCCATCCCTGCCCCCAGCCCAGCCCCAGTCCCAGCCCTGCCCCAGACCCAGCCCCAGCCTCGGCCCTGCCCCAGCCCAGCCCCAGTGACAGCCCAGCCCCAGCCCTGGACCCAGCCCCAGCCCCAGCCCCAGCCCAGCCCCAGCCCCAGCCCTGCCCCAGCCCAGACCCTGCCACAGCCCAGCCCCAGCCGCGGACCCAGCCCCAGTGCCAGCCCCACCCCTTGCCTCAGCCCTGGCCCCAGCCCAGCCCCAGCCCCAGCCTAGCCCCAGCCCTGCCCCAGCCCCAGCCCCAGCCCCAGCCCTGGACCCAGCCCCAGCCCCAGCCCCGGCCCCAGGCTTGGCTCCAGCCCAGCCCCAGCCCCAGCCCCAGCCCCGGCCCCAGGCTTGGCTCCAGCCCAGCCCCAGCCCCAGCCCCAGCCCAGCCCCAGCCCTGCTCCCAGCCCCAGCCCCAGCCCTGCCCAAGACTTGGTTCCAGCCCCAGCCCCAGCCCCAGCCCCAGCCCTGAACCCAACCCCAGCCCTGCCCGAGCCCCAGTCCTGCCCCAGCCCAGCCCCAATCCCAAGCCCTGCCCCAGCCCTGCCCTCACCCCAGCCCCAACCCAAGCCCGTGCTCTGTCCCCAGCCCCGGCCCCAGCCCCAGCCCCAGCCCCAGCCCTGCCCAAGACTTGGTTCCAGCCCCGGCCCCAGCCCTGCCCCAGTCCTGGCCCCAGTCCTGTCCCCAGCCCCAGCCACAGGCCTGCCCCAGCCCTGTCCCAGTCCTCGCCCCAGCCCCAGCCCCAGCCCAGCCCCAACCCTGCCCCAGCCCCAGCCCCAGTCCCAGCCCAGCCCCAGCCCCAGCCCTTCCCCCAGCCCTGCCCCAGCTCAGCCCCAGCCACAGCCCAGCCCCAGCCCTGGACCCAGCCCAGCCCAGCCCCATCCCCATCCCTTCCCCCAGCACAGCCCCAGCCCCAGCCCAGCCCCAGCCCCGACCCCAGTCTGGCGCAAGCCCTGTCCCAGCCCTGCACTGACCCCAGCCCCAGCCCAGCCCAAACCCCAGCCCCAGTTGTGCCCCAGCCCTGCCCCATCCCTGCCCCTGCCCAGCCCCAGCCACAGCCCTGCCCCCAGCCCAGCCATGGCCCCAACCTCAGTCCCAGCCTTGCCCCCAGCCCAGCCCACCCCCGTCCCCATCCCTGCGCCCAGCCCAGCCCCAGCCCCAGACCTGCCCCAGCCCTGCCCCAGCCCTAGCCCAGCCTCCAGCCCCTAGCTCAGCCCCAGCTCATCCTCACCCAGCCCCAGCCCCAGCCCTGCCCCCAGCTCTAGCCCAGCCCCCAACCCAGCCCTAGGCCAGCCCTGCCCTCAGCCCAGCCCCAGCCCAGTCCCCATCCCCAGTCCTGCCCCAGCCCTGTCCCCAGCCCCAGCCACAGCCCCGGCCCCACCCAGCCCCAGCCCTAGTCCTGCCCCAGCCCGGCCCCAGCCCTGCCCCAGCCCAAGCCCCAGACCCAGACCCAGCCCCAGCCCCATCCCTGCCCCCAGCCCAGCCCAACCCCATCCCCATCCCTTCCCCCAGCACAGCCCCAGCCCCAGCCCAGCCCCAGCCCTGCTCCTAGCCCCGGCCCCAGCCCCAGCCCCAACCCTACCCCAGCCCTGCCCCAGCCTCGGGCCCAGCCCTGTCCCAGGCCCAGCCCAGACCCCAGCCCAGCCTCAGCCCTGGCCCCAGCCCTGCCCCATCCCCAGCCCTAGCCTGTCCCTGCCCTCAGCCCGGCCCCAGCCCTGCCCTCAGCCCAGTCCCAGCCCAGCCCCAGCCCCAGCCCTCAGCCCGGCCCCA